>NW_011495040.1:2298603-2301318 GCF_000754665.1 Bison bison bison | reverse complement strand
CTGTCCCACTGGTCTGAATATCTAGTGTTCTATTTAACACCACAAGGTTTAACTACTGCAACTTTCTTTTCAGATTTTTCTTTGATAGTACTTTACTTTATTTTTTTTTTTCCTCAGGTAAAAAGTAGATTTATAAACCCACACCATCCTGTCCAGATTCACGCAGTCACATTTCAGCAGGAAGGTGACTCAACAGGCGTTCCCTTGATCCAGAGACTCTGCTCCTGGGAACGGCTTCCCTCCTTCCACTTTGTTTTCTGTGTTCAGTGTGGATTTTAGGAAAGGTAGCTCACGGTCACGGGCATGAGGGCAAGGTGTTCATAAATACCTCACGGCAGACAGAGAGCTACTGGGTGGCTCAGCGGGCTGAGGGACCCTGAGGCCCCGGGGGCCGGGCCTTCCCTGCGGGGACGTGATCCTTGGAAACAGACTCGGGCCCAGCTGCGGTTCCGGTCCTGGTGGGGTTGCCTTGGGGCATCTGTGTGTCCCTTCACATAATTGAGCCAGTACCACTTTCTATGCAAATACAAAATAAACATCTGATTCTGGGTTTTTTTCCCTGCTTCTTTCCAAAATTTGTTGACTCCTGGGGAAATTCTTTTGCAGCCCCTTTTGAATCTGGCTTCTCAAGTAGTTTATCCATCAGTGTCAATTCTGTGAGACTGCTTTGGTATCCTGAGTGCCTCGCTGTCGAGCGCCATCACCTGATGAAGGACCCCGAGGAACTGGTAAAGCACTTTCAGGTTCTCTTCACCCACACACGGGTCGTAGAAGCTGGGCAGCCCAGCCTTGGAGGCCTCGGTGAGGATGAGCTTGGAGTCCTTCATCAGACACTGCAGGGGCACGGTCACATCGATCACCTTCACCTTCTCGCTCTTCTTGCTCTTGTCATTGACAAATTTTCCATACCAGGCATTGACGATGATGAGCCCCATTCTGGACTCTTCGACCTCGATTATTCTTCGGACAGATTCCTGCATCAACCAAACAGCAGCTTCTGCCTCTGGTTTCTTCTGCAGGATGTCGGTGGCTGTGCTTTCCCTTTGCTTCTCCAGTTCCTTCTCCTTCTGAGCCCTGAGGTAGGGTCTGATGACCAGGCGGTGCAGAGCGAAGTACAGCAGGAGCGGCCCCTCGGTGGCGTAGAACACGGCGCTGGGCAGCAGCTGGTCTGTCAGGTAGATAGGGAAGAAGTAGGTCTGACTGGCCCTATTTAACTTGATTTTGAGGGAAACGGCCTGTGGGACTCCAACGCTGACAGCCGCCCCGAGGACACTGTGCCTGGAGATCTTCCTCTCTGCTTCCATCACCGTCCCGAAGAAGCTGGCCTTCAGGGACCCCTTCACTCGGGTCTGGTCGTCATCCTGGAATTTGTGCTGATAGCTGATGAGTGCGAAGGAGTGAGGGATTCCAAGCTGCAGGGCCACAGTGAAGTGGCTGGTCTTGGTGTCCCGGACGATGCTGGTGTTCATGGCTGACTGGACGCCCCAGCGCCACTGCAGGTAGCCCACCGTATTCTTGTCCAGGTTCCGGGCCAGGACAGTGGTGAGGCCCGGCTGGATGCCGTGGGATGAAAACTGCAGGGCACAGTGTGTCATCACAAAGCATCTTGGTGTGAGATTACGAAACAGCTTCAGGCCAAATAAAGGCCCCTGCAGATCCCCAGCTCCAAATTCTAACTCTCCCCAGCCCTTCACAGAAGTGACTCGTCTGAGCGCAAAGTTAATGGAACCCCCTCCATTCCCATTCTGGGTTGAGAGGCTTCCAGAGAGGATGGCTGTGTCTGAAGCTGTTGGGGTGCCACAATGGACTGTGATATGTGCATCTTGTTAATTTCAATCTGTGGAAAGCCACTTCCGGACACATCCTCGTACTCCTCCTCATAGCGATCAAAAAGGTCACTGGCGTCAATGCCAACACTGATGGTCCCCTTGGGGTTGGTGCGCTGCTGCAGCCTGCTCTCCTCCCTCTCGCGCTGCAGCCGCTCAAACTCTTCTCTGATCTCAGCTGGCGTTCTCCTCCTTTCCACAACCTCCCAGCCTTCCATCTCCAGTCCTCTCTTGCCATAGATGTCATAGATGGCCCTGGTCTGGGGGTCACTGAACACTTCATAAGCCTGGTGAATGAGGTTAAACAGCCGCTCGGCCTGCGATTTGAGCCCTGGGTCTCTGTGCTTGTCGGGGTGGTAAAGCATGCACAGCCGCCGGTAGGCCGCTTTTAGCTCTTCGCAAGAGGCCTCCCTGCGCACGTTCAGCAACGAGTAATAGTCTTCATTGTCCAGCTCCTCCTCGCTCAAGGCTGTCGCCATCTTAGTACTTTACTTTAAAAGTATACTTCAAAAAACAAGAAAAAGTATCTTTAAAATATTTTATATGCTTTAATACTTTATTTTCCAAAAGCATGTATAAAGTATATTTTGCATGTGTGTGTGTGTGTGCATAGTTGCGGTCAACTCTTAGCGACCCCATGGCCTGTAGCCCGCCAGGCTCCTCTCTCCATGGAATTTCCCAGCCAAGAATACTGGAGTGGGTTGCCATTTCCTTCTTCAATGCATGAAAGTGAAAGGTGAAAGTGCAGTCGCTCAGTCGTGTCCGACTCTGTGTGACCCCATAGACGGCAGCCCACCAGGGTCCCCTGTCCCTGGGATTCTCCAGGTAAGAACACTGGAGTGGGTTGCCAATTCCTTCTCCAATGCATGAAAGTGAAAGGTGAAAGTGC
>NW_011495040.1:2296403-2298503 GCF_000754665.1 Bison bison bison | reverse complement strand
TTTATCCCATTCCAATTATAATGAGAGCTCTAAAAAATACTCTTGTCCAAGCTCATTATCTGTTTTCTTGGTACCTGGTAACCATCAGTGCTACTTCAAGTAGTCATCCTTTTACTGAAAGTACAGTCCCTAGCATATTTGAAGAGGAACATTCTTTGATTCTACTTTGTCAATAGTTTTCTTAGAGCTACAGTGGATTGGTTTAATTGTCACAAGCTTAACTTAAGGGACATCATTTTGGGCTTCCCTGGTGGTCTAGTGGTTAAAAATTGGCCTCCCAATGCAGGGGGTGTGGGTTCAATCCCTGGTGACAGAACTGAGATCCCACATGAGGGTCAGCTAAGCCCTGAGCCGCAGCTACTGAGCCTGAACACTCTAGAACCTGTGCTCCGCAGTAAGAGAAGCCTGAGCAACACAGTTAGACAAAAAAAAAAGACTGCACACCACAACAAAGACCCTGCACAGCCGAAAAACCCAGCACAGCCAAAAAAAGGAAACATCATATGTCTTGTGGTTCCATTTGTCAACTAGAAATGCAGCTTTGTCCGCTTATAATTCATAATCTTGAGCAAATTGAAAATAATCATAATATATCAGAGAAATGCAAATCAAAACTACAATGAGGTACCAACTCACGCCGGTCAGAATGGGTGCTATCAAAAAGTCTACAAACAGTAAATGCTGGAGAGGGTGCAGAGAAAAGGGAACTCTTTTACACTGTTGGTGGGAATGCAAACTAGTACAGCCACTGTGGAGAACAGTGTGGAGATTCCTTAAAAAACTGGAAAAAAAAAACAAAACTGGAAATAGAACTGCCATACAACCCAGCAATCCCACTACTGGGCATACACAACGAAGAAACCAGAATTGAAAGAGACACGTGTACCCCAATGTTCATCGCAGCACTGTTTACAATAGCCAGGACATGGAAGAAACCTAGATGTCCATCGGCAGATGAATGGATAAGAAAGCTGTGGTACATATATACAATGGAGCACTACTCAGCTATTAAAAAGAATACATTTGAATCAGTTCTAATGAGGTGGATGAAACTGGAGCCTATAATACAAAGTGAAGTAAGTCAGAAAGAAAAACACCAATAAAGTATATTAACACATATATTTGGAATTTAGAAAGATGGTAACGATGACTCTACTTGCAAGACAGCAAAAGAGACACAGATGTAAAGAACAGACCTCTGGACTCTGTGGGAGAAGGCGAGGGTGGGATGATTTGAGAGAATAGCATTGAAACATGTATATTACCATATGTGAAAGAGATCGCCAGTCCAGGTTCAGTGCATGAGACAGGGTGCTCAGGGCCAGTGCACTGGGACCACCCTGAGGGATGGGATGGGGAGGGAGGTGGGAGGGGGGTTCAGGATGGGGGACACATGTACACCCATGGCTGATTCATGTCAGTGTATGGCAAAAACCACTACAATATTATAAAGTAATTAGCCTCCAATTAAAATAAATTAATTAATTAAAAAAGAAAATAATAATATTTTTTTATATTTTAACAACTTAGTTTTAACATTAAAAAACTTAGAACAAGAATCATGATTATTAAATGAGTTAGAATGATGACTCAGCACATAAAAAAATGAACTGAACTGTAGTTTATCCCCCATCAACTTTCATACCTTGTCATAATGCATCTTTTGGGGCCATGATACTATTTATTAAATAATGCTTTCCTTTAAAAACAAAATAATTCCAAGAAAGTGTTTATATCTGTTCAGGAACAGAAATAATGTACAGATATAATGTAATGTATAGGAATTGTTCATTACAAATGCTAGTTTGTTGTTAACACAAAAGTAAAATGAGTTAACTTCTGTTAACTTTTAATTTTGCTGAAGTTAAATGAGTTGATTTCTGGCTATACTGATGTTTGTACTACCCAAAAACTTGGATGCAAACTGTTCTGTAAATATGAGATTTGTGCAAACTTTGGAAATGAGCCTTTAAAACCTTTTAATCAAAAATTTTATCTTGGATATACTGTATAGCACAAGGAACTATATTCAATATCTTTTTTTTTTTTTAATTTTATTTTATTTTTAAACTTTACATAATTGTATTAGTTTTGCCAAAT
>NW_011495040.1:2294743-2296303 GCF_000754665.1 Bison bison bison | reverse complement strand
AGTATTTTGCTTTTCACTGGTCTTCATGGATCTTTTTCTTCTGTAAACATTTCTGTTGTATCCTATTTCAGGAATTTAG
The DNA here is from genome assembly GCF_000754665.1 of Bison bison bison. Classification (NCBI taxonomy): domain Eukaryota; kingdom Metazoa; phylum Chordata; class Mammalia; order Artiodactyla; family Bovidae; genus Bison; species Bison bison. The sequence goes on along the minus strand of NW_011495040.1, from coordinate 2,296,224 downwards.
TACTTTAAGGCATTAGATTTACTGAGTACTATGTCTGCCTATTTATCCAAATTATTTCCTTGACTTACAGCTTTTTGCAGCCACGAGTTCTCCAGTTTTCTTTTTTATTTATTTATTTACTCATGAATTTATTTCCTTGGCTGTGGCAGATCTTAGCGGCAGCATGTGAACTCTGAGTTGTGGCATGCAGAATCTCCAGCTGCAGCAAGTGGGATCTAGTTCCCTGACTAGGGATTGAACCCCAGCCCCCAGCATTGAGAGAATGGGGTCTTAGCCACTGGACCATCATGGAATCTCTCCAATTTTCCTGATGGCATGTATAGATTATTACCCGAATTTCTCTAAAGTCATCAAGTTTCTGTTTATGTCAACACTTCGTTTTATTTTTATCTACAGTATTTAATTTGAATTTCAGTCCTTGCTTATGTTTTGAGAGCTCCAACTATCTACTAAAACCTGAAGACACAGTGTGTTTAGTCTTATCAATGTTCTTTTGATTTCAGCATTTAGGGCTACTGCCTGTCATTTTCCATAGTGACGATTTTATTTATGACATAACCTCGGGTCAGAAGTCATGATCCTTTTATAGGCTATTTAGGGTAACTTCCTGTATGCATGAGACGATCTTCTCTTCCCTTTTTATCCCATTCCAATTATAATGAGAGCTCTAAAAAATACTCTTGTCCAAGCTCATTATCTGTTTTCTTAGTACCTGGTAACCATCAGTGCTACTTCAAGTAGTCACCCTTTTACTGAAAGTACAGTCCCTAGCATATTTGAAGAGGAACATTCTTTGGTTCTACTTTGTCAATAGTTTTCTTAGAGCTACAGTGGATTGGTTTAATTGTCACAAGCTTAACTTAAGGGACATCATTTTGGGCTTCCCTGGTGGTCTAGTGGTTAAAAATTGGCCTCCCAATGCAGGGGGTGTGGGTTCAATCCCTGGTGACAGAATTGAGATCCCACATGAGGGTCAGCTAAGCCCCGAGCCGCAGCTACTGAGCCTGAACACTCTAGAACCTGTGCTCCGCAGTAAGAAGCCTGAGCAACACACTTAGACAAAAAAAAAGACTGAGCACCACAACAAAGACCCTGCACAGCCAAAAACCCAGCACAGCCATAAAAAAGAAACATCACATGACTTGTGGTTCCTTTTGTCAACTAGAAATGCAGCTTTGTCTGCTTATAATTCATAATCTTGAGCAAATTGAAAATAATCAATAATATATCAGAGAAATGCAAATCAAAACTACAATGAGGTAGCATCTCAGGCCAGTCAGAATGGGTGCTATCAAAAAGTCTACAAACAATAAATGCTGGAGAAAGTGCAGAGAAAAGGGAACTCTTTTACACTGTTGGTGGGAATGCAAACGAGTACAGCCACTGTGGAGAACAGTGTGGAGATTCCTTAAAAAACTGGAAATAGAACTGCCATACAACCCAGCAATCCCACTACTGGGCATACACAACGAGGAAACCAG
>NW_011495040.1:2292423-2294643 GCF_000754665.1 Bison bison bison | reverse complement strand
CAATCCCTGGTCAGGGAACTGGGATTGCACAAGCCACTGAGCAGCTAAGCCCTCCCAAACACAACTAGAAAGTCCCTGCATAACAACAAAAGATCTCACATGATGCAATGCAGTTCCTGCAACTGAGACCAGAGGCAGCCAAATAAATACATATCTACATATATTTTTTAAACTTTTTATTTGGGGGAATTATCTTTCTTATTTTGATTTTTGTCCCTTGCCCATTATCTATTAGACTCTACTATTTTTTTTTAATTTCTAAGGATTCTTTATGTCATAAGTATATTAATGGTGATTAAACTACTCCACTTGGGGGAGGAGAGGGGATTAAAAAAAGCAAGAGTAAACATTAAAAAAAATAAAAAATAAAACAAAATACTCCGAATGCTTTGTCACTTCATAGCTTACCTTTAAATGCTGGTGACGTTTTTCTTTTGTTTAGAAAGGTTTCATTTTCTATAGTCAAACACATCTTTTCTTTATGACATGTTTTTTCAGTTTAGAAAGTTGTCATGTCATTACTGCCTTTTATCTAAAATTTTTTTTTTCAAATTTTTGCTGTTACCTAGTTTTTTAATGTTGTATTATTTTAATTCTCTGGAACTTTATTTTAGTAAGATATGCAGGAATCAAATTTTATTCTTTACAAAATGATATGTTCAGTTAATTTAAATTGTTGATGGTATATTTTCCCTGGTTTCCCTGATTTTCTGCCGATTTGAATTTATTCTTTTATCATATATCAAGTTACCTTTAATAAAATCAAATTCTGAGCTATTTCTTCTGTCCCACTGGTCTGAATATCTAGTGTTCTATTTAACACCACGTGGTTTAACTACGGCAACTTTCTTTTCAGATTTTTCTCTGATAGTACTTTACTTTAAAAGTATACTTCAAAAAACAAGAAAAAGTATCTTTAAAATATTTTATATGCTTTAATACTTTATTTTCCAAAAGCATGTATAAAGTATATTTTGCATGTGTGTGTGTGTGCATAGTTGGGTTCAACTCTTAGCCACCCCATGGCCTGTAGCCCGCCAGGCTCCTCTCTCCATGGAATTTCCCAGCCAAGAATACTGGAGTGGGTTGCCATTTCCTACCCCAAGGGATCTTCCTGACCCAGGGGTCAAACCCGAGTCTCTTGCATCTCCTGCACTGGCAGGCGGATTCTTTGCCACTGTGTTAATACTAAATACTGCTGCTGCTGCTAAGTCGCTTCAGTCACGTCCGACTCTGTGTGACCCCATAGACGGCAGCCCACCAGGGTCCCCTGTCCCTGGGATTCTCCAGGCAAGAACACTGGAGTGGGTTGCCATTCCCTTCTCCAATGCATGAAAGTGAAAGGTGAAAGTGAAGTCGCTCAGTCGTGTCCGACTGCTAGCGACCCCATGGACTGAAGCCCACCAGGCCCCTCCATCCATGGGATTTTCCAGGCAAGAGTACGGGAGTGGGGTGCCATTGGCTTCTCTGACTAAATACTGAAGATAACAATTTAGAAATTTTTTTTACTAATAAACTATCACAATGAAATTCTCATATCAAATTTTGTGAAAACTAAAAATTAATATGGAAAAAATTCATCTCTTTACAGTCACTTTTCCAGCCATGAGCATACTATGACTTTCAGTTTTTCTGTCTTCCTTTACACCTCTCAAAAAAGTTTTAGGAATAACTCAGACTCAGGGACACTGAGCTCCATCGAGTGGCCGGAGATGGTGACTGAAAAGCACGACCCCCACCCTCACATCCCCGCGGCCACAGGAGGGACCCACCACCCTCCGAGGAAGGTGCAGCTTAGAGGCACTGCGCTCACACAGTCCCATGCTTGGCACATGACTCTGAGCTTACTCATGGGGCATTTTCATATAACAAAATGAAATGGTAGAAAAGAAAGTGATCATTAGAGGCAGTAAAGCTGAAATAAGTGGAAAGATCATCAGCCCACTGGAGAAAGTAGATGGTGAAAAACAGAGTGAAGCAAGGTTTTGTATTTCCCAGGCCACCTGAAATTTAACTAACAAGTGACTGCTCTACAAAACAAAAACAAAGAAACAAAAAACCTGCTCTTTCTTTAGAGAGCTGCTCTATTCAGTTCCAATTACATGAAATAAATCAGCCCCTTGAGGTTAACTGTCTGCTTTTCCTGATTATACTTGGAAAAATATTAAATAGCCTCACACTTGGAATAAGAAGGGAAAAAATACCCACCAAAACTGTATG
>NW_011495040.1:2287772-2292288 GCF_000754665.1 Bison bison bison | reverse complement strand
CATAAGGCAGTTCTATTTCCAGTTTTTTAAGGAATCTCCACACTGTTCTCCATAGTGGCTACACTAGTTTGCATTCCCACCAACAGTGTAAGAGGGTTCCCTTTTCTCCACACCCTCTCCAGCATTTATTATTTGTAGACTTTTGGATTGCAGCTATTCTGACTGGTGTGAAATGGTACCTCATAGTGGTTTTGATTTGCATTTCTCTGATAATGAGTGATGTTGAGCATCTTTTCAAGTGTTTGTTAGCCATCTGTATGTCTTCTTTGGAGAAATGTCTATTTAGTTCTTTGGCCCATTTTTTGATTAGGTCATTTATTTTTCTGGAGTTGAGCTGTAGGAGTTGCTTGTATATTTTTGAGATTAGTTGAACAACCTAGTTTTAACATTAGAGCTAATCAAAACTTATAACAACAACAATAAGAATCATAAATATTAAATGAGTTAGAATGATGACTCAGCACATACAAAAATGAACTGAACTGTAGTTTTTCCCCCATCAACTTTCATAACTTTTCATAATGCATCTTTTGGGGCCCTGATACTATTTATTAAATAATGCTTTCCTTTAAAAACAAAATAATTCCAAGAAAGTGTTTATATCTGTTCAGGAATATTGTACATTACAAATGCCAATTTGTTGTTAACACAAAAGCAAAATGAGTTAACCTCTGTTAACTTTTAACTTTGCTGAAGTTAAATGAGTTGATTTCTGGCTATACTGATGTTCGTACTACCCAAAAAATTTGGATGCAAACTGTTCTGTAAATATGAAATTTGTGCAAACTTTGGAAATGAGCCTTTAAAATATTTTAATCTAAATTTTTATTATGGATCTACTGTATAGCACAAGGAACTATATTCAATATCTTATAATAACCTATTATAGAAAAGAATCTGAAAAAGAATAGGTTGTATGTATATTTATAACTGAATCACTTTGCTGTATATATGCAACATTGTATATCAACTATATGTCAATTTAAAAAACTTTGTTAAACCTCTCAGCAGCAGCTTACCACTCAAAATATAAATGTGAGAGAGGAAAACAAGACAAAGCCGCCTTGGGTGGCTATTATGCCTAGACTCTCTCACCTTCTTTTTTCCCCCTCCTTCTATATGGAGAGGTTGGAAAGTTACAGCAGCACTTCCCAGAATTCATTGCAGCTTGCGTCTGGATGTGAAACCGTGTCTACAGTTCGATGCACTGATATGGGATTCGGGAGGCTGACCCCAATACCATCTTTCTATTCTCTTTTGACTATTTTGGCTACTGGCAAGCAAGGTCATGGAAGGGTGACATTTGGGGGCAGGAGCATCTCCAGTATCAAAAGTCTTCTTGAATTTGGCTTTCTAATCTAATTCCTGGATGTGTGTTCTTGAACTCTGAGCTTCAGAACCAGCTTCAAGTTGCCTGTAGCATCAACTATTGAGAATCACTTCTGAATTTCTCAAGGCCCAATTCAGAACCTACTTCTTTAGTCCTACATACGATTTTTAAGGACCTAATTCCCTGTGTAAAATCCTCCCGGAAAAGAAAGTAGGAGTGGGTGGGATCTAATTTATTCTGCCAAAGAGGGGCTTCTCTGTACCTGTACCTGCACTGTGTCCTCTATATCTTCGGGGAACCCTGAGAGTGTGGTACACACCCACACACACACACCACACACACACACCACACACACACACACAGTAGTTTTGTCCTCTTAACCCCATGATTTAAACTGCCAGGTCAGTGGTTAACAAGGATGTGGCTGAAGCTTTGAAGAGTAGATCAGTCTTAGAGGTGACACACTATCTTAGAGGCACGAATGCTCGTCCTTCCCACCACCTCCCCTATCTATTAATAGATGCAACCTCTCCGTGTCCTTTATTAATGTGTCTCCATTTTGCTCCCAGAAGCCCCTGACCCATGGAGCATTGTCTTCAAGGACACCCTATACAACAGGCTACAGAATCACTTCTATTTTCCAAGTCAGCCCGTGGCTATATTAGTTTTCTCTCGTTGCTGTGACAGTTACCACAGACATAGTGCCTTAAGACCACACCCATACAGACCCTCCAGGGAGCTAAGGGCTTCTAGGCTATGAGCCACCATCTCCTTGCATGGCCCTTTAATAAACCTCTCTCTGCTCCAAACTCACAAACAAGCAAGCAAGCAAAAGACACCCATTTAATGATCCGACAACTCTGTAGGTCAGAAGTCTGAGTCGGTTCAGTTGGTTCCTCTGCTATGGGTCTTGGAGAAGGCAATGGAACCCCACTCCAGTACTCTTGCCGGGAAACTCCCATGGACGGAAGAGCCTGGTAGGCTGCAGTCCATGCGGTCGCTAAGAGTCAGACACGACTGAGCATCTTCACTTTCACTTTTCACTTTCATGCATTGGAGAAGGAAATGGCAACCCACTCCAGTGTTCTTGCCTGGAGAATCCCAGGGACGGGGGAGCCTGGTGGGCTGCCGTCTCTGGGGTCACACAGAGTCGGACATGATTGAAGCGACTTAGCAGCAGCAGCAGCAGCTGTGGGTCTCATGAGGCCAAAATCAAGGTGTTGGCTGGGTGGACTCTTTTCTGGGAAGAATCCACTTCCAAAGTCATTCAGGTTGTTGGCAGAATTCAGTTCCTCGTGGTTGTAGAACTGAAGTTTCCTTTTCCTTGCTGGCTGTCATCTGAAGTTCATTCTCAGCTTCTAGAGGCCACTGGCATTTCCTGACTCATGGCCCTCTCTGTCCAGATCAAGCCTTTCTCATGCTTTGAATCGCTCTGAGGCTCTCTCTGCCTCATCTTCCTGTCTTTCACTTGACATACACTTACTGACATAGATACACAGGCCATCCTGCCTGTTCTTTCTTTTTCTCTCCTTGGGTCCCCATTTCAGCACCTACAGTCGGGCAGTCCCTCCTTTGCTTTATTATCCATGAGTTTATGATTATGCTTTTTAATTTTATTTATGAACTGCATGAGGGAATTTACATTTTTTAAAATGAAATGTATAAGGAAAGCACATAAAAGCTTCCACTGTCCCACCTTCACATAGACTCTCTCCTCAGAGTAAACTACTGCTAAAACTCTTTTTTCTCTTTCCTACAAGCAGAGCACATACACATTGCTCCATTCTCAGTTATGAAATGTAAAGTATATTCAGAAATGTGCACAAAACAAAATGGACTATTGTTTATTAGGAAGCAAATAGGTGCATAATCACAAAATGCTGCCTGAGCCCAGAAGCATCTTAACTTCTCCTTCTAAGCTAATACTGCTGCTACTAAGTTGCTGCTAAGTCACTGCAGTCGTGTCTGACTCTGTGCGACCCCGTAGACCACAGTCTACCAGGCTCGGCTGTCCCTGGGATTCTCCAGGCAAGAACGCTGGAGTGGGTTGCCATTTCCTTCTCCAATGCTAATACTAATACTACCCTAACCTTAATCATAATCCTATCCTTGTTTCTCTGTAGTTTTACCATCTGAGCACATACTCTTAAACATGATAGTTCTCTCTTCTCTGGTTTTGAAACGTGTATAAATAAATCACAAACAATGGATCCTCTGGTGTGACTGTTTGGGGGAGCACACTACATGGCATCCTAGTTCCCCAACCAGGGATCAACATGCATTGGAAGCATGGGGACCATAGGAACACCAGGGAAGGCCCATGTCTGACTCATTTTAATTAGCATTAAGGTATGTGAGATTTACCGACGTTGTTGTGTGTATGAAGAGTTTGTTCCTTTCCATTGCTGAGTACCATTCCCTTGCATGAATATGCCATACTTCATCCATTCTCCATTGATGGTTGTGTGAGTTGTTACCAGTTCTGACCTACAGATATACACTGAGTTCCTTCCTTTTTCCCAACTTTACTGAGATTTAAGTAAAGTATACTCACCAGCATACATCTGAAGTGCACACTTTCTACCACTTTTGACACATGGATATATGTGTGAAAATATCATGGCAGTTGAGAAAGTGAATGTGTTCATCACCACCTTGTGTCCTTTTGGGTAGATGAATGGATGGATGGAGGGGAGGGATGGGGGAGAGAGGGATGAATGGATAGATGGACGAATGGCAGACAGACTGGAAGGAGCCTCACGTGGCATAGTTACCTTTTACTATTTTGAATGTTGGCTTCCCTTGTGGCTCAGACAGTAAGGAATCCACCTGCAATGCAGGCGATATGGGTTTGAACACCGGGTCAGGAAGATCCCCTGGAGAAGGGAATGGCTTTCCACTCCAGTATTCTTGCCTGGAGAATTCCATGAACAGAGGAGCACAGACTACAGCCCATGAGGTCACACAGGATCGGACACAGCTGAGCAACTAACACACACACATTTTGGATGTACTTCCCTCAATATCTTCTAAAAATGGACGTTATAGTGACAGTTCATGCATAAGCTGACTCTGTGGACCCACCCTGGTGCCTGGGAAGCCTGTTGACACTGGAAGATTGACTGGTGCTTGATAAATTACAAGCCTGCCTTGCTTTGTGTCTCAGACAGGAGCTCCTGAACACAC
>NW_011495040.1:2283359-2285242 GCF_000754665.1 Bison bison bison | reverse complement strand
AGCTTCAGCTTCAGCATCAGTCCTACCAATGAGTATTCAGGGCTGATTTCCACATCCATTTTTCCAGAAAATACTAATGAATGTCTACTCCTTTCCACATGTCCCACCAGGCACTGAGGATAGGAAAGTGAGTAAAGTCGAACCTGGGCCTGCCTTCATGGAGTTTACATTCTACTGGGAAAGAAGACAACAACCATACATGGAAGTGTGAACAGAAGAAACAATATTTAGGATGCCATGAAGCAGGCTTCCCTGGTGGCTCAGTGGTAAAGAATTCACCTGTCAATGCAGGAGACACGGGTTCAATACCTGGTCTGGGAAGATCCCACATGCCATGGAGCAACTATGCCCATGTCACAACTACTGAAGCCCGTGCACCCTAGGGCCAGTGCTTCACAGCCAGAAAAGCCATGGCAGTGAGAAACCCACACACCACAACTAGAGAAATGCTCTCACAGCAACGAAGACCTAGCACAGCAAATAAATAAACAAGTACATTTATTTTTTAAAATGCTGAGAATCCCAGGTATCCACTGTTGCAAGAAGTAACAGGAGGGAACTCCCTGGCTGTCCAGTGGTTAAGACTCAGCGCTTCCACTGCAGAGAGCTTGGGTTTGATTCCTGGACAGGGAACTAAGATTCCACATGCTGTGGGGCAACTAAGCCCATGTGCCACAATTAAAAAGACCAGGAGCAGCCAAAAAACCACCACCACCAACAAAACCCAAGATGGGTTGGAGGACTAACCCCCACTTACCTTGCATTCAGCCCCATGCCCTGCACCTTCTAACTCATCAGCATGTGGGCTCTGGAGGTGGCCTGCCTGGGCTCAGATCCTAGCCCCACAAGTTACTAGCTATGCACATCAGAGGAGAAGACCCTGGGCAAGTCTGCCACCCTCTTCGTAAACTGTGTATAGTAAGAGACCCTTCCTCTAGGGGTCAGATTAAGCATCAGAGCATTGGCAGGTGATCACTCAGCTACCATCATCATTTCATTGCTATTATCTCATGCCTCAGCAGATATGATCTGCTTCCTTTATCCCATTACCTGTGCCACCCCAGGGCCAGCATTATGAAAGCAAGAAATATTAAGTCCTGTGATCCTCAGGACCACGCTACGTGCAGTTCTGGGGATGTCTGTGAAATGTGGGAACATAAGCCAGAGCAATGGTCAGAACATTCCAGAACAGGAGTGGAGGGTTTGGTCAGTCTGTGGTGTGTTCTGAAAGTAAAAATGTTAGTCACTCTGTCGTGTCCAACTCTTTGCAACCCCATGGACTGCAGCCTGCCAGGCTTCTCTGTTCATGAAATTCTCCAGGCAAGAACACTGGAGTGGGTTGCCATTTCCTTCTCCAATGCATGAGAGTGAAAAGTGAAAGTGAAGTCGTTCAGTCATGTCTGACTCTTTAACGACCCCATGGACTACAGCCTACCAGGCTCCTCCGTCCATGGAATTTTCTAGGCGAGAGTACTGGAGTGGATTGCCTTTGCCTTTTCTGCTACAGACTAGAGTTTCCAGCTGCTTCCTTCTTCCCTGAGAAGGTGGAATCTTCCAGCAACTGCTCAGGTAGCCTCTGGATAGTCTCCCCCACCAGTCAGTAGGACACACCCTGAACCAGAAGCTCTGCCTCAATCCCCATCCATGTTGTTGCTATTGTTTAGTCACTAAGCCTTGTCCAACTCTTTGTGACCCTATGGTCTGCAGCACGCCAGGCCTCCCTGTCCCTCACTGTCTCGTGGAGTTTGCCCAAGTTCATGTCCATTAAATCGGTGATGCCATCCAGCCATCTCATCCTCTGTCATCCCCTTCTCCTCCTGCGCCCAATCCCTCCCAATATCAGAGTCTTTTCCAATGAGTCAACTCTTCGCATGAGGCCGCCA
>NW_011495040.1:2282411-2283259 GCF_000754665.1 Bison bison bison | reverse complement strand
TCACCCTTTCTCCCTTGTATCCACCTTTCACTCATCTTCACATCACTTCACACTCACTGGCAACTTCCATCTCTGGCTTCTAAGATTGATGAGACCTTGGATCCAGAAACCATCTAAATGGGGTTCTCACAGTCCACTCTGAGCCCTCACCTGGACCCCTTCCCCATCCTCACATCTACGAGCTCCACCCCGGAATCACCCAGTGACTCCAGCTTCCCCTGAAGCTCACTTAAACAGTGACCTCTGCCACTGGGTGACCTGGTACCTGACCCTTGCCACATCCACCGCATGTGGCAGGACAGGGGACACTGCTGTCATTCTTCTGGAATTTTATTCCCCAGCCCAACCTTCCAGGTTTTGGCATTCAGTCTTTTTACCATTGACTCACACCAGTCCTGCCTCACCACACAACTAAAACAGGATAAAATCTACAGTAACTTGAATTGTTCTCAAATAGCTTCTTATTTGCTAGTATACCTGAGGAGTGAGGGAAGCTTTCCTTTCTTTTGTGTCAGTGTTTTATAAATATAGAGACAATGGGTGATGAGCAAACATAATTCTACCAAGAAATAGCTTCAGCCAGTACCATCAGCCGGTCGATACACTACTTGTCTTTAGATTTTTTAAAAATTATTACTCACTGTGAATAAATTTGAGAGGGTGACATTTCTGCATCACAGGACTCCTACAAATTGCCCTCCAGCTATTTCTGTGACTTGATCACTTACAAGTCAGGCCAACTGCAGTGTGTGTGGCCACGCTGAGTATCACCTTTTCCTGAGGGTACTTAGTGATGGGTACTGTTCCTTCAGGGAGTTCCAGGTGGCACTTGTTGTAAAGAACCCACC
>NW_011495040.1:2277041-2279818 GCF_000754665.1 Bison bison bison | reverse complement strand
GAAACACCTGGAGTAACAGGCAAATTTGGCCTTGGAATACGGAGTGAAGCAGGGCAAAGGCTAATAGAGTTTTGCCAAGAAAATGCACTGGTCATAGCAAACACCCTCTTCCAACAACACAAGAGAAGACTCTACACATGGACATCACCAGATGGTCAACACCGAAATCAGATTGATTATATTCTTTGCAGCCAAAGATGGAGAAGCTCTATACAGTCAACAAAAACAAGACCAGGAGCTGACTGTGGCTCAGATCTTGAATTCCTTATTGCAAAATTCAGACTGAAACTGAAGAAAGTAGGGAAAACCACTAGACCATTCTGGTCCCATCACTTCATGGCAAATATAAAGGGAAAAAGTGGTAGCAGTGACAGAGTTTTATTTCCTTGTTCTCCAAAATCACTGCAGACAATGTCTGTAGCCATGAAATTCAAAGACACATGTTCCTTGGAAGGAAAGCTATGACAAACCTAGACAGAGTATTAAAAAGCAGAGTAACCACTTTGCCAACAAATGTCCATTTAGTCAAAGCTATGGTTTTTCCAGTAGTCATTTACAGATGTAAGAGTTGGACTGTAAAGAAGTTGAGTGATAAAGAATAGATGCTTTTGAAATATGGTGCTGGGGAAGACTCTTGTAAGTCCCTTGGACTGCAAGGAGATCAAACCAATCAATCCTAAAAGAAATCATCCTCAAATATTCATTGTGAGGACTGATACCAAAGCTGAAATTCCAATACTTTGGTCACCTGATGCAAAGAACTGATTCATTGGAAAAGACCCTGATGCTGGGAAAGATTGAAGGTAAAAGGGGAAGTGGGCAGCAGAGGACGAAATGGCTAGATAGAATCACCAACTTGATGAACATTAATTTGTGCAAATTCTGAGAGACAGTAGAGGACAGAGGAGTTTGGCGTGCTATAGTCAATGAGGCTCAAGGAGTCAGACACAACCTAGCAACTGAACAACAGCAAACCATCTGCCAGCTGACAACTTCTGAAAAGAACACAGAAAACCTGAGTTCACTTGACAAAATCAGGCCACCTGTATGAAAAGAGAAGGAAGTGGTGGAATTTCAAGTGTTTACTTAACTCACAAGAAAAGTCTAGTGATTACCTACGTGCTATTGCAACATTCTTCATATTTGTTCTGGAAACCGAGTTGGGTCAAGCTCACTGCATCCTAGGATGGAGGAAATGGTCAACATAGTCAGGTTCTTCATTTTCCTGCCATTTCCAATGTACGCAGAACATTCTCATCCTGCTGTTCCTAAGGACACATGCCCAGGTTATTTACTCTGCTGGACATTTGTCCTAAGTTACAAGGGAACCCAAACCTCCATCGCTTGAGAAAGGCAGTATTTGTAGAGATAGCTCAGACTGCCTAGGTTCAAAGCCCAAATCTGAGAAGGCTGTGGGAGCTTGGCATGCCTTTTCATCTCTCCATGTCTCAACCTCCACGTTTGCAAAACTGGCTTCAGAATCAATATGTGGGAAGCATTTAGCATTGGAAACATAGTTATTCCACATCACTGTCTTCCTGACCTTGCTGTGACATCAGGCCACCAAACAAGCAACCAAACCCTAAATGGCCAACTGAAGCTACAAGACCTTTCTCTTGTTTATCTGCAGTTACACTTGTCCAAATAAAACGCTGAAGGGAGTTCAACTTCTGGCCTAGCACCATGAACTGCTCTCTAGAGAAACTGGTGAAAATTATTTTTAAAACAACTATTTAAAGTCACTAGAAATTGATGTAGAGAGCAAATGAAAAACAAAAATTTGTTCAAAAAAATCTATCGGATGTCCCTGGTGGTACAGTGAATAAGAATCCTCCTGCCAATGTAGGGGACACAGGTTTGATCCCTGGTCTGGGAAGATTACACATGCAGCAGGCAACTACACTGTTAGGGAACGCACACTGACTGAAACTGCCCACCCTGGCCAGGCACTATAGTAACCATTTGCATGAGTTGTTTAACAACAGGAGGTCCTGGTAAGGAACATGGAACTAATAAGTCACCACCAAGCGGAAGAGTTCAGCAAAGGTCAAAAAGAGACTCCGCATGTCCGACCACCTCCCAGAATCCTTCTCACTGGCATCCATCTTGGATGAACAAGGCCTGCACTGCCAGGAAGGACTCTGAGTTTGAATGATTGGCTAAAGACAACCCAAAAACTAGTCCCATAACCATAAAACCCGAGACTGTGAGCCACGTGGCAGAGCAGTTCTCCTGGGTTCGCTTACCCTACTGCTCTCCCCCCAGGCGCCCTTTCCCAATAAAATCTCTTGCTTTGTCAGCACATGTGTCTCCTCGGACAATTCATTTCTGAGTGTTAGACTAGAGCCCAGTTTCGGGCCCTGGAAGGGATCACCCTTCCTGCAACAAAACTACTGAAGCTTGTGCACCTAGAACTCAAGTTCTGCAACAAGAGAAGCCACCACAATGAGAAGCCTGTGCACTGCAATGATAGTAATCCCCCCACATTACAACTAGAGAAAGCCTTTGCACAGCAATGAAGACCCAGCATAGCCATAAACCAAATAAATAAATGAACTGAGTTCAGTCCAGTCGCTCAGTCGTGTCGGACTCTTTGCGACCCCATGAATTACATCAGGCCAAGCCTCCCTGTCCATCACCAACTTCCGGAGTTCACTTAAACTGATGTCCATCAAGTCGGTGATGCCATCCAGCCATCTCATCCTCTGTCATCCCCTTCTCCTCCTGCCCCCAATCCCTCCCAGCATCAAGGTCTTTTCCAATGAGTCAACTCTTCA
>NW_011495040.1:2276518-2276796 GCF_000754665.1 Bison bison bison | reverse complement strand
CACCCAGGACTGATCTCCTTTAGAATGCACTGGTTGGATCTCCTTGCAGTCCAAGGGACTCTCAAGAGTCTTCTCCAACACCACAGTTCAAAAGCATCAGTTCTTCAGTGTTCAGCCTTCTTCACAGTCCAACTCTCATATCCATATATGACCACTGGAAAAACCATAGCTTTGACTAGATTGACTTTTGTTGGCAAAGTAATGTCTCTGCTTTCGAATATGCTATCTAGGTTGGTCATAACTTTCCTTCCAAGGAGTAAGCGTCTTTTAATTTCATG
>NW_011495040.1:2266603-2275814 GCF_000754665.1 Bison bison bison | reverse complement strand
CCAGTCCATTCTGAAGGAGATCAGCCCTGGGATTTCTTTGGAAGAAATGATGCTAAAGCTGAAACTCCGGTACTTTGGCCACCTCATGCGAAGAGTTGACTCATTGGAAAAGACTCTGATGCTGGGAGGGATTGGGGGCAGGAGGAGAAGGGGACGACAGAGGATGAGATGGCTGGATGGCATCACTGACTCAATGGACTTGAGTCTGGGTGCACTCCGGGAGTTGGTGATGGACAGGGAGGCCTGGCATGCTTCGATTCATGGGGTCGCAAAGAGTCGGACATGAGTGAGTGACTGAACTGAACTGACACAAGTTTGTGGTATTTGAAGCAAAGCTCACCTTCTCCCCCTTCTTCCCAGCTCAGTAAGATGGTAGCTTCCCTTGTGGTACAATGAATAAGAATCCACTCCAGACTTGCTCAGTTGTGTCCGACTCTTTGTGACCCCATGGACTGTAGCCTACCAGGCTCCTCTGTCCATGGGATTTTCCAGGTGATAGTTAGTACTAGATTGGATTGCCATTTCCTTCTTCAGGGGATCTTTCTGACCCAGGTATTGAACCCAGGTGTCCCACATTGTAGACAGACGCTTTACTGTCTGAGCCACCAGGGAAGTCTCCAGACTAATGCAGACAAGAATGTTGCCACCAAAGCCTTGGCTTTCTCTACCCCTGACTGAGACTCCGTGTTGAGTGTGGCATGAATGAAAATACAGAGGCCACAGTTTCCTTTTGTTCCAGTTCATGGAAAGCAGGAAATTCCTAAAGGAGAGCAAAACCTGGGGCTGCTGCCCCCCTTCTCCACTGAGCACTCAGCTCCCAGAGTAGAGGTGTCACAGAGAAGCACATCATTGTCCCCACCTCCAGCACCCAAGCCTTGCCTCAGAGATTTCTGCCATAAGAAAGAAGCAAGCTAGAAACAGAGAGCTCCAAATCTCACCCTAAAAAACTGACCTCAATACCCCAGTGTTCATTGCAGCATTATTTACAATAGCTAGGACAGGGAACCAACCTAGATGTCTATCAACAGATGAATGGATAAAGCAGCTGTGGTACGTATACACAATGGACTATTACTCAGCCATAAAAAGGAATGCTGAATAATAGAGCCATAAAAAGTTCTAATGAGGTGAATGAACCTAGAGTCTATTATACAGAGTGAAGTAAATCAGAAAGAGAAAACAAATATCGTATATCAATGCATGTATATGGAATCTATGGTACTAATGAACCTATTTGCAGGGAAGAAATGGAAACACAGACATAGACAACAGACTTGTGATACAGGAGAGGGTGGGGTGAATGGAAAGAGTTGCATGGAAACATATACACTACCGTGTGTAAAATAGATAGCCAGTGGGAATTTGCTGTATGACTCAGGGAGCTCAAACTGATGCTCTGTGACAGCCTAGAGGGGTGGGATGAAGTGGGAGGTGGGAGGGAGGTTCAAGAGGGAGGGGATAGATGTATACCTGTGGCTGATTTATGTTGATGTATGGCAGAAACCAATACAATATTGTAAAGCAATTACTTTCAATTAAAAATTAAATTTTTTAAAAAAAGAAGAAAAACTGACTTCATTTGGAACAGAGTGTGGAGAGATTCAAGCTTCAAAGTGCTCTCAAAAACAGTAGAAGTTGTGGTGAAAGACGTTTGGAAGGAGGATGATAGCTTCCTTGGAGACATGAAGTTAAACTCTAAGTGGCTAATTTGCTGGAGAGAAAACACAGAAAAAGCTGTGGAGAGGCCTTCTTTGATCTGAGAAAAGTCTCCAACATTGACCTCTGGTACTATCCCCATAAAGGATTTGGGTTTGGTTAGACTTCACTGTAAAGCAATTTATCCCCTGGAGCATTGTTGAAAACAGTAGAGCTGTCAGCCAGGAGTTTGTGGAGATTCACATGATATGTTTTGAGAGAAAGAGACAAAGGAACCCTGCCCAAACCTCTGCCATCACAGGATAGTTGTGGGCATGCTCAAGGTTGCACCCCTTGAGGCGCAACATCTGAGGCTTCACACTACCCGGGGTGGAGGTACCTCACTAAAATTATCCAGTCACTAAACAACAAGCAATTCATCTCTAAAAGACAGTAACATACCTGGGGAGGGGAGGGTGAACGATATGAACAGTAGCCATATTTGCTATAATAATATATAATATTTGCATGTTATCTAAGATACCCAGTTTCCAACAACAACACAAGATTAAAAGACATAAAGAAATAGGAAAGAATAGGGAATTCCCTGGCGGCCCTGTGGTTAGGTGCTTTCACTACCAGGGCCTGGATTCGATCCCTGGTCAGGAAACTTATATCCCAAATGCCAAGCCTGTGTGCTGCAACTAGAGAAACCCTACATACCACAATAAAGACCCAGGGCAGCCAAAATAAATAAATAAATAAACAGGAGATTCCCTGATGGCTCAGCTGGTAAAGAATCCACCTGCAATGTGGGAGACCTGGGTTCGATCCCTAGGTTGGGAAGATCCCCTGGAGAGGGGCAAGGCTACCCAGTCCCAGTATTCTGGCCTGGAGAATTCCGTGGACTATATAGTCCATGGGGTTGCAAAGAGGCAACTTTCATTTTCATAGACTTTAGAAAAAATAAAGATTGTATAGAAATTGATTACATCAAGAATAGAGAATTCACACACTTATGGCCAATTAATCTACAACAAAGTAGGCAAGAACATACAATGGAGAAGACAGTCTCTTCAACAAGAGGTGCTGGGAAAACTGGACAGCTACATGAAAAAGAATGAAATAGAAAATTCTCATTCTGTCACATACACAAAAATAAACTCAAATGAATTAAAAACCTAAATGTAAAATCAGATACTACAAAATTCCTAGAGGAAAATGTAGGCTGAATACTCTTTGACAATAATTGCAGCAGTATCCTTAAAAAACTAGCAATAAATCTACCACATGACCCAGGAACCCCACTACTGGGCTTATGCTCCAAGAAAACCATAATTGAAAAAAATACATATACTCCAATGTTCATAGTAGTACTGTTTACAATAGCTAGGACATGGAAGCAACCTAGATGTCCACAACAGATGAATGGATAAAGGAGATGTAGTACATCCATGGAGAAGGCAATGGCACCCCACTCCAGTACTCTTGCCTGGAAAATCCCATGGATGGAGGAACCTGGTAGGCTGCAGTTCATGGGGTTGCTAAAAGTCGGATACGACTGAGCAACTTCACTTTCACTTTTCACTTTCATGCATTGGAGAAGGAAATGGCAACCCACTCCAGTGTTCTTGCCTGGAGAATCCCAGGGATGGGGGAGCCTGGTGGGCTGCCGTCTATGGGGTCGCACCGAGTCGGACACGACTGAAGCGACTTAGCAGCAGCAGCAGCAGCAGCACATCCGTACAATGGAATATTACTCAGCCATAAAAAAGAACAAATTTGAGTCAGTTCGAGTGAGGTGGGTGAACCTAGAGCCTGTAATACAGATTGAAGTAAGTCAGAAAGAGAAAAACAAATAGAGTATATTGACACACATATATGGAATCTAGAAAAATGATATTGATGAACCTATTTGCAGAGAAAGAATGGCGATGCAGACGTAGATAGTGGACTTGTGGCCACAGAGCAGGCGGGAGAGGGTGGAATGAATGGAGAAAGTAGCATCAACATGTATATGCTATCAGGTGTTGCTGCCTAGCACAGAAAGCCTGGTCTGTCTGTGATGACTGGGAGGGATGGGATGGGGGGAGGGAAGGGAGATTAGAGAAGAAGGGTATGTGTGTGCGGATTTGCATTGTTGTAAGGCAGAAATCAACACAGCCTTGTCAAATTTTAAATAAAAAGATAGAATAAAAAATTACAGTCCTCTTTTTTTGGATCCATCTCCTAGAGTAGTGGAAACAAAAGCAAAAATAAACAAATGGGACCTAATTAAACTTAAAATTGATTGCAGAGCAAAAGAAACCATAAGCAAAATGAAAAGACAACCTATGGAATGGGAGAAAATATTTGTAAATGATGCAAACAACAAGAGCTAATTTCCAAGATATACAAACAGATTATACAGCTCAAAAAAAAAAAAAAAAAGAATCAAAAAGTGAGCATAGGACCTAAATAGACATTTTCCCAAGTAAGTCACACAGATGGCTAACAGACACAAGGAAACTTGCTCAACATCACTAATTATTAGAGAAATGCAACTCAAAACTACAGTGAGGAATCACCTCACACTGGTCAGAATTTACTGTTGATGTTCAGTTACCGAGTCGTGTCTGGCTGTTTGCCACCCCATGGACTGAAGCATGCAGGGCTTCCCTGTCCTTCACTGTCTCCCAGAGTTTGCTCAAATTAATGTCCATTCAGTCCGTGACTCTATCCAACCATCTTATCCTGTCATCCCCTCTACCTCCTGCCCTGAATCTTTCCCATCATCAGGGTCTTTTCCAAGGAATAGGCTCTTCGCATCAGGAGGCCAAAGTATTTGTGTTTCAGCTTCAGCGTCAGTCCTTACAATGAATATTCAGAGCTGATTTCCTTTAGGATTGACTGGTTTGATCTCCTTGCTGTCCAAAGGACTCTCAAGACTCTTCTCCAGCACCACATATGAAAGTGTCAATTCCTTGGCTCTCAATCATTTTTATGGTCCAACAGTCATATCATACATGACTACTGGAAAAGCAATAGCTTTGACTATATGGACCGTCAGCAAAGTAGTGTCTCTGCTTTTTAATATGCGGTTTAGGTTTGTCATAGCTTTCCTTCCAAGGTGATAGTGGTTTAATTGCTAAGTCGTGTCCGACTCATGAAACCCCATGGACTGTAGCCTGCCAGGCTCCTCTGTCCATTGGATTCTCCAGGCAAGAATACTGGAGTGGGTTTCCATTTCCTTCTCCAGGGGATCTTCCCAATCCAGGGATTGAACACGGGTCTCCTGCATTGCAGACAGATTCTTTATCGACTGAGCTGCAAGGGAAGCCCTTCCAAGGAGCAAGCATCTTTTAATTTCATGGCTATAGTCACCATCCACAGTGATTTTGGAGCCTAGGAAAAGAAAATCTGTCACTGCTTCCATTTTTTCTCCTTCTATTTGCCATGAAGTGATAGGACCAGATGCCATGATCTTAGTTTTTTGAATGTTGAGTTTTAAGCCAGCTTTTTCACTCTCCTCTTTCACCCTCATCAAGCGGTACTTTAGTTCCTCTTAACTTTCTGCCATTTGAGTTGTATCATCTCCATATCTGAGGTTGTTGATATTTCTCCTGGAAATCTTGATTCCAACTTATGATTCATCCAGCCCAGAATTTCCCATAATGGACTCTGCATAGAAGTTAAATAAGCCAGGTGACAACATACAGCCTTGACGTATTCCTTTCCCAATTTTGAACCAGTCTGTTCTTCCTGTCTGGTTGCTAACCAGACAGTCCATATAGTCAAAGTTATAGCTTTTCCAGTAGTCATGTATGATATGACTGTTGGACCATAAAAATGATTGAGAGCCAAGGAACTGACACTTCATATTGTGGTGCTGGGGAAGACTCTTGAGAGTCCCTTGGACAGTGAGGAGATCAAACCAGTCAATCCTAAAGGAACAGTTCCATGTCTTAATTGTTGCTTCTTGACCTGCATACAGGTTTCTCAGGAGACAGATAGATAGTTTGCTATTCCCATCTCTTTAAGAGTTTTCTAAAGTTTGTTGTGATCACGCAGTCAAAGGCTTTCTCATAGTAAATAAAGCAGAAGTAGATGTTTTGGGGGAATTCCCTTCCATTTTCTATGATCCAATGAATGTTGGCAGTTTGATCTCTGCCTTTTCTAAATTCAGCTCGTACATCTGGAAGTTCTCAGTTCACATACTGCTGAAGCCTAGCTTAAAGGATTTTGAATATTACCTTCTGGCGTGTGAGATGTGCACAGCTGTACAGTGGTTTGAACATTTTTTGGCATTGTCCATTGGGATTAGAATGAAAACTCACCATTTCCAGTCCTGTGGCCACTCCTTTTTCCAAATTTGGTGGCATATTGAAAGTAGCACTTTCACAGCATCATCTTTTAGGATTTGAAATAGCTCAGCTGTAATTCCATCACCTCCACTAACTTTGTTCATAGTAATGCTTCCTAAGGCCCACTTGACTTCACACACCATGATTTCTGGCTCTAGGTGAATGACCACACCATTGTGCTTATACAGGTCACTAAAACCGTTTTTGTAGAGGTCTTCTGTGTATTCTTGCCATCTCTTCTTAATCTCTTCTGCTTCTGTTAGGTCATTACCAATTCTGTTCTTTATTATGCCCATCCTTGTAAGAAATAGTCCCTTGGTATCTCTAGTTTTCTTGAAGAGATCTCTAATCTTTCCCATTCTATTGTTTTCCTCTATTTCTTTGCATTGTTCACTTAAGAAGGCTTTCTTACCTCTCCTTGCTTGTCAGAATGGCCATCATCAAAAAGTCTACAAGTAATAAATGCTGCTGCTGCTGCTGCTAAATCACGTCAGTTGTGTCCGACTCTGGGTGACTCCAGAGACGGCAGCCCACCAGGCTCCCCCGTCCCTGCGATTCTCCAGGCAAGAACACTGGAGTGGGTTCCCATTTCCTTCTCCAATGCATGAAAGTGAAAAGTGAAAGTGAAGTCACTCAGTCGTGTCTGACTCCTAGCGACCCCATGGACTGCAGCCTACCAGGCTCCTCCGTCCATGGGGTTTGCCAGGCAAGAGTACTGGAGTGGGTTGCCATTGCCTGCTCCTGGAGAGTGTATAAAAAAAGGGAACCCTCCTATACTGTTGGCTGGAATGTAAATTGGTATAGCCACTATGGAGAACATTATGGATGTTCCTTAAGAAACTAAAAATAGAGTTACCATATAATCCAGTGACCCCACTTCTGAGTATGTATATCCAGAAAAGACAAAAACTCTAATTCAAAATATAACATGCACCCTAATGTTCATAGAGCACTATTTACAATAGCCAAGGCATGGAAACAACCTAAATGTCCACTAACAAATGAATAGATAAAGTAGATGTGATACACACACACACACACACACACACACACACACACACGGTGGAATATTACTCAGCCATAAAAAAGAATAAAGTAATGCCATTTGCAGCAACATGGATGGACTTAGAGATTATCACACTGAATGTAGTAAGTCAAACAGAGAAAAAGAAATATAATATGATGCCACCTATATGTGTAATTCAAAATATGATACAACTTTCTGCCCATGAGTAAGCATCTTTGAAGCTCCCCCCTCCACTGCCATCTAAGTCAGAGTCAAAGTCTAAGTCAGTCTTCCAAACAGCCAGAAGAGCTGTGGAAGCTCTTCATTGGAGGATTGAGCTTTGAAACAACAAATGAAAGTCTGAGCAGCCATTCTGAGCAAGGGGGACACTCACAGACTGTGTGGTAATGGAGGATCTGAACACCACGCCCTCCAGAGGCTTTGGGTCTGTGACATACATCACTGTGGAGGAGGTTAATGCAGCCCGGAGGGCAAGGCCACACAAGATGGATGGAAGATTTGTGGAACCAAAGAGGGCCGTCTCAAGAGAACATTCTCAAAGACCTGGTGCCCATGTAACTGTGAAAAAGATTTTTGTTGGTGGCATTAAAGAAAACACTGAAGAACATCACCTGAGAGATTATTTTAAACAGTATAGGAAAACTGAAGTGATTGAAATTATGACTGACCGAGGCAGTGGCAAAAGAGAGGCTTCACATTCATAACCTTTGATGACCATGACTCCATAGATAAGACTGGCATTCAGAAATGCCACACTGTGAATGGCCGCAACTGAGGAGTAAGGAAAGCCTTATCTAAGTCATAGATGGTTGTGGAGGTGGTTTTGGAGGGAATGGCAGTGTTGGTCATGGAGTGGTCAAAGTGGCTTTGGCGGCAGCCATGATGGTGGTGGATATGGTGGCAGTGGGGGTGGCTATAATGAATTTGGTAATGATGGAAGCAATTTGGAGGTGACAGAAGCTACAATGATTTTGGCAATTACGACAATCAATCTTCATATTTTGGACTCATGAAAGAAGGAAATTTTGGAAGCAGAAGTTCTAGCCCCTATGGTGGTGGAGGCCAATACTTTGACAAACCACGAAAGCAAGGTGGCTATGGAGGTTCCAGAAGCAGCAGTAGCTATAGCAAGGGCAGAAGGTTTTAATTATTGCCAGGAAACAAAGTTTAGCCAGAGAGGAGAGCCAGATAAGTGACAGGGAAGCTGCAGGTTACAACAGATTTGTGAACTCAGCCAAGGACAGTGGTGGCGGGGCCTCCCTGCTACAAAGAAGACATGTTTTAGACAATACTTGTCTGTATGGGCAAAAAACTCAAGAACCATACTGTAACTAATCATGTGTGCATGCTAAGTTGCTTCAGTTCAGTTCAGTTCAGTCACTCAGTCGTGTCCGACTCTTTGCAACCCCATGAATCGCAGCACGCCAGGCCTCCCTGTCCATCACCAACTCCCGGAGTTCACCCAGACTCACGTCCATGCAGTCAGTGATGCTATCCAGCCACCTCATCCTCTGTCGTCCCCTTCTCCTCCTGTCCCCAATTCATCCCAGCATCAGAGTCTTTTCCAATGAGTCAACTCTCCACATGAGGTGGCCAAAGTACTGGAGTTTCAGCTTTAGCATCATTCCTTCCAAAGAAATCCCAGGGCTGATCTCCTTCAGAATAGACTGGTTGGATCTCCTTGCAGTCCAAGGGACTCTCAAGAGTCTTCTCCAACACCACAGTTCAAAAGCATCAATTCTTCAGTGCTCAGCCTTCTTCACAGTCCAACTCTCACATCCATACATGACCACAGGAAAAACCATAGCCTTGACTAGACGGACCTTTGTTGGCAAAGTAATGTCTCTGCTTTTGAATATGCTATCTAAGTTGGTCATAACTTTGCTTCCAAGGAGTAAGCGTCTTTTAATTTCATGGCTGCAGTCACCATTGCAGTGATTTTGGAGCCCAGAAAAATAAAGTCTGACACTGTTTCCACTGTTTCCCCATCTATTTCCCATGAAGTGATAGGACCAGATGCCATGATCTTTGTTTTCTGAATGTTGAGCTTTAAGCCAACTGTTTCACTCTCCTCTTTGACTTTCATAAAGAGGCTCTTTAGTTCCTCTTCACTTTCTGCCATAAGGGTGGTGTCATCTGCATATCTGAGGTTATTGATATTTCTCCCAGCAATCTTGATTCCAGCTTGTGCTTCTTCCAGTCCAGC
>NW_011495040.1:2266075-2266503 GCF_000754665.1 Bison bison bison | reverse complement strand
AGCAGGGTGACAATACACAGCCTTGATGTACTCCTTTTCCTATTTGGAACCAGTCTGTTGTTTCATGTCCAGTTCTAACTGTTGCTTCCTGACCTGCATACAAATTTCTCAAGAGGCAGATCAGGTGGTCTGGTATTCCCATCTCTTTCAGAATTTTCCAGAGTTTATTGTGATCCACACAGTCAAAGGTTTTGGCATAGTCAAGAAAGCAGAAATAGATGTTTTTCTGGAGCTCTCTTGCTTTTTCCATGATCCAGCGGATGTTGGCAATTTGATCTCTCGTTCCTCTGCCTTTTCTAAGACCAGCTTGAACATCAGGAAGTTCATGGTTCACATATTGCTGAAGCCTGGCTTGGAGAATTTTAAGCATCACTTTACTAGCGTGTGAGATGATTGCAATTGTGTGGTAGTTTGAGCATTCTTTGGCA
>NW_011495040.1:2260410-2265256 GCF_000754665.1 Bison bison bison | reverse complement strand
ACAGCCATTTTGCTTTTTTGCATTTCTTTTCCATGGGGATGGTCTTGATCCCTGTCTCCTGTAAAATGTCACGAACCTCATTCCATAGATCATCAGGCACTCTATCTATCAGATCTAGGCCCTTAAATCTATTTCTCACTTCCACTGTATAGTCATAAGGGACTTGATTTAGGTCATACCTGTATGGTCTAGTGGTTTTCCCTACTTTCTTCAATTTAAGTCTGAATTTGGCAATAAGGAGTTCATGATCTGAGCCACAATCAGCTCCTGGTCTTGTTTTTGTTGACTGTATAGAGCTTCTCCATCTTTGGCTGCAAAGAATATAATCAATCTGATTTCGGTGTTGACCATCTGGTGATGTCCATGTGTAGAGTCTTCTCTTGTGTTGTTGGAAGAGGGTGTTTGTTATGACCAGTGCATTTTCTTGGCAAAACTCTATTAGCCTTTGCCCTGCTTCACTCTGTATTCCAAGGCCAAATTTGCCTGTTACTCCAGGTGTTTCTTGACTTCCTGCCGGGAGCCGGTGAGGCATTCCACTCGTGACAAAGGTCATGAGGAAGGAGGCTCGGCATACGCAAAGGCGGGATCGAGCCTCAGGAGTCCCCCCGGATAGTCTCAAGCATTTACCCCCCAAAAAACCAGAGTCTGCCTACTTTATTGCTTTGTGCTCTCACCTCTGACTTTACTGGGAGCTGTCCCCTACCACCATCTTGCTCTCTCTGTCAAAGAGTTAACTTACAGCTCCAATTAATAAAGTTCCTGGGCAATTAGGAGTGTTTAAATCCAAACCCCTCAGATGGCTCTCTAACTCGCCTGACAAGTTTACCCGGACTCCTACAGCTATGCATACGATTGTTTACAGTCTCCCAGCCTCGAGAGGCATGGGAAGCTTAAGATATTCAAATAGCTTAGAGCCTCTCAGAGAGTTAGAAACTGTCAGAATAAGACTAGTAAAGGATTTCATTGATGAGCCAATGCTTGCTGCCAAGTTTCCACATCCCCCGTATTGTATCCTTGAATGTGTATTAATTAATATAGTTGGTATATAGAAAAAATAAGTAGTGGCCTTGGTGTTAGTAACTTTAGACCCTTAAGGTAATAAATTATTTCCTTTGTTGTAAACCCATTACACATCCGCCCTATAGGAATGCAATTTTATCTTCGGAAGATGGCACCAAACCTTAAAATAATTACTCTTAGAGAAAATATGTCTTTGTTGATAAGTCCTTGTCAAGGGTCATAAAATGTTAGTAGGCCTTCTGGCCAGAAGATGATGTAAATCACCTAAACCATTTGTATACGATAAATTTGCAGGAAAGAAACCCTGGTTTTTGATAAGAATCAAAGACTGCTGACTTTGCATCCCCTATTATCCTCTATGTGTAACTTAAGGTATATAAGCCCCTGTTGAAAATAAAGCTACGGGCCTTGCTCACCAACGCTTGGTCTCCCCATGTCATTCTTTCTTTTCACCTTCTGGCTGAAGTCTCCATCTGGAGCGTGGATATCCTCTGCGACCATTTATTTGCCTGGGCTTCTAAGACCCACTCGAGAAGGTGTCTAGGGTGAGGCACCTTCCGCTATTCGAGAGGGCGCCTGCGGCCTACGTAAGTGGTGCAAACTTCTTGTCTTGAAGTTTTATTGGTCTCCCGCGTAAACCAAGCTACTCAGCTTCTTTTCTCCACTGAATTTTCCTACTGAGCTATCCTCGTTCTATTATTCTTTATATCTCTAATTAGCATATAAATAGTCACCTAGGCCGTCTCTCCTTCGAATACCCTGTATCAGCCGGGGCTGGACCCTGGCAACTTCCTACTTTTGCATTCCAGTCCCCTATAATGAAAAGGACATCTTTTTTGGGTGTTAGTTCTAAAAGGTCTTGTAGGTCTTCATAGAACCGTTCAACTTCAGCTTCTTCAGCATTACTGGTTGGGGCATAGACTTGGATTACTGTGATATTGAATGGTTTGCCTTGGAAACGAACAGAGATCATTCTGTCGTTTTTGAGATTGCATCCAAGTACTGCATTTCAGACTCTTTTGTTGACCAGGATGACCACTCCATTTCTTCTGAGGCATTCCTGCCCGCAGTAGTAGATATAATGGTCATCTGAGTTAAATTCACCCATTCCAGTCCATTTCAGTTCGCTGATTCCTAGAATGTTGACATTCACTCTTGCCATCTCTTGTTTGACCACTTCCAATTTGCCTTGATTCATGGACCTGACATCCCAGGTTCCTATGCAATATTGCTCTTTACAACATCAGACCTTGTTTCTATCACCAGTCACATCCACAGCTGGGTATTGTTTTTGCTTTGACTCCATCCCTTCATTTTTTCTGGAGTTATTTCTCCACTGATCTCCAGTAGCATATTGGGCACCTACTGACCTGGGGAGTTCCTCTTTCAGTATCCTATCATTTTGCCTTTTCATACTGTTCATGGGGTTCTCAAGGCAAGAATACTGAAGTGGTTTGCCATTCCCTTCTCCAGTGGACCACATTCTGTCAGATCTCTCCACCATGACCCACCTATCTTGGGTTGCCCCAGGGGCATGGCTTAGTTTCATTGAGTTAGACAAGGCTGTGGTCCTAGTGTGATTAGATTGACTAGTTTTCTGAGTATGGTTTCAGTGTGTCTGCCCTCTGATGCCCTCTTGCAACACCTACTGTCTTACTTGGGTTTCTCTTACCTTGGGCATGGGGTATATCTTCAGGGCTACTCCAGCAAAGTGCAGCCACTGCTCCTTATCTTGGACGAGGGTTATCTCCTCACCGCTGCCCTTCCTGACCTTCCACGTGGGATAGCTCCTCTAGGCCCTCCTGCGCCCGCGAAGCCAGGGCTCCTTGGACGTGGGGTTGCTCCTTCCGGCCGCCGCCCCTGGCCTTGGGCATGGGGGCGTGGGGTAGCTCCTCCCTGCCGCCGCCCCTGACCTCAGACACGGGGTAACTCCTCTCGGCCGCCACCCCTGACCTCGGACACAGGGTAGCTGTGCAACCCTGCAGACTATAGCCCACCAGGCTCCTCTGTCCATGGGGTTCTCCAGGCAAGATACTGGAGCAGGTTGCCATGCCCTTCTCCTTGATCAAACACATGTCTCTTGGCAGGCAGGTTCTTTACCACTAGCGCCACCTGGGAAGCCCTTTGGCTAATTGTTCTGTTCAGCTCAGTTCACTCAGTTGTGTCCAACTCTTTGTGACCCCATGGACTGCAGCACGTCAGGCTTCTCTGTCCATCACCAACTCCCGGAGCTTGCTCAAACTCATATCCATCAAGTCAGTGATGCCATCCAGCCATCTCATCCTCTGTCCTCCCCTTCTCCTGCCTTCAATCTTTCCCAGTATCAGGGTCTTTTCCAATAAATCAGTTCTTCACATCAGGTGGCCAAAGTATTTTAGCTTCAAATTCAGAATCAGTCCTTCTAATGAATATTCAGGACTGATCTCCTTTACGATTGACTGGTTTGATTTCCTTACAGTTCAAGGGACTCTCAAGAGTCTTCTCCAACACCACAGTTCAAAGCATCAATTCTTTAGCACTCAGCTTTCTTTACGGTCCAACTCTCATATCCATACGTGACTATTGGAAAAACCGTAGCTTTGACTAATTGTATAACAGGTTAACTTAGTTTCTGTTCTGTGGAAAGTGTAAAGTATGCCAAAAAAGGATTTTAATGTGGATTTCTTTCTTTCTTTCTTTTTTTTTTTTTTGCACCCATGCTGTTAATTACTAAATGTAATAGTCTGATCGTGATGCTGAATAAATGTGTCTCTTTTTTTTAATGTGCCATGTAAAGTTAGTTTACCAAAAGCCATTTTGGTAAACTACCCCAACAGAGTAAAGTTAGAATTCCTTCAGGGTGATCCCAGGTTTAATTCAAAATTTATTTACAACCTGCTTTGGTGGACAAGTTGTTGTCTTCAGAACCTTGATGTAGATGAACTGACAGTTACTGTGTTGTGATATGAGTTCACCATTAAAAAGTTCACCCACTCAAAGTCATGGAGTTTTTTGGTTGTTAATGTTCATTGGCACATCCTATGCAATATATATAAATTGAATTATGATATCAGATAAAGTTATAGATGGGAATGAAGCTGGTGTATCAACCTTGTATCATGTGTAATCAATAAAACATTTAGTATCCTCTTGAAAAAAAAATAAAAGAATAAAATATGATACAAATTGGCAGAATCCACCTGCCAATGCAGGGGACCTGGGCTCAATCCCAAGTCCTAGAAGATTTCACATGCTGCAGGGCAGCTAAGCCTATGTGCCACAACTACTGAGCCTCTGCTCTAGGGCCTGTGCTCTGCAACAAGACAAGCCCCTGCAATGAGAAGCCCAGGCATTGCTACTAGATAGTAGTCCACAGTCTCTGCAACTAGAAAAAGCTCATGTGCAGCAATGAAGACCCAGTGCAACCAAAAATAAATAAATAAGCAGGAAATCATGAAAAATAAAGTGTGATACAAATGAACTTACAGAAATCGACTCACAAACGTAGAAAACAGACTTATGGTTACCAAAGGGAAAAGAGGGGAAGGGACAAGTCAGGAATATTGGATTAATAGATCATGAAAAACGTTGGGCTGGAAGAAGCACAAGCTGGAATCAAGATTGCCAGGAGAAATATCAATAACCTCAGATATGCAGATGACACCACCCTTATGCCAGAAAGTGAAGAGGAACTAAAAAGCCTCTTGATGAAAGTCAAAGAGGAGAGTGAAAAAGTTGGCTTAAAGCTCAACATTCAGAAAACGAAGATCATGGCATCTGGTCCCACAACTTCATGGCAAATAGATGGGGAAACAGTGGAAACAGTGTCAGACTTTATTTTTTGGGG
>NW_011495040.1:2259827-2260073 GCF_000754665.1 Bison bison bison | reverse complement strand
GGAGGGAGGAGGGAGGAGGGTTCAGGATGGGGAACGCGGGTATACCTGTGGCAGATTCATTTCGATATTTGGCAAAACTAATACAATATTGTAAAGTTTAAAAATAAAATAAAATTTAAAAAAATACTATGTTATATAACAGGAAAAAAAAAAAAAAGGAAAGTTATGACCAACCTAGATAGCATATTCGAAAGCAGAGACATTACTTTGCCAACTTCGTCTAGTCAAGGCTATGGTTTTTCCAGT
>NW_011495040.1:2257419-2259727 GCF_000754665.1 Bison bison bison | reverse complement strand
TTGAGAGGCCCTTGGACTGCAAGGAGATCCAACCAGTCCATTCTAAAGGAGATCAGTCCTGGGTGTTCTTTGGAAGGAATGATACTAAAGCTGAAACTCCAATACTTTGGCCACCTCATGTGGAGAGTTGACTCATTGGAAAAGACTCTGATGCTGGGAGGGATTGGGGGCAGGAGGAGAAGGGGATGACAGAGGATGGGATGGCTGGATGGCATTACCGACTCAATGGACGTGAGTTTGAGTGAACTCCGGGAGATGATGATGGACAGGGAGGCCTGGCGTGCTGCGATTCAAGGGGTCGCAAAGAGTCGGATATGACTGAGCAACTGAACTGACTGACTGACTATTATATATAAAATCAATACCAGTGACCTACCATATAGCACAGGGAACTCTATTCAGTATCTTGTAATAACCTATCATGTGAAATAATCTGAAAAAGTATGTGTATATATATAACTGAGTCACTTTTCAGTACACCTAAAACACTGTATATCAACTATACTTCAATAAAAAAAAAAAAAAGAATAGAGAAACATTAGAGGAAAAACCTCCTCCAGGGGATCTTCCCAACCCAAGGATCAAACCCAGGTCTCTCCAGTTGCAGCAGATTCTTTATCATCTGAGCCACCAGGGAAGCTCAAGAATACTGGAGTTGGTAGCCTATCCCTTTTCTGGGAAATCTTCCTGACCCAAGAATTGAACCGGGGTCTCCTGCATTGCAGGCAGATTCTTTACCAGCTAAGGACATGACAACCCACTCCAGTATTCTTGCCTGGAAAATCCCCATGGACAGAGGAGCCTGGTGGGCTGCAGTCCATGGTGTTGCAAAGAGTCAAACACACCTGAATGACTAAGCACAGGACAGCACAGAGAAAAAAACAATGAAAACAGAAACTGGTTCTTTGAAAAGATCAACAAAAGTGAAAAGTTTATCTAGACTGACCAAGATAAAAAGAGAAAATACTTAAATTATTAGAATCAGAAATAGAAGAAGGGACATTATGGCTGACCCTACAGAGAGGAAAAGGATTATCCCTACTATGAACAGCCTCCAAACACCTGGGTCCAGCCCGCAGGTCAAACTGGAGTCATGTCTTTTTGATGACACCCTTAACACCATCTATGCATTTGCTAAGGCCAAATGACTACAAGTCATTTATTTTCATCTTTAAATAATTTCACATTTAGAGAAAAATTGCAAGACTAATACAAAGAGTTTCCGTTAACTTTAACCATATTCCCCACTGTTCGCGTTTTACCATAGGCATGTGGTATGTGTCTTTCAGCGTGCTGTTGTTATTGATCAGTCACTAAGTGGTGTCTGACTCTTTTGCAACCCCATGGACTGTAGCCCCCCCAGTTCCTCTGTCCATAGGATTTCGCAGGCAAGAATGCTGGAGTGGGTTGCCATTTCCTTCTCCAGTGGATTTTCTCAACCCAGGGATTGAA
The DNA here is from genome assembly GCF_000754665.1 of Bison bison bison. Classification (NCBI taxonomy): domain Eukaryota; kingdom Metazoa; phylum Chordata; class Mammalia; order Artiodactyla; family Bovidae; genus Bison; species Bison bison. Next base: position 2,258,275 of record NW_011495040.1, on the reverse strand, counting down.
CCCACATTTCCTGCATTGACAGGGAAGTTCTTTACCACTGAGCCACCAAGGAAGCCCCTTTTCTATGTGAAAATATCACGATTCCTTCTAAACCATTTGACAGTAAATTGTAGAAAATGGTGCCTTACATCCCCTCTTGATACTTCAGTGTGTATTTCCTTACAAGGACAAGCTCATACATAACTTAGTACAACCATCAAAATCAGAAAACTAGCATTAACATAATATTAGCATCACAGACTTCGGTTACATTTCATAGATTGTCCCCAATAGTGTCTTTTATAGGTCTGGATCCCAAACAAGATCATGTATTGCAATTAGATCAATGTATTTTTTAGTTTCCTTTGACCTTGAGCAGTTCTTCAGTCTTTCCTTGTCTTTCTTGATCTTGGCATTTTTGAAAAGTACAGGGCAGCTACTATGTAAAATATCAGTTTGAGTTCATCTGACCTTTCCTGATGATGTATGCTTATTGTCAGAAATGAGTTGTACATTCTTCTCATTGCGTTACATCATGAACCCCATGATGTTGACTTGTCCATTAGTAGCATCCCCTGTCTGCTAAGTTTCTCTGCTGTCAAGTTAACTAATAATGGAAGTTGCTTTTTTTCCTTGGCCATGCCTCAAGGTTTGCAGGATCCTATTTCCCTGACCAGGGATCAAACTCAGCCCCACTGGAGTGAAAGTGCTGAGTCCTAACCACTGGACTGCCAAGGAAAACCCAGAAATTAATTATTTATTAATTCCAATGGACTCCATTCTTTCATTGCTGAGGGTGGGGGTTCTATCCCTCATTCAGGAACTGAGATCCCTCAAGCTGCATGGTGCAGCCCCCCCCAAAAAAATCTAATTAATA
>NW_011495040.1:2246975-2257319 GCF_000754665.1 Bison bison bison | reverse complement strand
ATAATTAATAAGTATTTTGTGAGGTAGACTTTATAACTATGTCTACATTTATTCATTGGCATTCTACTATAGGGTAACACTTTCCATTTTCCCTTGCTTATTAATTTATTATTTATATGACTTCATTGGGCTTCCCTGGGAGATAAACTGGTAGAGGATCCTCCTGCAATGCAGGAGACTCCCGTTCGAGTCCTGGGTCAGGAAGATCCCCTGGAGAAGGGATAGGCTACCCACTCCAGTGTTCTTGGGCTTCCCTCGTGGCTCAGATGGTAAGGAATTGGCCTATATTGCAAGAGACCTGGGTTCAATCCCTGGGTTGGGAAGATCCCCTGGGGAAGGAAACAGCTACCCACTTCAGTATTCTCACCTGGACGGACAGAGGAGATTGGCAGGCTACCGTCCATGGGGTCACAAAGAGTCAGACATGACTGAACGACTTTCACTTTCATGGATTATAACTTATTCAGTGGGTTATAATCTATTATTGTCATAGTCTTTTTTGATACTCAAATTGCCCCAGATTTCATCATTTGAACTCTTTTTCTGATTGAACTCTTTATTTTCCCCTCTTTGAGCCTCAATCTCTTCCCAAATTGTCATGTCCATTGTCAACCAAATGATTAGGGTGGGCTGGACTCCATCTCAGCCACAGGGATGTACCCTGACTTGACTTATGCTAACCATTGTATGCCGTGCCCCTAAACACACTGGTTGGTTCAAGATGGGCAGCTGACCCCTTTGCAGATAAAAACTGGGAGATGTCTGATGGGATTCTGGGAAAGAAGTTTCTTTTCCCTTCCAAGGGAGCCACTAAAAGAGAGGTTACCAAAGAACCCTCTGTTTCCTGTTGACACACCAGAAAGATGGCAAGTTTTGATCTAATGCAGCCATTTCTGCTGCCGAGAAGGAAGCTGGCCTGAGGTCAATTTTAGTATACAGAGGTGGGAAGAAAAAAGAAAATGGTAGGACCACAGAAACAAAACTCTGGTGACACCACAGATTTCTGGGTCATTCTGTGCCTGAAGCTCTGTGGACTGGTTAAGTATTGGTGCCATTAAATTACCTTTTTTATTTAAGCCAGAATAAGCTAAAACTTCAGTTGCTGGAAGGCGAAAGTGCACTAAATAATATACTCCCCCAAAACAGAAAAAGAAAGCTGCCTGGGAATTCCCTGGACGCCCAGTGATTAGGACTCTGCGCTTCCACTGCAGGGGGCACGGGTTTGAACCCCGGTTGGGGAACTAAGATCCTGCAAGCCTCAGTTCAGTTCAGTCGCTCAGTCATGTCTGACTCTTTGTGACCCCATGAACTGCAGCACCCCAGGCCTCCCTGTCCATCACCAACTCCTAGAGTTCACCCAAACTCAAGGCACAGCCCAAAAAAAAAAAAAGGAGAAGGCTACCTTCTGTGAGAAGTAAAAGGCTAAGTTTCAGTTCCTAATATCCAGAAGAACTCTAACCCTAAGAGTAAAAAACCTGGCTTAAAACTTAACATTCAAAAAATTAAGATCATGGCATCCGGTCTCATCACTTCATGGCAAATAGATGAGGACAAAAATGGAAACAGTGACAGACTTTATTTTCTTGAGCTCCAAAATCACTGAGGACAGTAACTACAGCCTTGAAATTAAAAGACGTTTGCTCCTTGAAAGAAAATCTAGAGACATCACTTTGCTGACAAAGGTCCATATAGTCAAAGCTATGGTTTTTCCAGTACTCATGTACAGATGTGAGAGTTGAACAATAAAGAAGGCTGAGCACTGAAGAACTAATGCTTTCAAATTGTGGTGCTGGAGAAGACTCTTGAGAATACCTTGGACATCAATGAGAACCAACCAGTCAATCTTAAAGGAAATCAACTCTGAATTTTCATTGGAAGGACTGATGCTGAAGCTGAAGCTCTAATACTTTGACCACTTGATGCAAAGAGCCAACTCATTAGAAAAGACCCTGATGCTGGGAAAGACTGAGGGCAGGAGAAGAAGGGGATGACAGAGAATGAGATGGTTGGATGAGATCACTGATTCAATGGATATGAGTTGAACAAGCTTCAGAATATAGTGAAGGACAGGGAAGCCTGGCATGCTGCAGTCCATGCGGTGGCAAAGGGTCGAACACAACTGATCGACTGAATAACAACAAAACCCTAACCCGGCTGGTTTCCCCAGCTGATCTGAGAGTTCCTGGGGGTATATTCGTAGTGTACTCCAGGTTCTTGGAGTGACATGCAGCACAATAAGCATTTCATGACCACATGTGTGAGAGCTGCTAAGTTGTCTTATTCACTGCTAAATCCCTAGCATCTAGGATCACAGGTGGACATACAGCATGTTTATTGAATGAACTCATGAGTCAGATGAGCGTGCCCCTCCTCTGAAACCCAGCAAAGGAAAAGAAGCTGCAAAAATTCTTGCTTGATATTTTATTCTCCTGAGCGGGGAAGGCAGTGGAAGAAGTTAGATGAGAGAAACTAGAGTGAAGACTCCTGGATTCAGGGAGGAAGGAGCTGACCGAGGATGCTGGAGTTTCTATACTTCTTCCCCAGGGTGGGGTTGGGGGATCCGGGGGCTCAGATGAGACCTGGTGTGGAGAGAAGAGACAGCAATGGGCAGTGTGTGGGGTCTCTAGAGGGGATGAGGACTCAGAACCACCTGTCCTTGTGGTACACATGCAGTGTCCCCTCCTGGAAGCCCTTCAGGAGCCTGTGTAGGTGGTGGGGCTTTGAAAATAAAAGCCACAGGAAACGGTGGGGACCTCATACTAATGGGCAATCTGCAAGCATCAGGCCGCAAAGCATCAGTGAGAGTGGATGAGCTGCCAGACCCGAACGGAGGACCCCTTCCCCGTCCCATCTCTTGTAACCATTGCCTGAAATCTCCAGGCATAGCCTGGGCAGCCCTAGCCCTCCTCCCACCCCATGAGATTCCTCCAGCCCAGCTCTTAGGCCCCTATGTCATGAAGAAGGATGTGGCCTCGGTTCCCATTCTGGGATCAGGGGTGGGCTGGGAGGTTGGAGTTCGATCAGGCTCTGATGTCTCCAGTATCTTAGTCTCAGGCCATTTCCTTGGTGTCAACCTCGTCATACATGATGGTCTTATTCAGTCCTCACCCCAACCTCAGAAACAGGAGTCATTATCCCCCTTTCACAGGTGAGAAAACTGAAGCTCGAAGAGGTTTAGCCACTTGCCCAAGGTCACACAGCTGAGGAGAAATGGGGACCTGATTTAACTCCAGGACTGTTTGTGGGAGTGTGGGGAGGGGCAGGGGGAGGTTGCCTCAGGCTGTTAGGAGTTTTTCTCAAATGTTGAGAAAGGACTTTGGTAGGAGCCAAGGTCTACCTGCCCATCTGCTCAACGCTGTCCCTGTTGGGAGTGATTGGAGTGATGTGTCATATGGCCAGAAGGCTGGGAGGGGCAGGTGTGAGCTACTTAGCAAGTTCTCTCTGACAGGTGCCTTCCTGTGTTTGTAAACTCTATTGCACATTTGCGGGGAGGCTGTCAGGAAATAACTCCCTTCTGTTGCCTCTGCACGTACCTGCCTTGCGCTTGCACAACTTGATGTCCACACAGATGGCCTGAGGTGTCTTCCTAGCCATGATATCCTTAGAGATGCGATTGAGATACTTCTTCATCATCTGGTTGCAAAGGATGCTCCACAGCCCCATCTTGCTGCACACCTTGGAGGTCACATGGATGATGACATTCTGGAGCGGTAGCGCCGTGGTGGGAAATAGACCTCAGGTGAACTCTGCCTGGCATTGCCTTTCTGCAAGCCCTGGCAGCTTTGGTCCCCAGGCAGGTCTGGCAATGGGACCAGTGGCCAGGGAGCTGGTGCCTGGTGGCCACTGGAGCGGGGACTGGAGAAACAGGGCTCAGCCCCTGTTCCTCATCCCTGAGTCCTGGCCCAAGCCTGACCAGCAGGGGCTCCGGAAAAGACATTGGTCCTGCTGAGTCTCAGCTCCTATATACCTGGGCCCTGTCTTCTGGGTGGAGAGTGGTGCCCAGACCCACTTTAAAGGCTCTGCCTACGTAGCTTCTGGGTCCAGGGCCTGACTGGTGCTGGGTTGGGGGGGTGGGGGTTGGGGTTGGGTGCAGTGGGTTAGGAGGGGATCTGAACTTGAAGCCTTGGTTCATTGATTTTGGAATATCTTATCCTGCCATCCCAGGGGAAGAGGATAAATCTGAGGATCCCAGGATGAAGACAGAGGGCTAAGCAGGTCAAGGGAGCTAAGGGGGGCAGGGGGAGAGTGAAACTGATTCCTGTGACGATACATCCACTTCTTAAGCATTAAGTTGGAGCTAAGTACATCCCACTTTTCAGCTCCTTTAAAAGGCCTAGGCAGGACTTCCCTGGTGGCTCATGGTGAAGAATCCACCTGCCAGTACAGGAGAGGATCTGAGGTCCAGGAAGACCCCACACGCTGGGGAGCAAGGAAGCTGGTGCAACACAACCACTGAGCCTGTGCTGTAGAGCCCAGGAGCCACAACTACTGAGCCCACGTGTCTCAACTACTGAAGTCCGCATGCTGAGAGCCAGTGCTCCACAACAGGAAGAGCCACCGCAGTTAGAAGCCTGAGCACCCCAGTGACAGAGTAGCCCCCACTCAGAGCAACTAGAGAGAAAGTCTGAGAGTCAACCAAGACCCAGCACAGTCAAATAAATACATAAATAAAATCATCTGTTTAAAAAAAGTCCTAGGCAACTTGGGGTTCTTGTCCATCCCATTCCATAGGTAAGAAAACTGAGGCTCACAAAGTGTTTATGACTTGTCCAAGCCATACAGCTCGGATGTGGAGAACCTGGGACATACCTTTCCTGACTCAGGCTTGATCTGGAACCAACCTCCCAGAGCCATATCCTGGACATGAATGGGAGGTCCCTACCTTCCCTGGGGACAGGTTCCCTTCAAGAACTTGATGGAAACCACACACTCTTCCTCCCACTTTCACACTCCCAGAATGCCTCAAGTTGAGGGAATTCTCCAAAGTCCATTGGCACACATTTGAGCAGCCCACAGACCCTCAGCCATTCTGGTAGCCCTCTTCACCATCTGCCGCCCTCCCCACCCCCTCAGGGGCACCACTCCACCCAACAGGCTCCACACGCCTCCAGTCTCACCTTGCTGGGCCTATTTCCCACCATGTACTTCAACATCTGCATTATCTTCTGACAAGGACCACAGAATTGGTTCAGCTCTTCTCTTTGGAGCACCAGGTCACCCTATTAGGAAAGGAAGTCCCTCAGAGTGGTCTCTCGGACACCCCAACCTTGGAAGGGCACCAGGAAGGGGCCCTTGGGGGCTTTCAAGGCCAGTAGGATGACCCATGATCTGTCTGTCCATATGAGGACCTGAGCCAGACTGGCTGGCCCCTGCCCATCTCTCTGCCTGTCTTTGAGGGGCTGAGAGACCCCACGACCTGCCCCCACACCCACAGCACCGGCCCCAGCCCAGCATCTGCCCCTCTGCTGTTCTACCATCAGACAAGGAGGAGGCTCTTGGGGAGGGCCCAGCCACCAGGGTAGCCCCCATCCCACAGTCAGGTACAAGTGTGAACAAAACCAGCATCTTCAGCTCCCAGCCCTACCTCCCCATCCCCTGACCAGTTCAGTCTCCAGGCCCTCGCCCCTGGCGCTGCCCAGGGAGGAAAGGAAGGAGAGGGATGGTGGGGGAGCAGCAGGAAGCCATCCGTGTACCTGGGGATCCTCCAGGGCCAGGCCCTGGCGCAACTTGTCTCCATCCCACAGATGGGCCGTCGCCTGGTCATGGCACTCAGGAGTCAGACCAGAAAAGGCCAGCCCTGGGGAAGAAACAGCATGAGCAGCCCTCCACAGACAGAGGGAGAGGAGAAGTCATTGCTTCTGGCTGGGAGAGCCCAGGAGGCAGCTGGCACCCAGGACGGGGAGGCGGCTTTGTGAGGGGACCCAGGCGCCTGCTGCCTTGCTCTGCCCTGGGGCTGCTCTGACCCACTGTCAGGAGAAACACACACTCTCAAGTTCCTTGGAGAGCAAAGAGGATAAGTCCCCCCAGCCATCACCATTGCACCACCATCTCTGTCTCTCTGTCTTGTCTGTCTGTCTGTGTGTGTGTGTGTGTGTGTGTGTCTCTCTCTCTCTCTCTCTCTCTCACACACACACACACACACACAGATTTGGGGCCCGTCTAAAAGGAAACTTCCCTCATCTTCTTTTAAGGGATTGTTTTTCTTTTTCTCTTTCCTCAAAAAAAAAACCTCATGTCAGGTGGCCCAGCCTAACCTGTTCTCCCCTCCAGAAGGGTCCTTGCACTCAGCTAAACCCTTAGAACTTCCAGTGAGCCCGGGCACTGGGAGAGAGGAAAGGTATGGGGACAAGGGAGTGAGTCTGGAACAGTGAGAGGTCCCCATTCACTCAGATGCCCTGTCATCACCCTGGCCATTGTGGGCCAGAAGAAACCTCAGACCCACCGGTGGGTCAGTGATCTTCATGACGCAGATGAAGAGCCAGAGGCCCAGGAAGGGAAAGGGAGCCCCCTGGGCCCCATAGCCTGAGCAGTAGAATTGGGACCAGACCCCTGGCTGGGGCTCCCTTCTTTCCCACTGGCTCTCTCCCCCCATTGGCCAGGTCACTGCCAGGCCGGGCTGAACCTGACTCTGAGGGTAAGGCCCAGCCTCCGTGGTGATGGTGAGAAGGCTGTGGGACCTGAGGTGACCTTGGAGCTCATGTTTGGGTCCACAAAGCCTGAGAAAGCAGGGCTGGGAGGAGGAGCCATTGGGATCTACCCCAAGGGGAATGTCCTCACCTGGAGCGACCAGGAGCACCGAGGTGACGAGCAGAACAGCCCAAGAGGTCATGGTGGGCAGCTGCCCAGGCTCCCTCCACAGCCTGTTTTATAGAGGCTGGGAACTTGGCAATCTGACTGGACAGGGTTCTTTTCCTCTTATCAGCCACCTCCCGTGTCACTGGGTTTACCACAAACACCAGTGTCAGTCTATGGAGAAGTGGGGGGAGGTATGTACCTCAGAGCTTCCACACATCCCTCTCCACCCCCCCTGCCCAGCACTAGAACTTTCTGAGCTGAGCCGGGTGTTAATGGAGAGCACTGGCCGCCATGATGCCCACCCTGCCCTGATGTGGTAACGGGAGGAGAAGTCCCCACTACTGAGGGGTCGGGTAGGGCTCTTGGCCAGGTAAGCATCCATGCCCCCTGCCTCATCTCTTCCTCCTACCCCAGAGGTCTGGGCTGGTGTCGCCACGTCATCCTTCTCCTCGTATTCCGGGTCTCCTTCCAGCCATTTAAGCCAATGTAGCACTACCTGATTCAGACGTAGAAAAAGGTGCCCTCAGGGTAGATCCTGACAGCTCCCCCTCCCAGCTCTGCATTCTTGGGCTTCATGGACCCTGATCATGAGCTCCATGGGCACCTAAGGTGCCCTAGACCCACACCAGCCTTCTCAACATCACCAAAGAGGCTGGGCCTTTCCCTCAGAGCCAGGTTCAGCCCAGCCTGGCAGTGACCTGGCTGATGGGGAGAGACAACCAATGGAAAGGAAGGAAGCCCCAGCCAGGGGTCTGGTCCCAACTTCTGGGCCTCTGAATAGTCATCTGTGTCATAAAGGCCATTGGCCCTCATCTGTAAGAAAAATACAGGCTACCCAGTTAAATCTGAGCTTCCCTGGTGGCTCAGATGGTAAAGCGTCTGCCTGCAATGCGGGATACCTGGGGTTCGATCCCTGGGTTGGGAAGATCCCCTGGAGAAGGAAATGGCAACCCATTCCAGTATTCTTGCCTGGAAAATCCCATGGACAGAGGAGCCTGGTAGGCTACAGTCCGTGGGGTCGCAAAGAGTCGGACACGACTGAGTGACTTCACTTTCACTTTCACCCAGTTAAATTTGAATATTAGATAAAATTAATTTCTTAGTATCCGTATGTCCCAAATACTGCATGGAATATACTTACACTGAAAAGTATTTGCTGTTTACCTGAAATTCAAATTAAACTGGGCATGCTGTAGTTTGTCTGACAACCTTAAGTCAACTTCTCCATGGTTCAGATGAGGAAACTGAGTGAACAGGAGGGACTGACAGGAGCCACAAGGCTAACAGGAGGCATTGTAGGGACTAGAACCTCCCTTCTGCCTCCTTCAGGCCTTTCACCGCCAGCTGCTGAAGTGGCAGAGGTGTCCAGCCAGGACAAATTAGCACCCCGCTTTAGCACCTCCCACCCCTCAATCCCCCTGTGCATGTGTGCTAAGTCATTTCAGTCGTGTCTGACTCTCTGTGACCCCATGGACTGTAGCCCGCCAGGCTCCTCTGTCCATGGGAGTCTCCAGGCAAGAATACTGGAGTGGGTTGTCATGGCCTCCTCCAGGGGATCTTCCTGACCCAGGGATGTAGCCTGCATCTCCTGCATTGCAGATGGATTCTTTACCACCAAATTATGGGGGAATCCCAACCCCCCTTTAGTATTATCTCTAATAAGACACCTCCTCCCACCTCCCTAGGAATCCCATCAATGTCTGAGGCCCAAGCATCAACTGAGCCTCTTCCTCTAAAATGTTGTATGTTGGGACTTCCCTGGTGGTCCAGTGGCTAAGACTCTATGGTCCCAGTGCAGGGGGGGCAGGTTTGAGCCCTGGTCAGGGAACTAGATCCCATGTGCTGCAAGTAAGACCCAGCACAGGCAAATAAATAAAAATAAATATAAATAAAATAACAAAATGCTGCATGTTTCCTGAGCCCATGCAAGGCCAAGCTCTCCACTGAGATTCTGCTGAGAAGAAAAAGGATAGAGTCCCAAGGCAGTTTAGCCTCTTATGAAATGGGGGTGCCTTAAGCAAGATACTCCATCTCTTAGCTGCCCTGGCCCCTTATCTGTAAAAATGTATTTAGTGTTGTCTCCTCGGAGGGCCCCAAGGTGGCGTGTTTGTGTGTCTGAGGAAGCTTGGTAGCCTGAGATATGCTGGCACATATAGGCTGTTAACATGAACTAGAGGATAACCCCAACATAGCTTCTGTAAATAAATGCCGGTTCTGTGGGAGATTAATAGCTGCTGTCAAGGGGAGTGGGAGGTGGTGCACCAGTCCTCATGTGAAAATGCAGGGCTAGAAGATTCCACAGGTTTACGTGCTTGCCATGGGACTTCTCAGCACCTTTACCATGATAGGGTGGGCTGTGGACCCTGAGCTGAGTTCTCAGCCTTTCCCAACAACTTTGGCCACAGAATCTTTTGATTAAGAAGGATTTGAGGGACTGAATGATGGTGGCTGATCCAGCCACCTTCTCAGGCCTGTGTGACCAGGAAGGTCACTGGCCTAGCAGCTTCTGGAGCCCAAGAAGCAATCTTCATGAAAACAAGAAACAGACAGACAGATGTGCGCCACCGCAGATGGTGACTGGCTCTCTGCAAGTGTGAGTGACGGTGGGGGACAGGACCCTGACTGTCCTCTCTGTGAGGAGAAGAGTTGGGGTCCTCCTCACTGTCACTTCTTTTCCTCCTGAAGAGTTGAGAATGGGGGAAACACTCACAGTGCTGCAGCCTACGATGAATCGGACTGAACTGAGAAGGGTGGGGATCCCCTGAATGCTTTCAGGTTGTTCGCCCCAACCCCAGGCAAGCAGACAACTCACACTAACTCATGTCACACACTTACACAGGGTTACACGAACTGAGAGCCACACACTCTCCAAAGCACTCACAAACTGACACACTCACACACACCCTCCTGGACACCCACGTATTCACATATATTCACACTAATTCACAGCCACACACCTTCAAATACTCTAAATTCACACACACACACATAGAAACACACCATCTTTATTCCTACCTGTATGGAAGCCACTGAATGTCAGACTAAAGAGCAAGGAATTCAAGCATTTTCAGCACTTTTGATCTCTTATTTTTGCTTTTTATTGAAAACACTTTAATCAGATAAGAAAGAAACAATGAATGAGACTACTTATAAGTTCACCAAGCAGATTTATAGGAATATTGACAGATGACAGATGACACTAGACTCATAGTGGGGATCATTCTGAAATTTATAGAAATATTGAATCTCTATGTTCAGTTCAGTCCAGTGGCTCAGTCATGTCCGACTCTTTGTGACCCCATGGACTGCAACACACCAGGCCTCCCTGTCCATCACCAGCTCCCGGAGTTCACCCAAACTCATGCCCATTGAGTCAGTGATGCCATCCAACCATCTCATCCTCTGTTGTCCCCTTCTCCTCCCACCTTCAATCTTTCCCAGCATCAGGATCTTTTCTAATGAGTCAGCTCTTCACATCAGGTGGTCAAAGTATTGGAGTTTCAGATTCAGCATCAGTCCTTCCAATGAATATTCAGGACTGATTTGCTT
>NW_011495040.1:2246102-2246637 GCF_000754665.1 Bison bison bison | reverse complement strand
TCCCATGAAGTGATGGGACCAGATGCCATGATCTTCATTTTCTGAATGTTGAGCTTTAAGCCAACTGTTTCACTCTCCTCTTTCACTTTCATCAAGAGGCTCTTTAGTTCCTCTTCACTTTCTGCCATAAGGGTGGTGTCATCTGCATGTCTGAGGTTATTGATATTTCTCCCAGCAATCTTGATTCCAGCTTGTGCTTCTTGCAGCCCAGCGTGTCTCATGATGTACTCCCCATGTACGTTAAAGAAGCAGGGTGACAATATACAGCCTTGATGTACTCCTTTTCCTATTTGGAACCAGTCTGTTGTTCCATGTCCAGTTCTAATTTTTGCTTCCTGACTTTCATACAGGTTTCTCAAGTGGCAGGTCAGGTGGTCTGGTACTCCCATCTCTTTCAGAATTTTCCACAGTTTATTGTGATCCACACAGTCAAAGGCCTTGGCATAGTCAAGAAAGCAGAAATAGATGTTTCTCTGGAACTCTCTTGCTTTTTCCATGATCCAGCAGATGTTGGCAATTTGATCTCTGGTTCCTC
>NW_011495040.1:2232518-2246002 GCF_000754665.1 Bison bison bison | reverse complement strand
GAGCATTACTTTACTAGCGTGTGAGATGAGTGCAATTGTGTGGTAGTTTGAGCATTCTTTGGCATTGCCTTTCTTTGGGATTGGAATGAAAACTGACCTTTTCCAATCCTGTGGCCACTGCTGAGTTTTCCAAATGTGCTGGCATATTGAGTGCAGCACTTTCACAGCATCATCTTTCAGGATTTGAAATAGCTCCACTGGAATTCCATCACCTCCACTAGCTTTGTTCATAGTGATGCTTCCTAAGGCCCACTTGACTTCACATTCCAGGATGTCTGGCTCTAGATGAGTGATCACACCATTGCGATTATCTGAGTTGTGAAGATCTTTTTTGTACAGTTCTTCTGTGTATTCTTGCCACCTCTTCTTAATATCTTCTGCTTCTGTTAGGTCCATACCATTTCTGTCCTTTTATGGAGCCCATCTTTGCATGAAATGTTCCCTTGGTATCTCTAATTTTCTTGAAGAGATCTCTAGTCTTTCCCATTCTGTTGTTTTCCTCTATTTCTTTGCACTGATCACTGAGGAAGGCTTTCTTATCTTTCCTTGCTATTCTTTGGAACTCTGCTAACATAGTGTTGTAGGTCAATTATACTTTAAAGACAAACTCTTAGAAAAAAGAGATCAAATTTGTGGTTACCAGAGGCTGGGGTGGTAGGGTAAGGGGTGGGATTGGGTGAAGATGGTCAGAAGGTACAAATGTCCAGTTATAAGATAAGTAAATATTAGGGATGTAAGGTACAATAGATAAAGATAATGAATGCTGCTGTGAATTATAAATGAAAATTATAAACATAGTAAATTTTAAGAGCTTTTCTTACAAATAAAAATTTTTTTCTATTTATTTATTGTTGTATTTATATGAGATGATGGTTATTCACTAACCTGCTGTGATAATAATTTTATGATGAATGTAAGTCAAATCATTATGCTGTATACCTTAAACTTATATAATGCTATATGTCAATTATATCTCAATAAAACTGGAAATTAACTAATTATAAAAGATTTATAGAAATACCATTTACACCAGAAAATGGTTTTTAAGTAGCTTTCTTTAAATTTTCTTTTAAATTTTTTGACAGCTGCTGCTGCTGCTGCTAAGTCGCTTCAGTCGTGTCCGACTCTGTGCGACCCCAGAGACGGCAGCCCACCAGGCTCCCCTGTCCCTGGGATTCTCCAGGCAAGAACACTGAAGTGGGTTGCCATTTCCTTCTCCAATGCATGAAAGTGAAAAGTGAAAGTGAAGTCACTCAGTCATGTCCGACTCTTAGCGACCCCATGGACTGCAGCCCACCAGGCTCCTCCGTCCATGGGATTTTCCAGGCAAGAGTACTGGAGTGGGGTGCCATTGCCTTCTCCGTTTTTGACAGCACTGGGTGTCCATTGCTGCATGTGGGCTTTCTCTAGTTGCCGCAAGCAAAGCCTAGTGCATGGGCTTCTCACTGCAGTGGCTTCTCTTGTTGAGGAGCACAGGCTCTAGGGCAAGGGTTCAGTAGTTGTGGCACACGGGCTTAGTTGCCCCCTGCGGGTGGAATCTTTCCAGACCAGGGATTGAACCTGAAACTCTTAACGTCTCTTGCACTGGCAGACGGGTTCTTTACCATGAGCACCACCTGGCTTCTGCTGTCTGATCCGTCCTTAATTCCTAAGTCCATATAGCCATCTGATGTCAGACTGGTTCACCTCATGTAAGGAAACCAGGACTCAGAGAGGTCCAGTGAATTTTCCAAAGACACACAACTCAAATCCAACAGGCCTGGGAATTTGAACTCAGACTCTAAAGTCCAAGTTCCTCCCCAGTCCACACTGGCCCTGTCTCTAGGTTTCCAGGCTAGAGCTGCTTCCCCTGTGGCCAACAGGTCAGGAACTACCCCCACCCCCCACCCATAAGCCTCCTCTTTTCTAACCACATAAAGAGACCATGGCGTACATGTGGAGACCACAGTAGTGAAGGGGGAAAAGCCCAAGGTGACTCATGTCTTTCTTTACCGTATTCAGTAAATACACATATCGGTAAATACACACATATACAAATATGTTTGGGGAATTCAGTAAGATCAGATATTCCAGCTAGCCCTTTTCTGGGGTGCTAAGGGGTATGGACAAGGGGCCCTGGGGTCCCACGTGACAAGAACCTAGCACAAGTCCACAAGTCCTATCCGTTTGCGGTCGTGGGGTCCCATGGACCGGCCCATTGCAAGTAAATCTTCTTCAAGAAATCTTTGCTTTCCCCAGTGTCATGAAGATATCCTCTTGTTTCTTCTAGCAGTTTTAAAGTTTTCTACATTTAGGTCTGTGATTCACCTCAAATGAGCTGGGTTGAAATTCTGTTGCTTCAGATCAATTTGTTGAAAAGATTTTTATTTTCCCGTTGAATTGCTTTGACATCTGGGTCAGAAATCAAATGACTATATAAATGTGGGTCTGTTCGTAGGTTCTTTATCACAGCAAGTATTGCATTAATAATAGTACCAAAACACTCTGATTTTTTTAAACAGGCACAATATTTGAACAGTCACTTCATAAAGGAAGAATAGCGAATAAATATTTGAAAAAGTGTTAAATACCATAACTCATGAGGGAATTCTATGTTAAAACTACCATGAAATGATGGCATCAAAATGACTACAATTAAACAACAAGATCTCGCTTACGTGTGGAATCTGAAAATTAAACAAACAAAAGAAAAAAAAAAAAAACAGAACTCATAGAAACAGAAAATAGATCAGTGGCTGCCAGAAGTACAATGTGGGGAGAGGTCAAAATAGAGATTTTGTACTTTTAAGCATTAAGTCAGTTCAGTTCAGTTCAGTCGCTGAGTCGTGTCCAACTCTTTGTGACCCCATGAACCGCAGCAGTCAAGGCCTCCCTGTCCATCTCCAACTCCCAGAGTCTGCCCAAACCCACATCCATTGAGTCGGTGATGCCATCCAACCATCTTGTCCTCTGTCATCCCCTTCTCCTCCTTCTTCTCCTCCTCAATCTTTCCTAGCATCAGGGTTTTTTCACATGAGTCAGCTCTTTGCATCAGGTGGTCAAAGTATTGGAGTTTCAGCTTCAACATCAGTCCTTCCAATGAACACCAGGACTGATCTCCTTTAGGATGGACTGGTTGGATCTCCTTGCAGTTCAAGGGACTCTCAAGAGTCTTCTCCAACACCACAGTTCAAAAGCATCAATTCTTCAGCACTCAGCTTTCTTTATAGTCCAATTCTCACATGACCACTGGAAAAATCATATCTTTGACTAGATGGACCTTTGTTGGCAAAGTAATCTCTCTGCTTTTTAATATACTGTCTAGGTTGGTCATAACTTTCCTTACAGGAAGTAAGCGTCTTTTAATTTCATGGCTGCAGTCACCATCTGCAGTAATTTTGGAGCCCAAAAAAATAAAGTCAGCCACTGTTTCCACTGTTTCCCCATCTATTTCCCATGAACTGATGGGACCAGATGCCATGATCTTAGTTTTCTGAATGTTGAGCTTTAAGCCAACTTTTTCACTCTCCTCTTTCACTTTCAAGAGGATTTTTAGTTCCTCTTCACTTTCTGCCATAAGGGTGGTGCCATCTGCATGTCTGAGGTTATTGATATTTCTCCCAGCAATCTTGATTCCAGCTTGTGCTTCCTCCAGCACAGCATGTCTCATGATGTACTCTGCATGTAAGTTAAAGAAGCAGGATGACAATATACAGCCTTGATGTACTCCTTTTCCTATTTGGAACCAGTCTGCTGTCCCATGTCCAGTTCTAACTTTTAAGCATTAGGTTTACTAAATAGTATATCTGCCTCTTTACTCAAATTATCTCTTTGAGTTACAGCTTTTTGCAGCTGTAAGTTTTCCAGTTTTCCTTTTATTTAAAGAAATATTTATTTATTTGCTTTGCTGTCCATGTCTTCCTTGCATCATGTGAAACTCTAAGTTGTGCCATGCAGAATCTCTGGCTGCAGCACATGGGATCTAGTTCCCTGACCAAGCATCATACCCAGGCCCCATGCATTGGGAGAACGGGTTCTTAGCCACTGGACATAGTGGAAGTCCCTCCAGTTTTCCTGATAGCTTGTACTGAATTTCTCTAAAATCATTATGTTTCCATTTATGTCAAAACTTATTTTGATTTCTGTACAGTATTTTAATTTGGTTCTCAGTTCAGTTCAGTTCAATCCATTTGCTCAGTTGTGTCCAACTCTTTGCGACCCCATGGAGTGCAGCACACCAGGCCTCCCTGTCTATCACCAACTCCCGGAGTTTAAAACTCATGTCCATTGAGTCGGTGATGCCATCCAACCATCTCATCTTCTGTCGTCTCCTTCTCCTCCCACCTTCAATCTTTCCCAGCATCAGGATCTTTTCTAATGAGTCAGCTCTTCACATCAGGTGGTCAAAGTATTGGAGTTTCAGATTCAGCATCAGTCCTTCCAATGAATATTCAGGACTGATTTGCTTAAGGATAGACTGGTTGGATCTCCTTGCAGTTCAAGGGACTCTCAAGAGTCTTTTCCAACACCACAGTTCAAAAGCATCAATTCTTCGGCACTCAGCTTTCTTTATAGTCCAACTCTCACAACCATACATGACTACTGGAAAAATCATAGCCTTGATTTTTCTATTTGGTTGTAGAGGGCTCTAAATAAAATTTTATTTTATTTTATTTAGTTCTTGCTTGTTTTGGGAGCTCCAATTATGTATTAAAATCTGAAGACACAGTTTGTTTAGTCTTTGTCAGCATTCAAGGCTACTGCCTGTCATTTTGCATGGTCATGACTTTATCTATGACTTATAACCTCTGATCAGAAGCTATGATCCTTGGACAGGCTATTGAGGATGACTTCCTGTATGACTGAAGACTATTCTCTCTTTTGGCTTTTTATCCCTCTCCAATTATAATGTGAGCTCTAAAAAATACTGTTGTCCAAGCTTATTATCTGTTTTCTTGGTACTTGGTAACCATCTGTGCTACTTCAGGTAGTCATCTTTTTACTGAAAGTACAGACTCCAGCATATTTGAAGAGGAACATTTCTTGGTTCTACTTTGTCAATAGTTTTCTTACTGCTACAGTTGATTGGTTCAACTGTCACAAGCTTAATTTAAGAGACATCATACTGGACTTTCCTGGTGGTCCAGTGGTTAATAATTTGTCTTCCAATGCAGAGGATGTGGGTTCAACCCTGGCCAGGGAACTAAGATCCCACGGTCTACAGGGCAACTAAGCCCTTGGGCCACAACTACTGAGCCTGAGCCCTCTAGAGCCTGTACTCCACAATAAGAGAAGCCTGAGCAACACAACTAGACAAAAAAAAAGAAAAATCCACACACTTCAACAATGACCCAGAACATTCAAAAAAAAAAAAAAAAGAGAGAGAGGGAGAGAGAAAGAAAACATTATTTGCAATTCCATTTGTCAACTGGAAACTCTGCTCTGTCCACTTTTAATTCATAATCTTGAGCAAATTGAAAAGTCAGTAATAATTCTTTTCTATTTTAACAACTTAGTTTTAATATTAAAGTGAATCAAAACTTACAACTACAACAAAATCACAATTTTTAAGTGAGTTAGAATGAAGACACAGGACACACAAAAATGAACTTTTCCCCTCTAACTTTCATACCTCTTCATAATGCATATTTTACGACTGTGATACTATTCATGATAATTCCAAGAAACAGTTTATACCTGTTCAGGAACATTGTATATTACAAATGATAATTTGTAATGAGTTAAATGAGTTAATTTTGTTAACTTTTAACTTTATTAGTTAAATGAGTTAATTTTTGGATATACTGATATTTGTGTTACCCAGAAAACTACTGAATGCAAACTGTTATGTAAATATGAGATTCACTGCAAACTTAGGATACGAGTCTAAATAAACATTTTAATCAAAAATTTTATCAGTGACCCACAGTATGTGTGTGTGTGTGTGTGTGTGTGTGTGTGTGTGTGTGTGTTAGTTGCTTAGTCATGTCCGACTCCTTGGAACCCCATAGACTGCAGCCCACCAGGCCCCTCTGTCCATGGGATTCTCCAGGCAAGAACACTGGAGTGGGTTGCCATTTCCCTCTCCAAAAGGAATTATAGAAAGAAAGAAAGTGAAGTCGCTCAGTCGTGTCCAACTCTTTGTGACCCCATGGACTGTAGCCTACCAGGCACCCCAATCCATGGAATTTTCCAAGCAAGACTACTGGAGTGGGTTCATTTCCTTCTCCGACCTACAGTATAGCACAAGGATTTATATTCAATATGCTGTCATAACCTATTACCAAAAAGAATCTGAAAAAATAGATATGTATATGTATGGAGAAGGCAATGGCACCCCACTCCAGTACTCTTGCCTGGAGAATCCCAAGGACGGAGGAGCCTGGTGGGCTGCCGTCTATGGGGTCGCACAGAGTCGGACACGACTGAGCGATTTAGCAGCAGCAGCAGCATGTATGTGTATAACAATCACTGCTGTACACCTGAAACACTGTATATCAGTTCTGACAGTGAAAGTGTTAGTCATTCAGTCGTGTCCAGCTCTTTGTAACCCATGGACTGTAGCCATCAGGCTCCTCTGTCCATGGGATTCTCCAGGCAAGAATACTGGAGTGGGTAGCCATTTCCTTCTCCAGAGGATCCTCCCAACACAGGGATCAAGCCTGGGTTTTGTGCATTGCAGGTAGATTTTTTTCACCGTCTGAGCCACTAGGGAAACCCATATCAACTCTATTTCAATTAAAAACAAAACAAAACAAACTTTTAAACCTCTCAGCAGCAGCTTACCACTCAAAATATAAGTGTGAGAGAGGAAAACCAGACAAAGACACCTTTGGGTGGCTATTATGGTTAGACTCTCTCACCTTCTCTTTTTCCTTTTTTTAACTTGAAGAGGTTGGAAAGTTACACCAACACTTACCAGAATTCATTGCAACTTGGGTCTGGGTGTGAAACCATGTCTACAATTAGATGGCACTGACGTGGATTTGGGACGCTGACCCCGAGACCATCTCTCTATTCTCTTTTGACTATTTTGGCTGCTGGCAAGCAAGGTCATAGAAGTGTGACATTTGGGGGCAGGAGCATTTCCAGTACCAGAAGTCTTCTTAAATTGGCTTTCCAATCCCTGGATGGCAGTGTATTCTTGAACTCTGAGCTGTAGAACCAGCTTGAAATTGTCTTCAGAAACAATTGTTGAGGGCAATTTCTTAAAGTTCCAGGAGTATTCCTTGAAGCCCATTTCAGAACCTACTTCTTCAGTTCCACAACCATTTTTAAGGACCCAAATCCCTGTGTTAAGTCCCCTACTCTCAAACTACCTGGGATGTTTCTCTTTCTGGCATTGAACACTGACTGACCCAACTTTCATAATCCCAATAATGCTCCCAGAGAAGAGAAGAGAAGTGGGTAGGGTCTAATGAACTCTGCCAAAGACAGGCTTCTTTGGACCTGCATTGTGTCCTCTATGTCTCCAGTGGACCCTGAAAGTGTGGTATACACACACACACACAGTCTTGTCCTCATAACCCTCTGGTTTAAACTGCCAACTCTTGACCACATGCTTGTGGTCAACAAGCATGTGGCTGAAGTTTTGAAGAGTAGATCAGCATTAGAGGTGATAAATTATCTTAGAAGAACAAATGCTCATCCTTTGTACCACTTCCCCTGTCCATCTGGGGACAGTGCAGCCTCTCAGTCAATGTTCTTCATTAATCTGTCTCCATTTTGCTCCCAGAAGCCCCTGACCAATGGAACATTGTCTTCAGGACCTCCTTATTAGTTGTTGTTCTGTTGCTAAGTCGTATCTGACTCTTTGCTACCCATGGACTACAGCACATCAGGCTTCCTTGTGCTTCACTATCTCCCAGAGTTTGCTCAAACTCATGTTCATCGAGCTTGCGATGCCATCCAACCATCTCATCCTCCATCGCCCCCTTCTCCTCCTGCCCTCAATCTTTCCCAGCATCAGGGTCTTTTCCAATGAGTTGGCTCTTCTTATCAAGTGGCCAAAGTATTGGAGCTTCAGCTTCACAACAGTCATTCTAATGAATATTCAGGGTTGATTTCCTTTAGGATTGGCTGGTTTGATCTCCTTGCTGTTCAAGGGACTCTTAAGAGTCTTCTCCAGCACCACAATTTGAAAGTATCCATTCATTGGTGCTCAGCCTTCCTTATGGTCCTTCTCTCACATCTATTTTCTTGGGCTCCAAGACCACTGCAGACGGTAACTGCAAGCATGAAATTAATAGACGCTTGCTTCTTGGAAGAAAAACTATGACAAACCTAGACAGCACTTTGCCACAAATTTCCATATGGTCAAATCTATGGTTTTTCTAGTAGTCATGTATGGATGCAAGAATCAGACCATAAAGAAGGCTTAGCGCCAAAGAACTGTTGCTTTCAAATCGTGGTGCTGGGAAAGACTACTGAGAGTGCTGTGGACTGCAAGGAGATCAAACCAGTCAATTCTTAAGGAAATCAACCCTTAGTATTCTTTGGAAGGACTGTTGCTGAAGCTGAAGCTCCAATACTTTGGCCAACTGATGTGAAGAGACCCTCACTGGAAAAGATCCTGATGCTGGGAAAGATTGAGAACAGGAGGAGAAGGTAGCTACAGAGGATGAGATGGTTGGATGGCATCACAAACTCAAGGAACATGAGTTTGAGTAAACTCTGGGAGATAATGAAGGACAGGGGAGCCTGGCATCCTGCAATCCATGGAGATACCAAGAGTTGGATACAATTTAGTGACTTAACAACAACAAAAAGAGGTCAAGTGTGTTCCTTTCTGAGCTGTAGCATTTGCCAGCCAGTTTGAAATCCTCCGGGTTCTCTTTTCCTGGCATGGTGAGTGAAAATGTTCAAGATGGTGCTCTGTGTCAGCCTGTACCCCAGGGTGGGGCTGTGATGAGCTAGCCCCTGGCCACCCACTATGCACACAAACTTGAAGATGAAACAGACCTCTGTGGTCTTAAACCACTAAGCTTTTGAGTTTCATGGTCATAATTTCCTGAGCTTGAGGCTCTTGATGTGTGAAGAAATAGTTATCAGGGTTTCCTCCCAGTATCTGCTGTCTTCCTTTTGTGTCACTATCACGAATTTGAGGGCCCTGTCCCCCGTCACTTCAGTCATCTGCCGGGACAGAGCCTGACTCTTCCCAACCAATCACTGTATCCCATTTTCATGGCACAATGATGGGCTCAGGGATGGGATGTATCCCAATTTCAACCTTGCTTCCCAGGTGGCTCAGGGGTAAATAATCTGCCTGCAATCCAGGAGACATGTGTTCAATCCTTGGGTGGGAAGATCCCCTGGAGAAGAGAATGGCAACCCATACCAGTATTCTTGCCTGGGAAATTCCATGGACAGAGGAGCCTGGCTGGCTACAGTCCACGGAGTCACAAAGAGTCAGGCATAACTTAGCAACTGAACACACACACACAATATGATATATTTGCTGTGGTTTCAGAGAAGAAAGGCTTCTTCTGACCTGGTTCCCTAAACAGCACTTGTTGGGTGGGAAGCTCCTTGAAGGTAAGAACAATACTGAGTTTATTCACAGATGTATCTCCAGTGCCTAGAACAGTACCTGGCACATTGCCAGTTATGTATCACTATATCTTTTCTTAAATCAGTGTGTGTGTGTGCTCAGTCACTCAGTTGTTTCCAACTCTTTGTGATCCTATGGACTGTGGCCTGCCAGGTTCCTCTGTCCATGGAATTTTCCAGGCAAGAATACTGGAATGGATTGCCAGTTCCTACACCAGGGGATCTTCTCAACCCAGGGATCAAAGATGTGTCTCTTACATCTCCTGCATTGACAGGTGGATTCTTTTACCACTATGCCACTTTGGAAGTCCCCTTAATTCAGAGAAATAAATAGAGTCATTATTTCTTCAAGTCATCCCATGCTTGGTTGCTCAGTTATGTCCCACTCTTTGTGACCCTATGGACTGTAGCCCACCAGGCTCTTCTGTCCATGGGATTCTCCAGGCAAGAATACTGGAGTGGGTAGCCATTCCCTTCTCCAGGGGATCTTCCTGAACCAAGGATCAAACCCATGTCTCCTGCATTGCAGGCAGATTCTCTACTGTCTGACTCACAAGGGAAGCCCCAAGTCATCACAACACAGGCTTAAAAATGGAGTCAATGCCAGCATAATAACTTGAACTTCCCGTATGTCTCCCTTCCAGTTACTGCAAGAATCTCAGCCTTTACAAAGTCTCTTCCACTCTCTGTCTCTCAGGAGTTCCTGAGCTCAGCCTGGTGTCCAGGAAGGCAGTGAGCATTGTGGTTTAAGCTCCCAGATCATTAACTGTTCTTTGGTCAAATGAATGAACAAATGAAAGTTCTTTCTAAACTCCAAGTTCCATTGCCCTCCCTCCCTCTTTTCCCCTCTCCCAAATAAATAAATTTCTTCTTTTGAAAGAAAGTAAAACACAAGAAAAAACTGTGCTGGGACTTCCCTGATGGTTCAGTGGTTAAGACTCCACACTTTCACTGGAGAAGGTGCAGATTCAACCCCTGGTGGAGGAACTAAGATCTTGAATTCTACACTGCGCAGTCAACAAAATAAGATAAAATAAGTAGACAGTCAGAAGAAAAAGGGAGAAAGAAATGGCAACCCACTCCATTATTCTTGCCTAGAGAATCCTGTGGACAGAGGAGCCTGGTGGATTTCTGTCCGTTGGGTTGCACAGAGTCGGACACGACTGAAGTGACTTAGCATGCATGCATGCATTGGAAAAGGAAATGACAACCCACTCCAGTATTCTTGCCTGGAGAATCCCAGGGACAGAAGAGGAGCCTGGTGGGCTGCCGTCTATGGGGTCGCATAGAGTTGGACATGACTGAAGTGACTTAACAGCAGCAGCAGAAGAAGAAGAAGAAAGAAAGAAAGGACTGTGCTGGGAAACATGGCATTTGCCTTGTTTTCTCCCATGGGTTCTACTCCAAACCCAGAAGCTATATTCAAATACATTCCACTAGGACTTCCCTGGCGGTACAGCAGTTAATAATCTGCCTTTCAACGTAGGGAACAGGGGTTCAATCCCTGATCTGGGAAGATTCCATAGGCCACAGGGCAACTAACTTTGTACACAGAACTATTGAGCCTTTGTATTCTAGAGTCTGTGCTCCTCATCAGGAGAAGCCACCACAATGAGAAGCCCAAACACTGCAACTAGAGAGCAGGCCCTGCTCTCCACAACTAGAGAAAGTCCGCGCGCATAACCTACCAGGCTCCTCCGTCCATGGGATTCTCCAGGCAAGAATACTGGGGTGGGTTACCATTTCCTTTTCCAGGGGATCTTCCCGACCCTGGGATCGAACCCAGGTCTCCCGCATTGGGGGCAGACACTTTAACCTCTGAGCCACAGGGAAGCCCTAACAAAGACCCAACCCAGCAAAAAATAAAGAAAGAAATTAATTAATTTAAAAAGCATACCCCATAAAAGAACAGAGGTGGGAGAGGGGAGGAAAGTCACAGACCCTGATGAGTCACTCCCAGAGCAATATTGGGGAAGTGCAGCCTGAAACCATAGAAGGAATTGATGGGAATTCTCCTCTTCACTTTCATCTCTCAGAGGATATAAAAGTGATTTCAATATGCAACCTGTAACACTTGGCTGATCCTCTTAAGTCTCAGCTTTGAAGGCTCTCAAGTCCCCACTTTGGAGCCTCGTGTTTCTCACAATCAAAAGAAAAACAGGGGGAAAAAAAGATGAAAACAAAAGACAAAAAGAAAGAAAAACAGGGAAGTCCAGTAGTTAAGACTCTGTGCTTCCATTGCAGGGGTACAGGTTTGATCCATGGTCAGAGAACTAAGATCCCACATGCATTGGAGCCACAGAAAAAAAGAAAAGGAAAACAGTTTTTCCCCCTCCTCCAGCTTGACTTATTTCTCGCCTTCTCTTCTCTCTACCCCACCCCATTTCTTTTTAATTGGGGTAAAACATTAAATTTACCATTTTAGCAATCTTTATTCCCTGACCAGGGACTGAACCTGCACCCTCCAAATTGGAAATGAGGAGTCTTAACCACTGGACCACCAGGGAAGTCCCACTGTAACAATCTTGAGCATATAGTTCAGCGGCATTAAGCACATTCACAATATTGTATAACCATCACCACCGTCCACCTCCAGCATTTTCTCATCTTGCAAAGCTGAAATTATGTCCCCATTAAACATAAACTCCCCACTTTTTCTCCTCTCAGCCCCTGGCAACCACCATTCTACTTTCTGTCTATGAATTTGACTGCTCTAGGAATTTCATATAAATAGAATCATACATTATTTGTCCTTTTGTGTCTGACATTTCACTGAGCATCTTGCTTTTAAAGTTCATCTATGTTGCAGCATACATCAGAATTTTATTCCTTCATATGGCCACATACTATTTCATTGCTGGTTTCCCTGGTGGCTTGGTGGTAAAGAACCTGCCTGCCAATGCAGTAGACACTGGTTTGATCCCTGATCCGGGAGGATCCCAGATGCTGGCAACAGAGAAACTAAGCCCATGCACCACAACTACTGAGCCCGAGCACCCTAGAGCCCAAGCTTTGCAAGAAGAGAAGCCACCACAGTGGGAAGCCCTCACAGTGCAACTATTGATAGAGAATAGCCCCTGCTGGCCACAACTAGAGAAAGCCCACACAGCAACAAAGACCCAGCACAGCCAAAAGTTAATTAATTAACTAAATGAAAAAAATCATAAAGTCAAAAAAATTTGTTACTAAAAAAAAAAAAGAAGAAGACGTACAGATGGCCAAGAGGCACATGAAAAGATGTTCAACATCACTAATTATTTAAGAAATGCAAATAAAAACTATGAGCTATCACCTCACATCAGCTAGAATGGCTGTCACCAAAAAATCCACAAACAATAAATGCCAGAGAGGATGTAGAGAGAAGGAACCCTCATACACAGTCACTTCAGTTCAGTTCAGTCGTTCAGTCGTGTCCAACTCTTTGCGACCCCATGAATTGCAGCACACCAGGCCTCCCTGCGGAGAAGGCAATGGCACCCCACTCCAGTACTCTTGCCTGGAAAATCCCATGGATGGAGGAGCCTGGTGGGCTGCAGTCCATGGGGTCGCTAAGAGTCAGACACGACTGAGCGACTTCACTTTCACTTTTCACTTTCATGCATTGGAGAAGGAAATGGCAACCCACTCCAGTGTTCTTGCCTGGAGAATCCCAGGGACGGGGCAGCCTGGGTGGGCTGCCGTCTATGGGGTCGCACAGAGTTGGACATGACTGAAATGACTTAGCAGCAGCAGCAGGCCTCCCTGTCCATCACCAACTCCTGGAGTCCACCCACATCCATATCCACTGAGTCGGTGATGCCATCCAACCATCTCATCCTCTTTCGTCCCCTTCTCCTCCTGCCCTCAATCTTTCCCAGCATCAGGGTCTTTTCAAATGAGTCAGATCTTTGCATCAGGTAGCCAAAGTATTGGAGTTTCAGCTTCAACATCAGTCCTTCCAATGAACACCCAGGACT
>NW_011495040.1:2231464-2232396 GCF_000754665.1 Bison bison bison | reverse complement strand
GGACTGATCTCCTTTAGGATGGACTGGTTGGATCTCCTTGCAGTCCAAGGGACTCTCAAGAGTCTTCTCCAACACCACAGTTCAAAAACATCAATTCTTCGGCGCTCAGCTTTCTTTACAGTCCAACTCTCACATCCATATATGACTACTGGAAAAACCATAGCTTTGACTAGACAGACCTTTGTTGACAAAGTAATGTCTCTGCTTTTTAATATGCTGTCTAAATTGATCATAATGTTCCTTCCAAGAAGTAGGCGTCTTTTAATTTCATGGCTGCAGTCACCATCTGCAGTGATTTGGGAGCCCAGAAAAATAAAGTCTGACACTGTTTCCCCATCTATTTCCCATGAAGTGATGGGACCAGATGCCATGATCTTCATTTTCTGAATGTTGAGCTTTAAGCCAACTGTTTCACTCTCCTCTTTCACTTTCATCAAGAGGCTCTTTAGTTCCTCTTCACTTTCTGCCATAAGGGTGGTGTCATCTGCATGTCTGAGGTTATTGATATTTCTCCCAGCAATCTTGATTCCAGCTTGTGCTTCTTGCAGCCCAGCGTTTCTCATGATGTACTCTGCATGTAAGTTAAATAAGCAGGGTGACAATATACAGCCTTGATGTACTCCTTTTCCTATTTGGAACCAGTCTGTTGTTCCATGTCCAGTTCTAACTGTTGCTTCCTGACCTGCTTACAGATTTCTCAAGAGGCAGGTCAGGTGGTCTAGTATTCCCATCTCCTTCAGAATTTTCCAGAGTTTATTGTGATCCACACAGTCAAAGGTTTTGGCATAGTCAATAAAGCAGAAATAGATGTTTTTCTGGAACTCTCTTGCTTTTTTGATGATCCAGTGGATGTTGGCAATTTGATCTCTTGTTCCTTTGCCTTTTCTAAAACCAGCTTGAACATCTGGAAGTTCACGGTTCACATATTGCCT
>NW_011495040.1:2230329-2231364 GCF_000754665.1 Bison bison bison | reverse complement strand
TTTGTTCATAGTGATGCTTCCTAAGGCCCACTTGACTTCTCATTCCAGGATGTCTGGCTCTAGGTGAGTGATCACACCACCGTGATTATCTGGGTCATGAAGATCTTTTTTGTATAGTTCTTCTGTGTATTCTTGCCACATCTTCTTAATATCTTCTGCTTCTGTTAGGTCCATACCATTTCTGTCCTGTATTGAGCCCATTTTAATGGGAATGTAAATTGGTACAGTCATATGAAGAACAGTATGGAGGTTCCTTAAAAAACTAAACATAGACCTTCTGTGTGACCCTGCAAGTCCACTCCTGGGCATGTGTCTAGAGAAAAACATGATCGAAAAGGATGCATACACCATAGTGTTCATTGCAGCACTGTTTACAGTAGCCAAGACATAGAATCAACCTAAATGTCCATCGACAGAGGAATGCATAAAGATGTGGTACATATATACAATGGAAGATCACTAAACCATTGAAAAGAATGGAATAATGTCATTTTCAGCAACATGGCTGGACCTAGAGAATGTCATGAAGAGTGAAATAAGTCAGAAAAGGAGAAACATTGTATGACATCCCTTAAATGTGGAATCTAAAAAGAAATGATAGAAATGAACTTACTTACAAAATAGAAACAGACTCACAGACTTAGAGAACAAAGTTGTGGTTTCAGAGTTTGAGTGGGTGGGGAGGATAGGGGGAAGGGATAGTTAGGGATTTGGGGATGGTCATGTACACACCACTGATTAAAATGGATAACCAGCAAGGAATTCTGCTCAATGTCGTTTCGCAGCCTAGATGGGAGGGGAGTATAGGGGAGAATGGATTCATGTATTTGTTTGGCTGAGTCCCTTTGCTGTTTACCTGAAACTATCACAGCCTTGTTTGTTAATTGGCTATTCTTCAATACAAAATAAATAGGTAAAAAAAAAAAAAAAATAGGCGGGTCAGGACAACTAGCTGTACAGCACATCTATGCAGGCTCTCCCTGTAGAAGCCCAATATTATTTTCTTTCTTTTCCTTCTTTTTTTTTTATGATCAG
>NW_011495040.1:2229999-2230229 GCF_000754665.1 Bison bison bison | reverse complement strand
TTTTCCTTCTTTTTTTTTTTTTTTTGGTTTCTTTTCTTTTTTTTAATTTATTTTACATTGAAGGAGAGTTGATTTACAATGTTGTGTTAATTTCTGCTGTACAATAAAGTGACTCAGTTATACGCATGTGTACATTCTTTTTTATATTGTTTTCCATTATGGTTTATCACAGGATGCTGAAGATAGTTCCCTATTCTGTACAGTAGGATTCTGTTTTTTATCCATTCTAC
>NW_011495040.1:2204033-2229899 GCF_000754665.1 Bison bison bison | reverse complement strand
CCTCCCTCCTCCCACCCCTGAAAAGTAAAATTTTAATCAGAGATTGAGATGCAGGTAACATCAAAGCAGGAAAAACCAGAGACCCACCCAGGAACCACGAGGCCAACAATCTCACCCTTGCCCTGGGCCAGAGCAGCTCAGCCAATGACTGGTATTGTGTGTTTATTTTATCCTCTTGGATCACAGCTCTACAGAGTGTGGTGACCCGGAACTCTCTTTGAGGATTTGGGGGTGAAGGGAGGCTGAAGCAGAAGAAAATAGCTTCATTACTTTGCCAGGCAAAGGGGGACACAGTGGGCTCCAGCCTCAAAAACTACGTGTCCTAACTTGGAGAAGTTTTATAGTAATGGTTCATACTCTACATACAATTCATACAATGGTTTATAGTAAGGGGCGTGATCAGCTCATGGACTTTCTTCTGATGAGTTTGTGGTGAAGCAGTTGGGAGTCAGCATCATTAATCTTCAGGTCCAACTTATCTGGGGTCTATGTGCTTAGGGGCAGCATACGAGTTAACTTCTCCCACTTGAAGGAGTTTCAGTATCTTTACCTCAAGATGGTTGTCTGAGACATTTGGTCACCTTGTAAAATGGAAATTCTCTCTGCCCCCAACCCCGCTCCACCCCCAGAAGCTGCCTAGGCCAATTTTATCCTCCTGCCATAGCAATTGGTTTGGAAACATGTGACCTAATTAGAGCCAAATGTAGGCGTCCCTGAGATTAATTCATGAACCCTGGAAGAGACTCTCCTTTGTCTGGAGTTACCATGTCAAGAGGATGTGAGTCCAGAGCAGCAAGCATCCACAGTGCCAAGTTTCAAGACTTAATGAGGCTCAGATTCTTGATGTCTCATTGCAGACAGAATTCAGTGAGAGACGAAGTGAAAGCTAAGAAGTGGATTTATTTAGAGAGAAACATACTCCACAGATAGAGCATGGGCTATCTCAGAAGGTGAGAGCGGCTCTTTGAGGATTTGATGGAAGCCATGGAAACACTATCCAGAAAACCCCCCAGAACACACAGTGTTGTGTTCAGCATGATGGATCTGAGACAAGGCCATGTGTCCAGCCCCAGGTCCCATTCCCCTGGGCGCCCGGGAGTCCCATTAAGTGTCCCATTAAGTGGGACAGTGTGATGGAGTCCTGGCCCATGAACTGGGAGCAGAAATGAAGGCTACTCTTGGGCCTGATCCTCAACTCCCCACCCGTCTTTCTGCCGTCCAGATACAGAGGAACCAGGGGAGGACCCCAAGGCCTGGGGAACAGCAGAACAAGCGGAAGGATGGGCCTGGGCCCCAGAGTGACTGCATGAACCTGAGCCTCCCCGCTGAACCGGCCTGCCCTGCGGTGTGCTGTGAGCAAGAAGGCAATTAGACACCCTGACCAACACCCCGGAGGCAGCCCCCACCCTCTGCGGCTAGGGCAGTCCTGAGTGTGCCCAGGGCAGCTCCTCTGTTAAACACTCACCAGTCCCACCTTCTTGGGAGGAACGCAAATCGCGGGGACCCATGTTTGTCACATGTTTACACACACTCTTGGTTGACTCCCATGATAGCAACCATTTGTCATACTGACGAGGGCTTGAGGCCAACAGAAACTGCCCGAACCCCTTGTGACCTTGAGAGTCTTTCGGCTATCCTGAGTCCAGTGGTACTGATTCCCACCTGCCTGAGCCAGAGGTAGTACCCGTGATCTTCTGCTGGAGAGGGCACCCCAGGACTCAGCCACATGGGTGGCCACAGTGGTGCCCAGGAGCCAGCGCCTGACTCCCTGCTCTCACCCTTTGTGTCTGCCCCTCCTGGGTGGTCAGCTTATTCTGGTATGTGCGCTGCCCAGGGGGGCCTGACCAGGCAACTGCAAAGGACAGTTTCTTCCCCCTGAGCTGCCAAGCTGTGCCCCTTGTCTCAGATACTTGGGACACTTGGTTGTTTTTTTTTTTTTTTTTTCTCTTTGCTTCATGTAAACGCTCTTCTGAGCGATGCCGGCCATGTTCTCAGAGAAGCAGAGGAGTTTTCTGGAGGAAAGAATAAGGAGAGGGTTGCGGTAGGTGGCCATCTCCAGGCTCGCCCCTCCAGGGCTTGCCCCTGGTCAAGAGCCAGGCAGGAAGCTCTTAAGAGTCATTGCTCAAGAGTAGAGGAGGCCAGAGAGGCCCCAGGTAGAGAAGGGAGGGGAGTCACTCCTGCTACTCTGGTCCTGTCTCAGTTCCCCTTCTGTAACCCAGGGAGATGGGATTGGATGTGAAGGATCAAGAGCCCCCAGGTTGGAGGGAGTCCAGGCCCCTGAGAGGAAGAATGTGTGTTTGGGGGTGGGAGGGCGGCAAAGGGACCAGGGAAGATCATTGGGCAGGATATGGCAGGGGGGGGGTAGCCAGGGGGGCAGGCAGGAGTGTCACTGCTGGGAAGAGGTGGGGATCAAAGCATCTGGAGGGCTCTCTAGGGCAAAGACAAACACTGAGGTCATCGCTGCTCCCACAGAGTCCTGCCCCCACACCCCAGCCCCCAGCTATAAGGGCCCCTGCCCCAAGCAGGGTGTCCAGGCTGTGGAGGTGCCATGGCCAAGTCACACCTGCTTCCATGGCTTCTGCTGCTGCCCATACTCTGTGGTCCGGGCACTGGTGAGTCCCCCCAGCCTCCCCTTGCTTCCCCACCTTCCAGGCCTAGGTGTGGAGGGGGCATTGCAAACTGCTCCACCATTCGCTGAGCCCTGGTTCTGTCCCAAGCATTATCCTTAGTCTGGACATTATCCTCATTTTAAAGAAGAGGGAGCCTTGATTCAGAGACTCTAGGGCTTGTCCAAGGTCACACAGCTGGTGGGCACTAGAGCAGGTAGAGAGCTTCCTAGGTGATGTTATAGTAAAGAACCCGCCTGCCAGTGTAGGAGATGCAAGAGACACGGGTTTGATCTCTGGGTCAGGAAGATCCCCTGAGGAAGGGCATAGCAACCCACTCCAGCATTCATGCCTGGATAATCCCTGGGACAGAGAAGCCTGGGGGGTTACAGTTCAAAGTGTCTCAAAGAGTTGGACATGACTGAAGCAACTTAGCATACACACACAGAGCAGAAGCCAGAGCTGTCTGACTCTAGCAGGTTTAAGAGCCATGCATCCCAGTAAAATTAGGTGTGGAGTTTGGGGGAGGCCAGTGCACCAGGTGTGGCATGGATCCCAAGGTTGCTCTGGCTTCAAACAACAGCTGCTGCGATCACCTATTCCCTGGCCTGTGCCCAGGGCCCCGAGTTCTGGTGTCAAAGTCTGGAGCAAGCATTGCAGTGCAGAGCCCTAGGGCACTGCCTGCAGGAAGTCTGGGGACATGTGGAAGCCGTGAGTACTACCCAAGGATGTAGGGAGACAAAAGGGCTCAGGGTAAAGGGTCCTGGGTAGACTCTGGATGTGCCTGATGGATTGGAGCCCCTGTAGGGGATAGGATGGGATGGAGTGGAATGGGATAGAATATGATGGATAGGGTGGGGTGGGATGAATGGAATGGGATGGATGGGGTGAGATGGGATGGGATGGGATGAGATGGATGGGATGCAGTGATATGGGATGGACAGGGTAGGATGAGTGGGATGGAATGAATGGGATGGAATGGGATGGACAGGGTGGGATGGAATGGGATGAATGGGATGGGGTGGGATCATGGACACTTGCCTGTGTCTTGGAGTGCCCTGTCAGCCTTAGCCACCTGAGCTGTGAGCATGCCCCCCATCACGTGCTCAACCCTGGGGCCCTCTCCTCAGGATGACCTGTGCCAGGAATGTGAGAACATCTCCCGCCTCCTCACCAAGATGGCCAAGGAGGCCATTTTCCAGGTAATGAGGCCCATACCCTGAATTGAAGCTTGGAGGTTAAGAGATGGAAGAAGAAGTGAGCCTCTTAAAGGAGCATCTCCAGGCTGGGGGTGATGCCTGGGTTTACCAGGGGTCTCCTGGTCGAGAGAGGGCTCTGGGAGTGATCTCAGCATCACAGTCTTTCCCAAGGGGAGCTACCCTTCCTGTGCCCAACCACACAGCTCCTTCAGCACCCTCCAAACTCCAGGGCCCTGGGCAAAGGCGACCAGTCAGCTAGGCAGTGGCCCCATGTCCAGGGGCTCACTTGGGGCAGACCTCAGAGAGGCCAGGCTAACAGTCCTCTCTCTGGCCTGCCTCCCAGGACTCAGTGCGCAAATTTCTGGAGCAGGAGTGCGATGTCCTTCCGCTGAAACTGTTGGCGCCCCTGTGTCGCCACCTGCTGGACACCTATTTTCCTCTGATCATTGAGCACTTCCAGAGCCATATGGTGAGGCCTGCCCACCTAGCCTCCAGGCTGCCTCCCTCACAGCCTCCATGCCTGCCCTTTCTCAGAGTTACCCCCACATATGTTGCCCCAGCACACACACACACACACACACACACACACACACACACACGTGCGCGCGCGCGCCTATCCACACCCAGTCCAGGAAACTCAGTGCCCCTCAACTGGTGCCCAGATCACAGCCCCACCCACTAAGCTGTACACAGTGGGTCTGCACACTTGCAAACACCTACACACACCCTCATGCTCTTCATACAAACATACACTGGGTCACAAATCCATACTACAGACACACAATCTCAGGTAAAACTCACAGCATCCCACAAGAATAACAAATTCTACTTTGTGCTAACTCTGAGTAGGCTCCAAGCTTTAAGTCCTTAAAATACTGTAATTAAAGGAATCTTCCAACAACTGCTTCAGAGAAGTTAACACCCAAGAATGTGTGTCCTTAGTCACCCAGCTGTGTCCGACTCTTTGCGACCCTGTGGGCTGTAGCTCACCAGGCTCCTCTGTCCAAGGAATTTTCTAGGCAAGAATACTAGAGTGAGTTGCCATTCCCTTCTCCAGGGGAACTTCTTGACCCAGGGATCAAACCCCAGTCTCCTGCATTGCAGGTGAATTCTTTACCACTGAGCCACCTGGGAAGCCTTGGTGGCTCCAGTGGTAAAGAATCTTCCTGCCAATGTAGGAGATGCAAGAGACACAGGTTCGATCCCTGGGTCAGGAAGATCCCCTGGAGTAGTTAATGGCAACAAACTCCAGTATTCTTGCCTGGAAAATTCCATGGACAGAGGAGCCTGGAGGGGTACAGTCAGTCCCATGGATATAACTGAACACATAAATACCCAAAAATACACAGATAATAATTGGTCAAGCTTTGATTTTGACCTCTGTCCTTTGAATCCACAATTCACATTCTTGATTAAGGAAAGGCAGTGCCCATGTGGTTTAATATGTGGGTCTAAAGGCTTATTACAGAAAATGCAAAAGGAATAACAATTTGCCTAATAAAATTTGAGTTTCTCCTCCAGAAAAAGATAACAAAAACCCACATCATCTGCACACTCACACAAAAGACACAGTCTCATGTACTTAAACTCATTCATTCTCACAAACATCCATACTCACACTCATTCACACACATCCACAGACAAGTGCCCCAAAGTCCCCACATGACCTCCCTCTCTGCCTTTGGTCTCTCCCATCCCCTCCATAGAATCTTAAACCACAACCCCAAACCAGCCTGCTCCCCTCATTCCAGGCCAAAGACAGTGGCCTGATATCTGAATCCTTGAGCCAGACTGAGCAGGAGTGGGGCTCCCTCCCCCACCCTAACCACCCCCTCACCCTGTGTTGTGCCCTAGAACCCGAAGTTCATCTGTCAGCACGTGGGCCTATGCAAGCCCAGGCACCCAGAGCCAGGGAAGGGGCCAGAGCCATGGGGCCCTCTGCTGGACAAGCTGGCCCTCCCCCTGCTGCCAGGGGTCCCCCAGGCCAAGCCTGGGCCTCAGACACAGGTGAGGTGGGGATCCAGAGCCCCAGGGCCAGAGCCGAGGCCCTGGAGGCCGGGAGCACTTGACCTGGGAGGGCCAGAGCCGGGAAGGGCACCAGCAAATACAGACAGAACCTAAGGCTCGAGCAAGAGGAGAGGAGAAGGAGGCGAGGCTGGTGAGCAGAGCCCAGGCGAGCCTGCTGTCCAGCCTGCCTCCAGCGTGATTCTTCCACCAGGACCTCTCTGAGCAGCTGTTCCCCATTCCCATCCCCTACTGCTGGCTCTGCCGGACTCTGATCAAACGGATCCAGGCTGTGATTCCCAAGGTGAGTCGTCCAGGCCACAGGGCTCCCCACTGCTCCACCTCCCCCATCCATCCTCAGAGGTTAGGAGGGGGCCATTTGTGCATTGTTCCCACCCGAGGCACCCTGCCCTCGGGCTGGGCCTCTAAGTGCCAGGACTAGAGCTTCTTCAACAGTTGCGAAGCCCTCACTGTGTGCCAGGCACTATGCGTGTGTTCTCAGTCACTCAGTCGTGTCCGACTCTTTGTGACTCCATGGACTGTAGCCCACCAGGCTCTTCTGTCTATGGAATTCTCTGGGCAAGAATACTGGAGTGGGTTGCCATTCCCTTCTCCAGGGGATCTTCCTGACCTAGGGATTGAATCTGCATCTCTTAGGTCTCCTGCATTGACAGGCAGATTCTTTACCTCTGTGCCACCAGAGAAGCCCTCCAGGCACTATGCCAGGTGTCAAAATACAGAAAAGAATCTCAGTTGTCTTTGTGGAAATGGTGCTTTCAAGTTTTCTATTCAGCCTGAGGGTTGGAATACGTATGTATCAGAAACAAAGTGAAACAATGTTCCAGTAAAATCTATACCAAATTGCTGGGAAAGAAAGAAAAAGAGAGAAATAAAGAGGGAGAGAGAAAGGAAGGAAGGAAAAAGAGAGAAAGAAAGGGAGAGAAAGAGAAAGGAAGAAAGGAAGAGAGAGGAAAAGGAGGGAAGAAAGAGGGCAAGAAAAGGTGCTTTCATTTTACAAAAGAAGAATTAGATGGACACCCCATCCCTGCCCACCCTGAGCATGGAGTCTTCCAAACTTTGTAGTGACCATCACCCGACGGCCCTGCCTTGAAATGGGGCCCAGGTGAGGAGAGACCTGCCCTGTTGGCCCTTCCAGATGGGGCCAGTATGGCTGCCTGCTCACTGAGGGCGTGTCCACCCTCCTGAGTCTGCACTGCGGGGGGAGAGATTTTTTTCAGGTAGTGATGAGTTCAGAGCAGAGAATTAAGACAGATGGAAGGAACAGTGACAGGAGAATGGGGGTGGGATGCTTGGTCAGGAAGCGTCCCTGAGGTTGAGACCTGGGGAACAACTAAGACCAATGGGCAAAGGATCTTAAGCAGAATGAGCTTGGGCTGCAGCGCGCAGCCTGCAGGGAGAGATTGAGAAGGGAGCAGAGGGTAGGCCAAGTGAAGGGACACCAGGCTTTGCTCCGCTTCTTCTTTTTTTTACAATTTTACTTATTTATTTATTTTTGGCTACACTGGGTCTTTGTTGCTGCACAGGCTTTTCTCTAGCTGCAGGGCTCAGGCTTCTCATTTTGGTGGCTTCTCTTGTTGCAGAGCACAATAGTTGCAATAGTTGTGGCGCATGGGCTTAGTTGCATGTGGGATCTTCTTGGGGAAGGGAGCGAACCCGTGGCTCCTGGATTCTTTACCACTCAGCCACCAGGAAAGCCCTGGGCTTTCTTCTGAAGGCAGTACACAGCTGTGGAAGGGTTTCAGGCAGGAGGAGCCATGACTGGATTTACACTTTAGCAAGATCTCTCTCCTGGTGTTTGAAGATAGTATCAGGCAGAAGGGAGAGAAGAATGAGAGCAAGGCGAGTCCTTAGGAGACCATGGCAGGGAGCTCGGTAGGCCTGGAACTAGCAGGGGGACTGGGGTCTGTCTGGGAGGTGGGCTCCGCAGGACTCGGTGATGGAGGGGACCAGGGGCGTGAAGACAAGTGGGGAGTCAGCCATGATTCTATGGACTTTGGCTTGAGTGACAGGCTCTTTGGAATGCCCCCCACCCCCCACTGAGATGGGTGGATTTAAGAAGAAACATGTCTGGGCAGAAAAATTAGGACTTCTCTCCTGTCCGTGATAAGTTCGAGTTGCCTGTATAACACACAGGAGGAGGCGACAAGCAGGCAGCCTGCCTGGTCACTGGCCAGGTCCAGAGACGTCAGTCTGAGAGTCATGGCTACAGACAAGATTTAAATCCAGGGATGTGGGGTGGACCAGGTGGAGGAAGAGGAAAAAGCCAGCAAAAGAGCCTGAGGAGGGACAGCCAGGGAAGTGTCCTTGGCTGTCCTGATGCTGAGGGACAGCAGGGGCTTCAGGCAGGAACAGGGCCCAGGCCAGCCTGCCACATACCGGTCCTTTCTTTAAAATTGAAGTATGCTGCTGCTGCTAAGTTGCTTCAGTCATGTCCGACTCTGTGACCCCATCCATAGACGGCAGCCCACCAGGCTCCCCTGTCCCTGGGATTCTCCAGGCAAGAACACTGGAGTGGGTTGCCATTTCCTTCTCCAATGCATGAAAGTGAAAAGTGAAAGTGAAGTCGCTCAGTCGTGTCCGACTCTTAGCGACCTCATGGACTATAGCCTACCAGGCTCCTCCTTCCATGGGATTCTCCAGGCAAAAGTACTGGAGTGGGGTGCCATTGCCTTCTCCGAAAATTGAAGTATAGTTGATGTACAAGGCTTCCTGATGGTTCAGCAGGTAAAAATCTGACTCAGGAGGTGCAGGTGCGATCCCTGGGTCGAGAAGATCCCCTAGAGGAGGAAGTGACAACCCACTCCAGTATTCTTGCCTGAGAAATCCCATGGATTGAAGAACCTGGCAGGCTACAGTCCACAGGGTCACAGAGTCAAACACAACTGAAGCAACTGGGGACACACACACAAACATAGTTGATATAAATATTATATAACTCACAAGTGTACAATATAATGATTCACAACTTTCAAAGGTTATACTCCATCTATAGTTATTATAAAATATTGGCTACATTCCCTGAGATGTGCAGTAGATCCTTGTAGCTTATTTCACGTATGAAAGGCAGGAACAGGGAGGGCCCAGACCAGCCTGCCACATACCGGTCCTTTCTTTAAAATTGAGGTATGCTGCTGCTGCTAAGTTGCGTCAGTCGTGTCCGACTCTTTGACCCCATAGACGGCAGCCTAGCAGGCTCCCCCGTCCCTGGGATTCTCCAGGCAAGAACACTGGAGTGGGTTGCCATTGCCTTCTCCAATGCATGAAAGTGAAAAGCCAATTCTTTACATGAATTGGCTGAATGAATAAAGAAGTGGAGGCATAAGGGTGCCTGCATTCTGTCTCCTTGCTCTTCAGCAGGGAGGTTGTGTTTGGAATCAAGGGTGGGGTGGGGTGAGGTTGGGTGGGGGAACTCCTTACTTCCCCATGGGCCTCCTGAAACCAGGGACTTCTTGACTCTGGGAGCCACAGACAGGAGCTTGTCCACCTGTGGGGGAAGCATGGCACCGCCAGGTCAGGAGGGAGAAGACTCGGGTTGGTTCTGCCTCTGCCCCAGGCTGTCATGTGGCCTGAGCAGTGTCTACCTCTCTGGAAAACTTTGGAATTTCAACAATTCCAGAGTCTTTGAAGTCAGAGTGGGGGTCTGTGGCCTGGTTCTCGCACCAGCGCAGTGACTCTGGACAAGTCCCCTGGACTCCCTGATGTTCAGCGTCTACCTGCAAGCAGCGTAGTAATTCTCCAAGGCCCCCAGGGAAGGTCTGCAAAGCACCCTGAGCAGGTCTTTCAGGGGAAGGTCCCACTCTGTCCTTTCTCGGCCCCCACCCCAGGGTGTTCTGGCCATGACTGTGGCCCAGGTGTGCCACGTGGTCCCCCTGCTGGTGGGCGGCATCTGCCAGTGCCTGGTTGAGCGCTACTCTGTCATCCTCCTGGACACGCTGCTAGGCCGCATGCTGCCCCAGCTGGTCTGCGGCCTCGTCCTCCGGTGCTCCAGTGAGGACAGCGCTGGCCCAGGTGAGCCTGCCGCCCCAGCCCCTGCCCATCACCCGCTCCCATCCCCTCCCCTTCTCGGGTCCATCTGCACTGCCCCAGTGAGAACAGGAATGCGGCTGTTTTTTCTCTCTAGCCCTCCCTGCCCTGGGGTCCCTGCCTGGAGAATGGCTGCCACAAGACTCTGACTGCCAGCTCTGCATGTTTGTGACCACCCAGGCAGGGAACAGCAGTGAGCAGGCCATGCCACAGGCAATGCGCCAGGCCTGCCTGGGCACCTGGCTGGACAGGCAAAAGGTGAGGGACAGGCATGCGGTGGGGCTTGGGACCCAGGGGCTGCCTGAGGTGGAGGGTTGGGTCCAAGACAGGTTTCCCAGAGACACACAGAGTGGTCTGGACCTCTGCCCTTAAGGTGCTCAGACGCAGACAGGATGCAGGACAAACAATGACGTCATTGTAACTTAGGGCAAAAGGTCAGGAGACGTCTCTGGCCCAGGGGCGTGGGCTCAGGAGGACAGCAGGCCTCGTCATGGACCTGGAGAGAGGCCCGGTCATCTGCCAGGAGATGAGTAATGTCGGGCCAGCTGAGCAAGAGAAGGCCTGGCCTCCTCTCCAGGTCCCAGTCCTGTCCCTGCCCCGGGGCTCCTCCCGGTGTGACTCAGTGGGGACCAAGCCACCAGCAGGAGAGGCCTGGGACTGGGGTCCCAGAGCCCTGATGTTCTCTGAGAGTGGGTGACACGCCTGCTGACTCTTGGAGAAGGCTGCTTCCTGCACAGGGCTCCCCTCATGAGGTCTCTAGGACCAGATGAACTTCAGGGTGGCTTCCAGAACTGAAATGGAGAGGGGAGGGAAGGATGGGGCCAAGATTCTGCCCCTCAGTCTCCATCTCTGAAGTCCCTGGTTTTCCTGAAGGAAACCCCCATTTCCACCCAGCAGCTTGTTCAGTCTTACAGCCAGAGCTGCTCACTGAGGGCCGAGGGCTGGACCTACACCAGGCCCAGGGAGCTCTGAGAGGATCCACATAAGTGGGGAGGCCAGACGTTAAGGCAGGAGGGCCCTGCCCCGGGCCTGGGTTCACCCAGCCCTGTGTCTGTCTCCTCCCTCAGTGTGAGCGGTTTGTGGAGGAGAACGCGCCCCGGCTGCA
Source organism: Bison bison bison (assembly GCF_000754665.1). NCBI lineage: Eukaryota > Metazoa > Chordata > Mammalia > Artiodactyla > Bovidae > Bison > Bison bison. The sequence goes on along the minus strand of NW_011495040.1, from coordinate 2,218,941 downwards.
GACTCTGGTGTCCAGCGGCTGGGATGCCCACATGGCCTGCCAGGTATGCTCACCCCTGCCAGCTGGTTCCAGGACTTGCCTCAGCCCCCAGAGTCCTCCCCTACCCCCGCCCCAGTCCATAGTTCTCAGTGCAGGGCAGCCCCCGGAGTGCCAGCCCACATGCTGCCTGGACCCAACCCTCCACCTTGGGAGGTGTCCTCCTATAAAGACAAGGCAGTCTCAGAGAAGTCAAGAAAAAGCCACAAAAGGATGAAAAGGGAGGAGTATGGGAAGGAAGGGGCTTCCCAGATGGTGCTACTGGTAAAGAACCTGCCTTCCAATGCAGGAGATCTGGGTTCAATCCCTGGGTCGGGAAGACGCCCTGGAGAAGGGAATGGCAACCCACTCCAGTATTCTTGCCTGAAGAATCCCATGGACAGAGGAGCTTGGCGGGCTCCAGTCCAGAGGGTCGCAAAGAGTCAAACAGGACTGAAGGGACTGAGCGCATGGGAAGGGGGGGCAGCTTTAATGAGTGTGGTTTGATGTGTTTTCGGGGATGGGGGTTGTTCACTGAGCAGTGTGTGCTTAGTGGGGGTGGGGGCGGGTACATATTGTGTGTCCTCTGGCTCCACACCCTGAAGGCCTGTGGCTTGGAGGGTGGCCTGAGGGATCAAGAAGGTCACACCAAGAGCTCTTGTCAGGTGGCAGGTGGAGTGAGAGCTGCCCCTACAGGGGTGGGGGAGCCTCCCCAACCTCTTAGAGCTGGGAATCAGGGGTGCAAGGCTCAGGGCCCTAATACTGTCCCATGGCAGGCCCTGGGGACATGTGTGGCTCCGTTCAGTCCTCTCCAGTGTGTCCACAGCCCCCACTTCTGATGAGAATGCACAGCCATGGCAGGTGAGTCCAGACTCCCATTGACGGAATGGGGGGATGGCCCTGCCCCCATCGGGAGGCGGGGCTCTTCTGTCCCCAAGCAGAAAGAGGCAGCCTCCGATCTTCCATCCTGCTCCTCACAGGCTGAACTCAAGGCTTCTGAGGGCCCCGGCAGCGCCATCTCGACTGTCCTCTCTCAAAACCGCTCACCCTCCTGCCCAGAATCCCCGTGGCGTTCAGTGCCAGGCCCAGCTCCTGGCTCACTGGCCCCACCCTCCAGCCCAGAGGGGAGCTTCCGTGCCCGACCATGGCTTTCCCCTCACAGACCACCCTCTGCACTCACTGATCCTCAGTACCAAATGTGCTTGCACCAAGCCCTGCCTTTCCTGAAACTCAGGGGACACCAGACATTGCTCCCCAAAGACGCCAGGAACTCCTCCATCGCCTGACTCCTCCTACCTGAGACTCCTCCCTCTCTCCCTCAATGCCACTGGGTCAGAGGTGACCCCTTAGGACAGAGGGGCAGGTCAGAGGCAGCCTCCATGCCAGGTGCCTCCGGAAAGGGAAGCGCCCCTGAGAACAGACCCGGCAACTTCACAGTTCTGTCCAGAGCAAGACGCCCAACACGAAGGTCATGTATTCATCTCTTTTCACTCGTTTTTTTACAATGCAATGAGTACCTGTGACCAGGCCACATTCTCGGAGCAAGGGCTAGAGGTGTGAATAAAACAGTGAGCCCCACCTCCACCCTCCTGGAGCTTACTCTCTAGGGCCCATCTGCGGGTGGAGGGGAGTCCAGCCTGCTCCAGAGACCCTCGAGAATCACGAGCCCCTGGGGGAGATGGTGGGGAGGAAGTGTCTGTAACAATTCAGACCCTCCCTGCAGGGACATGTTTAAGGTCATTCCTCCCCATTGATGGCAGCTGCTGGGGCCAGAGGGCGGAGGCGGGGGTCAGGGAGCTGCCAGAAAGAGCTGTGCCTTCCGGCCCTACTGAAACAGGAAGAGGATTGGTTGGCACAGAAGGCCTGGGCTCTGGTCTGAACTCTACCAGCCCCTGGCCGTGGGTCCCCAGCCAAGACACACCACCTCTCTCTGGCCCTCACTCTTCTCAACGACAAAGGCGGAGCTGGGAAAGGTGGTCTTCAGGACTCTCCATATGACAAGACCCCACCTCTGGCTTCCTGCCCTGCCCACACTGAGAAGAAGCATGGGCTTCATTCCCATGCACCCCTTCCCCATCTCCTTTCCTCCAAAGGCTCTGAGGCTGGTAGGCCACAGGCCTGCAGATTGTGCCTTCGGTCCTGGGTCAGCCTGGTATGTCTTATCTCTAACCACAGCCTGGAACCAGAGGCACTTCCATCCACTTTGGGAGTGAGGGGTGGCCAAGGCCTCATCTTCTGGACAAGGAATGCAGATGGGGCTTCCGGCCCAGGGCCACCTGCACATCCCACCAGTGCCAGCCCAACTCTCACCACACCCCCAGCACTGGGCTGAGGGGACCTTGTCGTGGGCCCCCAGTCCTTCTCTAAGTCCTGGCATCAAGAGGACAGCGGAGGGAGAATCCCGTGCTGGCGTCACTCCCATCTCCATGTGCATGAGATGCTAGCTTTTACAATCACTCTGCTAACGCTTTCACAAAATTAAGAATTCGGAAGAATAAAAGTGGGAACAGAAAGTCCCAGAAAAGACAGACACGTGAAATCCTTAAACTTTTTTTAAACATCAGGAAATCCCTGGTGTGGTCGAAAGCGGGCACAGCGGGGCTCAATCCTGGTGGAAGGTGATTGGGCACGTTTGTATGTGAATGTTTTCCTGTTGCTTTTTGTTACGACGTAAAAGGGGGTTTTCTTTTTATCTTTTTGTATGGTTGTTGTTCAGTCGTGTGTGACTCTTTGCAACCCCATGGACTGCAGCACTGTTGAACTTGCAACTTTTGTTAGAAATGTGAGGGTGGCTTGATTTCCTGCTGTGATTTATCTCCTCAAAGCTCGCTTGGGGCTGGGCACACTGAGGATTGGTTCCCAGGTAATAGAGCGTCTGTAACGAAGCCAACAAAGTGCCATCTCCTTGTCCTGAAAGGAAACACACTGCCCTTTAAGATGCTGCAGAAGCCACAGCCCCTCCCTGAATGTAAGCCAGGCTGGGGGCTGCCTCACTCTGCTCCGTGTTGGCGAAAGAGATGTCCATGTCGCCTCTCCCTCCTGTCACTGCTTCCAGCCTGATCCCTACCTGTGACCCCGCCCCCACCAAAGAGTCCTTCCACTGAGATGAGTTAGGGTGCCCCAAACTCAAAATATACCCTGCAAAATTAATCTTCAGCATCACAGACCTAAATGCCTGAAAGTGTCCCTTCACTTAGAACTTTTGTCATTATATTTCCTATCATAAAAGAAATGCACGTTTGGAAAGGATCCTGATGCTGGGAAAGACTGAGGCCGAGAGGAGAGAAGAGGACAACAGAGAATGAGAAAGTTGGATGGCATCACTGACTTAACAGACATGAGTCTGAGCAAACTCAGGGATATAGTGAAGGACAGGGAAGCCTGGTGTGCTGCAGTTCATGGGGTCGGACACGACTTAGCGACTGAGCAACAATAACCACATGTTTATTGTAGAAAATTCAGAAACTGCAGATGAAAAAAGGGTAGAAATCACCCACAATCCTACCAGTCCCAGGAGACAGCTATAGCAGATGGAGACTTTGCCCCTGAACTACAGACTTTTTCAGTCCATCTGGCTATACTCTGGCTCTACCCTGAATGGCTCCACTGTTCAAGCAGGGAAAGCTTATTATACAACCTGCTGTTGAGGCAGGGATGATGGACACAAACCCTTGGCCTCCGAATTTGAAGTTTTAAAGAAGTCTTTTTGTAAATCTATAGTGGACTTTTGTCTTGAATGCCATCACTTAAATTACAAGTTTGATCTCTCTGAGACAAAGAGTGTTTTACATTTTGAAAAAAGCTTGGTTGGGAAGATGAAGATCTACAGCCTGGAGGAGAGGAGGCATTAACTGTTAACCCTGAAAACAAGCATAAGAATGAGCTCCTGATAACCGAAGAGGAGGCTTCATTCAAAAGGTCAGGAACTGGGACTTTCCTGGTGGCCCAGTGGTTAATAATCTGCCTTGCAATTCAGGGGATGCAGGTTCGATCCCTCATCAGGGAACTAAGATCCTACATGCCATGGAGTAACTAAGCCTATACACTGCAGCTACTGAGCCCACACACTCTGGAGCCCATGTGCCACGACGAAAGATCCCACATGATGCAATGAAAATCCCACGTGCCACAACTAAGACCCAATGCAGCCAAATAAATAAATGTTTAAAAAAAAGATCAGGAGCTGATCAGCTGTGGGAGGAGAGAATTGGCAGGAAGAGCCTACAGCTGAGACGCAGGAGTCTCTGAGATGTGTTCAGCACCCTGCACTCCAAAAGAAGGTGGGAAGGAGAAGCCCTAGGAGGGGTTAGGGCCCCAGCGCATGGGGGTCTTGTTCTTCAGTTGCCAGGGTATGGCCTGAGGAGGACACATCAGAGTGGACTCTGGGAGGGACCTAGGTAGGAGGGCTTGGGGGCCACCTCAGAGGGAGCCCCTCAGTCAGTCAGTTCAGTTTAGTCACTCAGTCATGTCTGACTCTTTGCAACCGCATGGACTGTAGCATGCCAGGCTTCCCTGTCCATCACCAACTCCAACACATCGCTGCTAATTGCTCCATGCTTTTTTTTTTATAAAACATTTTTGTTTTTTAAAGCAACTATTATCAACAATGTTGTGAAGAATAAAAATCCTGGCAGTAACGTCTTTGTTTACCAGTCCAATTATTTCATTAGAATCAATTCCAACTCCAGGAGCCTGCTCAAACTTATGAGGTGATGCCATCCAACCATCTCATCCTCTGTTGCCCCCTTCTCCTCCTGCTTTCAATCTTTCCCAGCATCAAGCAAGGTCTTTTCCAGTGAGTTGGCTCTTCACATCAGGTGGCCAGAGTATTGGAGTTTCAGCTTCAGCATCAGTCCTTCCAATGAATATTCAGGACTGATTTCCTTAAGGATTGACTGGCTTGATCTCCTTGCAGTCCAAGGGACTCTAAAGAGTCTTATCCAACACCACCATTCAAAAGCATTAATTCTTCAGAGCTCAGTTTTCTTTATAGTCCAACTCTCACATCCATACATGACCACTGGAAAAACCATAGCTTTGACTAGATGGACATTTATCAGCAAAGTAATGTCTCTGCTTTTTAATATGCTGTCTAGGTTGGTTCATAACTTTTCTTCCAAGGAGCAAGTGTCTTTTAATTTCATGGCTGCAGTCATCATCTGTAGTGATTTTGGAGCCCAAGAAAATAAAGTCTGTCATTGTTTCCATTGTTTCCCCACCTACTTGCCATGAAGTGATGGGGCAGATGCAATCATCTTTGACTTGATACAGAAGAGCAGCACACCCCACAGCCCAGAGGCCATCAGGATGGGCTCTATGCTTTTTTCCTAACAAGAAGGATGGGCTCACAAGAGCCCACCGTTGGCGACGAAGCAGTGAATGTTTCAAAGACCTGGAGAGGATTAGAAGCCATACTTGTGCAGCCAACACGAGATAGCAAAGATAGGCAAGATGAGTGACATTTGGTGGGAGGGACCTGGAGGGCCCAGGAGAGCACAGTTGCCAACATTTCTCCTCAAGACAGTGTAATCTGTCAACCAGTCTCAGGGGAAACATAAGGAGGGCTCAGTGGGTAGTCACCCAAGATGAGCTGGCTGCATTTTAAACAAGAAGGGACTGGGTTGTTTTCAAATGGGAATATTAAGTGTGAGGAACTTACAAGCCAAAACGAGTTCAGTTATAGAGAAATAAAGACAATTATGGTTATGTCCCCCTGCTTAATAACTGAAGTTTTAAATCTATAACACAATCATTGTAACATTTATAACATATATAACATATTATTCCAAACCTTTCTCCACACGTGCAAAGATAGATATAACAGATTTACAAATATGGGAATACCCTATACACACGGTTTTGTAAACTGCTTTGCTCATTTAAAATAATCTTTCCTATAAAATTAACAACAAAGACCTACTATATAGTACAGGGAACTATATTCAATATCTTATAATAACCTAGAATGGAAATATGAAAGAGTATATATATATATGTGTGTGTGTGTGTGTGTGAAACTAGCACAACATTGTAAATCAACTATACATCAATCAAGGAAAGTAAACAATTTTTTAAATTAAAAAAAAAATCTTTTCATGTTAATAAATATAGATACCTATCATCACTGCTCCATGCTTTTTTTGACAAAAACTCCTTGTTTTTTAAAACAACTATTATCAACAATGTTGTGAAGAATAAAAATCCTGGAAGTAATATCTTTGTTTACCAGTCCAATTACTTCCTTAGAATCAATGCCAAGACATGAAATTCTGGGGACAAAAACCATGTACATCTTTACTTCTAATATAGTCTGTGTTATCAGTCTGGCTCTGTGCCAGCCATACCAATTTCTGCCTCAACAGTAAACGAGTGCCTTTTTTCCACTCTCATCAACCCTGAATATTAGCAATCTTTCAAATCTTTGCTAAAGTTTAAAAGACCTCTAGTTATTCTAATTTGCATTTCTTTGGTTACTAAGTAAACTATTTTTAGCATGTTTTTTGGCCATTTATATTTCATCTTTCATGAAATGCCTATTTGGGTTTTTGGCCTGATTTTCTTTTTTTTTAATTAATTGATTAATTCTTGGCTGCACTGGGTCTTCGTTGATTCCACTTGCTTTCTCCAGTTGCTATGAGCAGGGGCTACTCTTTGTTGCGTGCACAGGCTGCTCGTTGTGGTGGCTTCTCTTGTTCTGGAGCACAGGGCTTCAGTAGTTGTGGCTCATGGTCTCTAGAGCACAGGCTCAGTGGTTGTGGTGCACGGGCTTAGTAGCTCTGTGACATGTGGGATCTTCCCAGACCAGGGATCAAACCCATGTTCCCTCTATGGCAAGCGGACTCTCATCTACTGCGCCACCAGGGAAGTCCCTTGCCTGATTTTATACCAGGATGTTCTTTTTATTATCTTGCCAATAAAAATATATCAGGTATATTTATTTATTTATTGCCCCGTACACTGCAAATTTTTCCCTCGTATAGATCTTTCAAATTTGGGATGCGTTTTCCACATGTTGTGACATCCAGCTAAGAAAGCATGGATTTCACTTCTTTCCCATCTGCAATTCCAACTGGCCAGAGTTTGAGGTCTCCAAACAAGAAGCATCTGCTGAAATCACAGCTGTAAAGACACATGAGCCCAGACCCCTGTTCAGACAGTCGTGGTGGAAGCCTACCACATGTCCCCCACAAAGGACTGCAAGCTACGGCACACAGGACATGACAGTCAGCCTGAACAGTGGTCCCCAGCATTTCAGACACCTGCATCTACTGTCAACACCTTTGTTGCTGTTGTTCAGTTGCTAAGTTGTGTCCGACTCTTTGTGACCCCATGGACTGCAGCACCCCAGGCTTCCTTGTCCTTCAGTATCTCCTGGAGCTTGCTCAAACTCATGTCTATTGAGTCGGTGATGCCATTCAACATCTCATCAACACCTTGGGAGCGGTGTAAAGAGACCAGAAAAAAAAAAAATCATCTGTGCAAAAGAAGGCTACAGAGAACACACACTCAGCACTATGCCATTTGCTTAATGGACACTATTAGTCATTGACTCCAAGGTGTCAAGCATTTCCCTAGAAAGTGAAAGTGTTCTCAGTCATGTCCAACCCTTTGCGACCCCATGGATTGTAGTCCACCAGGCTCTTCTGTCCACAGAATTCTCCAGCCAAGAAAACTGGAGTGGGTGGCCATTTCCCTTCTCCAGGGATATTCCTGACCCAGGAATCAAAGCCAGGTCTTTCTGCATCAAAGGCAGATTCTTTACAGCCTGAGCCACCTATGACTAGGCACAAAAGAAAGTTTCTGTCTGCTTTTTTGGAAGTTAGGGTCTAGTTGAGGACGCAGACATTAATCGCAGAATCACAGAAAACAAAATGGGAAACTTCAGGTGCCATCAATTAGAGCTATGCAGGGTATTGAGCAGACACAAGGGCCAGAGAGGTGAATGAAGAGTGGCAAAAAGAGAGCACCCCACGCAGAGGAAGCAGATGGCACAAAGGCCTGGTATCTGGTGGTACATTTGAGCAACAGAATGAAAGCCAGTGAGTCTGGGAATTAAGATCAGGATAAAAGTCCCGAGAGGTGAGACTAGAGAGGCTAAGGATTTCAGTCTGTATTGTAAAAGCCAAGAAGTGTCTTAAGAGGGAGATCAGGGTGTGGGGAACAAATGATTTAGTTAGACTTGTGCTTTAAAAGATTACCCTAAGTGCATGTGGGGAGAAATTTGGCAATCACAAACTTCAGACAATCATAAACTTAATCAGATGCTGACTCCAGTGGAAGATGTTGTCCCAGACGTATCAGCATCTTTACTGACCCAGCATCATCTTTGCTGATACTGCATATCTACTGATTTGGCATCTTTACTGATACAGCACAGCCTCTGCCACTTTGTATGCCTCATCCTCCATGCTAGTTTATAAAGGTCCTCAGAAGTCATGTGCTTCTCCCTGGTGGGGCCAACAGTGTACCTTCACATTTGTGCATAAGAATGATGTCAATTTTCCCACTCTCTATCATCAAAAGTCTACAGACATCTTGATCATCTTGATACCCCACAAAACTTAACAGAAGTCCACTATATTGATGACACGGGATGTCATAACATCCAAGAAGCAGGAAGTATCAAGTATTTTATTATTTATTTCAATTTTATTTATTTTTGGCTGTACTGGGTCTTTGGCTACACACAGGCTTTCTCCAGTTGTGGCGAGCAGGGGCTACTCTCTGGTTGCGGTGAACAGCATGGACTCTAGAATGCAGGACCAGCAGTTGTGGCAGGTGGGCTCAATAGTTGCAGCTCAAGGGGTTAGGTGTCCCATATGGAATATTACCAGGCCAGGGAACGAATCCATGTCCCCTGCATTGGCAGGTGGATCCTCAACCATCCTGTATCAAGTATTTTTAAATGTCTTGGTGAGACATACACAATGGCAAAAACCCACACAATATTGTAAAGCAATTTATCCTCCAATTAAAAATAAAATTTAAAAAATAAGACACACACAAACAAGAGAATGGGATTTAACCCCAATACAATTCAGGGACGGTCACCTCAGTGAAGTTTCTTGGGGTCAGTGGTTGAAAGTATGCAAAGCAGCTCCACAAAGGTGCTGGACCTCATGTGACCTAACACACAGACACACACACAGGCGATTCAGTAGGACATTTGAGTTTTGGAGACAACAAATATCACATTTGAGTGTGCTATTTTGATCGATCTAGGAGTCACTTGCAGCTGTATAACTATAGCTTCATGGAGACCAGAAAAAGAGAAGATTCTGCAGTAAATTTAGGTGGCAGAACAGATACTCCAGTACTTGGGCCTTATTACCCAGGAAATCTATGATATCTTGAAGTGTTCATGGCAAGCAGGAATGCTGTATGGAGCCTCCAGCAAGGACCAGTAGGAGAATCACAGTGCAGAACTCCAGGATTTTGGAGCAAGGCTATGCCCTTTTCTGCAAATACTTATTCTCCTTTAAGAAATAGTTTATGGCAAGTGGTGGAGATGGAGCACCTAACAACAGGATATCAAGTGGTCATGGAGCCTGGCCCTCCCATCATGAACTGTCAGGCTGCCGTCTGACACCTTGCCACGCTGGGCATGTGCCAACCTAGCACACAAGACCAAGCTCAGACGGGGCCAAGGCCCAAGTTAACATGAGAAGAGCCCTTAAAAAAAAATTTTCTGCGCTGGTCTCCATTGCTGTTGCACAGGCTTCTCACTGTGGCAGCTTTTCTTGTTGCAGAGCACAGGTTCTAGGGTACCCAGGCTCAGCAGCTGTGGTACACTGGCTTAGTTGCCCGGCAGCACGTGGAATCTTCCCAGACCAAGGATCAAACCCATGTCCTCTGCATTGGCAAGTGGATTCTTATCCACTGAGCCACCAGAGAAATCCTTGAGCAGATTCCTGATACAACTCCTGTTCCATTGCCTCCTGGGGTGTTCCTTCAGGTCAGTTGGCCAAGAAAAGACAAAACTCAAGCCAGGTTTATGGATGGATCTGTACATTATGCTGGTACAACCAGTAAGCGGACAGTTGCAGCACTTCATCCCCACTCAGGGTGACACTGAAAGACAGAAATAAAGGAAAATCCTCTAGTGGCCACACCTCAAGCAATATATTTGGTTGTTCACTGTTTGGAGTGTGAGATGGCCAGAAGAACAGATCTAGACTAATTCAGAGGCATTTGCCAATGATTTGGTTGGATGATCAGAATTCAGAAGGCATAGGATTATAACATTAGTGAAAAAGAAGACTGGGGAAGAGGTATATGGACGGACAACTTGAGTAAGACTATTCACAATAATAGTTGTGTTCCATATGAATGCCCACCAAAAGGCATCTGCTGCATTAGAGATCCGTAATAGTCAGGGGTACACAAGTGAGATGCTTCGTGGATGTCACCAGCACTTCTTCCTCCAGCCGTCCCTAGCACTTGCTCAATGACCTCATGAGCTATGGTGGCAAGGACAGAGACTATGCATGGGCTCAACAATACAGACTATTGTGATCTGAGTTGTACTTGTATTGTTGTTCAGTCACTCAGTTGTGTCTGACTCTTTGCGACCCCATGGACTGCAGCATGCCAGGCTTCCCTGTCCTTCATGTCCTGGAGTTTGCTCAAACCCACGTCCATTGAGTTGATGATGCCATCCAACCATCTCATCCTCTGTTGTCCCCTTCTCCTCCTGCCCTCAATCTTTCTTTCCCAGCATCAGGGTCTTTTCCAATGAGTCAGTTCTTCACATCAGGTGGCCAAATTATTGGAGCTTCAGCTTCAGCAACAGCCCTTCCAATGAATATTCAGGGTTGATTTCCTTTAAGATTGATTGGTTTGATCTCCTTGCAGTCCAAGGGACTCTCAAGAGTCTTCTCCAGCACCACAGTTCAAAAGCATCAATCCTTCAGCGCTCAGCCTTCTTTATGGTTCATCTTTCACATAACTACTGTGAGTACATGACTACTGGAAAAAACCATAGCTTTGACTATATCGACCTTCGTTGGTGAAGTGATATCTCAGCTTTTTAATATGCTGTCTAGGTCCACAGATCTGGATCTAATTTGCAAGTCCAGCGATTAACACTGAGTGCCCAGTATGGCCACTATTCCTTATGGGGATTGGCCAGCCACCTGGTGCCAGGCTGATTACCATCTTCCATTATTGAAGGAGCAGAGGTCCAACCTCAGAGGAATAGAAATGTTGTTTTGGATACGGATTTACCTTCCCTGCCCATGTTTCTACCAGCACCACCATCTATGGACTCTCAGAATGCCTTATCATCATGACATTCCACACAGCATTGTATGTGATCAAAGAATTCTTCTTTATAACAAAGCAAGCACAGCAATGGGCTCATACCCATAGGATTAACTGGACTTACCACATACATGTCATCTGAAAGTGGGTAGCCTAATTGAAAGAATCACCAGAGAATTGCCTGGCGGTCCAGTGGTTTAGGACTTAGTGCTTTTACTGCCAAAAGCCTGGGTTCAATCCCCAGTTGTGGAACTAAGATCCCACAAGCCACACAGCACAGCCAATTAAAAATAAATGAGCAAATAGGTCCTAAAACAAACAAACAAAAAAGTTATAGTACCGTAGTGCTTGTTCTGGAGAAGGCAATGGCACCCCACTCCAGTACTCTAGCCTGGAAAATCCCATGGATGGAGGGGCCTGGTAGGCTGCAGTCCATGGGGTTGCGGAGAGTCAAACACAACTGAGCAGCTTCACTTTCACTTTTCACTTTCATGCATTGGAGAAGGAAATGGCAACCCACTCCAGTGTTCTTGCCTGGAGAATCCCAGGGATGGCGGAGCCTGGTGGGCTGCCGTCTATGGGGTCGCACAGAGTCGGACACGACTAAAGTGATTTAGCAGCAGCAGCAGCAGCAGTGCTTGTTATACGGGATGTAATATGTGCTTTGAATCAGAGACCACTGTGTGGTGTTCTTTCCCCTGTAGCCAAAATATTAATACATGGGCCTAGAAAATACATGGGTGTCAGAGTGACTCCTCTACTGCTCCTAATAGACTTCTCACTGAATTTTTGCTTCCAGTCCCAACAATTGAAAGCCCCACTGGTTTGGGGATCTTAGTTCCCAAAGAAGGAGTTCCCCACTAGAACACGCAATGGTTCCACTGAATTGGAAGATGAGATGACCACCTGGACATTTTAAGCTCTTTATGCTAGTGAACCAACAGATGGCCAGGGGGTGGGGGGAGTACAGTGGGAGAGTATAACCTGTATTTGTCTGAATGACTGATCCTGATTACCAAAGGGAAACTGAGTTGCTTCTACACAACGGAGGTAAGATGGACTATGTTAAATGTGCCTGCATGCTCAATTGCTAGGTCATGTCCAACTCTTTGCGACCCCATGGACTGTAACCCACCAGGCTCCTCTCCCATGGGATTTCCCAGGCAAGAATACAGGAGTGAGTTGCCAGTTTCTTCTCCAGGGGATCTTCCCAACCCAGGGATTGACTGGAGTCTCCTGCATTGGCAGACGAATTCTTTACCACTAAAACACCAGGGAAGCCCATGTACAATAGCAAAGGTTAATGAAAATCTACAACAAGCAAAATGGGGGTTGGGGGGGGTGGGCCGGATGATTAAGGAGCCAGGCCCTTAGAGACTGATGATTCCGGTCATTGCACCAGGTAAATAACCTAAATAGCTGCGGTTTGAACTAAGAGCAGAGTAAACACAGAGGTGTGGTGGAAGAAGCAAGCATTGGTATCAATCACGGCATGGTGACCACTTACAGAAATGAGGACTCTAAGTAGCTTTACTCATTTTCTAATTGCTTGTTACATGTACATGACAATCTGTATGTACTAACCATTTTTTCTCTTCTTCCCATTTTTAAGTTACCTTGTTAACTCTACAACCAAAGTCTTTAGGGAACATAATATTCAGTGTGGCTGTGACTGATTTGTGCAGTAATATATATAACTAGCCCCTTCATGGATCACAGCCTTGGTGGGGCAAAGGGGCTTGCATAACTCATTGAAGCTATAAGCCATGAGACGCAAGGCCACCTAAGACAGATGGGTCATAAAGAAGAGTTCTGACAAAATGTGGCCCACTGGAGGAGGGAGTGGAAAGACTGAAGACAAAAGGAGAAGGGAGTGGCAGAGGATGAGATGGTTAGATAGCATCACTGACTCAATGGACACGAATTCAAGCAAACTCAGGAAACAGCGGAGGCCAGAGGAGCCTGGTGTGCTGCAGTTCATGGGGTCGCAGAGTCGGAGGTGACTTAGTGACTGAACAACAACAAATATGTAACTATCAACGGATACATGACTCTTGGAGCTGCATCTCAGTTTGAGAAAGGTTGGTAACTGTTCTCTTGCAAGAAGGGCAGCTGGTTTTGTAAGGCATAAAGACAGTTGTCTTCTTCATTGCGGTGGTAGTAGTATGCGAGTTCAAGGGTATGCCAAAGCACATATGGTGGCTGAGTCATCAAAGGGATGGGCTGGGCCACTTATCAATGTAGTGGCCCTCAGCTCCAAATTCACCCCTTTTGCCTGCTCTGTGAATGGACTGGAGCCTTTAGATTTTCTCCCCCAGCTGCCACTGAGGCTCTGTCAAGAGAGGGTGGTGGAGACACAGCACTGGAAGAAAGGGCTTGGCTTCCTGGTTCCTGTGGGCTCCCTTGCAGGCATCATGCACAGCTTTCTCAGCAGCAGGCTCTTGCTGTGCTCAGTCTCCAGTGCCTGGATTCAGTGGTGCACGGCAGCCAGCAGCTTCACTGGGCACGTCCCTCCTCCCCAAGCAGTTCGGTAGCACAGCAAGAGGCCTCGCTGTAAAGTTTCCCTTATTGCACTAAAGAGAGCATTCCTGACAGGTTCCAGTGGACAGATTTTCAGAAAAGTCTGGATTTCAGCCTTGGACACTCCACGTCACCCCTAGGGGCAGTAGCTGTTCCTTCTATCTGCTATTCCTATTCTTTTGTGGTGCGTACTAAGTCACTTCAGTCATGTCCAACTCTTTGCGACCCTATGGACTATAGCCCACCAGGCTCCTCTGTCCATGGACTTATCCAGGCAAGAATACTGGAGTGGGTTGCCATGCCCTCCTCCAGGGGATCTTCCTGACCCAGGGATAGAACCCACATCTCTTATGTTTCTTCACTGGCAGGAGGGTTCTTTACCACTAGCCCCACCTGTGAAGCCCTCCTATTCTCTTACTGCTACTGCTAAGTCACTTCGGTCGTGTCCAACTCTGTGCGACCCCATAGACGGCAGCCACCAGGCTCCCCATCCCTGGGATTCTCCAGGCAAGAACACTGGAGTGGCTTGCTATTTCCTTCTCCAATGCATGCTCACATGCTAAGTTGCTTCAGTCGTGTCCGACTCTGTGCGACCCTATGGACAGCAGCCCACCAGGCTCCTCTGCCCACAGGATTCTCTAGGCAAGAATACTGGAGTGGGTTGCCATTTCCTTCTCCATAGTTGTGACCAAACAGTGGGGAAAATGGAAAGAAGTGGGGAGATTCAAGAGATACAAAGTAAAAGACAAGACTTTGTAATGGATTAGACAAGGGAAGTAGGGGTAGACGGAGGATGACTCCTGGGAAAATAACCAGTTTATAGACTAGATGAACAGGGGAACCCTTCACCTACATAGAGACTTTCAGAAAGGGGTCACAATTGAGGAGAAAACTTACAAGCTCAGTTTTGAACAATGTTGAGCTGAGTTGTTCCTTTGGTATCTCTGATTTTCTTGAAGAGATCTCTAGTCTTTCCCATTCTGTTGTTTTCCTCTATTTCTTTGCATTGATCGCTGAGGAAGGCTTTCTTATCTCTTCTTGCTATTCTTTGGAACTCTGCATTCAGATGTTTATATCTTTCCTTTTCTCCTTTGCTTTTCACTTCTTTTCA
>NW_011495040.1:2203693-2203933 GCF_000754665.1 Bison bison bison | reverse complement strand
CTTCATTACTCCTGTCCCATTACAGTTAATAATTCCTGAAATCAAACTTCCCCTGATCAAATTTTTACACTGTTTCTCTCTCCTGATTGGACCTAGATTAAGCTGGGGCTTGCTGTGACTGCTGCTGCTATCACTTCAGTCGTGTCTGAGTCTGTGCAACCCCATAGATGGCAGCCCATCAGGCTCCTCTGTCCCTGGGATTCTCCAGGCAAGAACACTGGAGTGGGTTGCTATTTCCTT
>NW_011495040.1:2202136-2203483 GCF_000754665.1 Bison bison bison | reverse complement strand
TGTTCCTTTGGTATCTCTGATTTTCTTGAAGAGATCTCTAGTCTTTCCCATTCTGTTGTTTTCCTCTATTTCTTTGCATTGACCGCTGAGGAAGGCTTTCTTCTCTCTTCTTGCTATTCTTTGGAACTCTGCATTCAGATGTTTATATCTTTCCTTTTCTCCTTTGCTTTTCACTTCTTTTCACAGCTATTTGTAAGGCCTCCCCAGACAGCCATTTTGCTTTTTTGCATTTCTTTTCCATGGGGATGGTCTTGATCCCTGTCTCCTATACAATGTCACGAACCTCATTCCATAGCTCATCAGGCACTCTATCTATCAGATCTAGGCCCTTAAATCTATTTCTCACGTCCACAGTATAATCATAAGGGATTTGATTTAGGTCATACTGAATGGTCTAGTGGTTTTCCCTACTTTCTTCAATTTAAGTCTGAATTTGGCAATAAGGAGTTCATGGTCTGAGCCACAGTCAGCTCCTGGTCTTGTTTTTGCTGACTGTATAGAGCTTCTCGATCTTTGGCTGCAAAGAATATAATCAATCTGATTTCAGTGTTGACCATCTGGTGATGTCCATGTATAGAGTCTTCTCTTGTGTTGTTGGAAGAGGGTGTTTGTTATGACCAGTGCATTTTCTTGGCAAAACTCTATTAGTCTTTGCCCTGCTTCATTCCGTATTCCAAGGCCAAATTTGCCTGTTACTTCAGGTGTTTCTTGACTTCCTACTTTTGCGTTCCAGTCCCCTATAATGAAAAGGACATCTTTTTTGGGTGTTAGTTCTAAAAGGTCTTGTAGGTCTTCATAAAACTGTTCAACTTCAGCTTCTTCAGCGTTACTGTTGGGGCATAGACTTGGATTACTGTGATATTGAATGGTTTGCCTTGGAAACGAACAGAGATCATTCTGTCGTTTTTGAGATTGTATCCAAGTACTGCATTTCAGACTCTTTTGTTGACATGAAAAGAAAATCAGAGATACCAAAGGAACATTTCATGCAAAGACAGGCTCGATAAAGGACAGAAATGGTATGGACCTAACAGAGGCAGAAGATATTAAGAAGAGATGGCAAGAATACACAGAAGAACTGTACAAAAGAGATTTTCACGACCCAGATAATCACGATGGTGTGATCACTCACCTAGAGCCAGACATCCGGGAATGTGAAGTCAAGTGGGCCTTAGAAAGCATCACTATGAACAAAGCTAGTGGAGGTGATGGAATTCCAGTGGAGCTATTCCAAATCCTGAAAGATGATGCTATGAAAGTGCTGCACTCAATATGCCAGCAAATTTGGAAAACTCAGCAGTGGCCACAAGACTGGAAAAGGTCAGTTTTCATTCCAATCCCAAAGAA
>NW_011495040.1:2194630-2202005 GCF_000754665.1 Bison bison bison | reverse complement strand
TCCTGATGTTCAAGCTGGTTTTAAAAAAGGCAGAGGAACCAGAGATCAAATTGCCAACATCCGCTGGATCATCGAAAAAGCAAGAGAGTTCCAGAAAAACGTCTATTTCTGCTTTCTTGACTATGCCAAAGCCTTTGACTGTGTGGATCACAATAACCTGTGGAAAATTCTGAAAGAGATGGGAATACCAGACCACCTGATCTGCCTCTTGAGAAATTTGTATGCAGGTCAGGAAGCAACAGTTAGAACTGGACATGGAACAACAGACTGGTTCCAAATAGGAAAAGGAGTATGTCAAGGCTATATATTTTCACCCCGTTTATTTAACTTATATGCAGGGTACATCATGAGAAACGCTGGGCTAGAAGCAGCACAAGCTGGAATCAAGATTGCCAGGAGAAATATCAATAACCTCAGATATGCAGATGACACCACCCTTATGGCAGAAAGTGAAGAGGAACTAAAAAGCCTCTTGATGAAGGTGAAAGTGGAGAGTGAAAAAGTTGGCTTAAAGCTCAACATGTAGAAAACAAAGATCATGGCATCCGGTCCCATCACTTCATGGGAAATAGATGGGGAAACAGTGGAAACAGTGTCAGACTTTATTTTTCTGGGCTCCAAAGTCACTGCAGATGGTGACTGCAGCCATGAAATTAAAAGACGCTTAGTCCTTGGAAGCAAAGTTATGACCAACTTAAATAGTATATTCAAAAGCAGAGATATTACTTTACCAACAAAGGTTCGTCTAGTCAAGGCTATGGTTTTTCCTGTGGTCATGTATGGATGTGAGAGTTGGACTGTGAAGAAGGCTGAGTGCCGAAGAATTGATGCTTTTGAACTGTGGTGTTGGAGAAGACTCTTGAGAGTCCCTTGGACTGTAAGGAGATCCAACCACTCCATTCTGAAAGAGATCAGCCCTGGGATTTCTTTGGAAGGAATGATAATAAAGCTGAAACTCCAGCACTTTGGCCACCTCATGCGAACAGTTGACTCATTGGAAAAGACTCTGATGCTGGGAGGCATTGGGGGCAAGAGGAGAAGGGGACGACAGAGGATGAGATGGCTGGATGGCATTACTGACATGATGGACGTGAGTCTGAGTGAACTCCGGGAGTTGGTGATGGACAGGGAGGCCTGGCGTGCTGCGATTCATGGGGTCACAAAGAGTCGGACACGACTGAGCGACTGATCTGATCTGATCTGATGACTCAGTTGACATTAAGACACCCAAAACATACCAAGTAGGCAGTTGGCTCCAAAGTTCAAGAATTTAGTGGAGTCTAAGATTAAGAGTGGGTTTCAATGCTGGCTCAGACAGTGAAGAATCCAACTGCAATGTGGGAGCCCTGGGTTCAATCCCTGAGTTGGGAAGATCTCCTGGAGAAAGAAATGGCTACCCACTCCAATATTCTGGCCTGGAGAATTGCATGGACAGAGAAGCCTGGCGGGCTACAGTCCATGGGGTTGCAAAGAGTTGGACACGACACTCCAGTACTCTTGCCTGGAAAATCCCATGGATGGAGGAGCCTGGTGGGCTGCAGTCCATGGGGTCGCTAAGAGTTGGGCAGGACTCAGCGACTTCACTTTCAATGTTCACTTTCCTGCATTGGAGAAGACAATGGCAACCCACTCGTGTTCTTGCCTGGAGAATCCCAGGGACGGGGGAGCCTCGTGGGCTGCTGTCTATGGGGCCGCACAGTCAGACACGACTGAAGCGACTTAGCAGCAGCAGCAGCAGCAGAGTGACTTTCACTTTACACTTACTTTAAGATTAAGAGTACAGTCATCTGGAGTTTCCTGGTATTCCAGTGGTTAAGACTCCATGCTTCCACTACAGAAGGCATGGGTTAGATCCCTGGTCAGGGAAGTTCCACATGCTGTGAGGTGCAGCCAAAAAGAAAAAAAGAAAAGACTGGGATCATCTCCCTTAAATTGGTAAATAAAGCCACAGGCATAGCTGAAATGGCCCAGGGAAAAAGAAAACAGTGAGCAGAGAGGGCCTGGTGAACCTGCAAAGGGTTGCTGGAGCTATAGGAGGTGGAGGAACACAAAGCCGGTGCAGTCGGCCCCCGCATCTGCAGGTTCTGCACCTGTGGATTCAACCAACCTCAACTGAAAATATTCAGGGCGAAAAAATTCCAGAAGTTTCCAAAAAGTAAAACTTGAACTTGCCATATGCCTGGTAACTATTTACCTAGCATTTACATTGTATTAGGCATCATAAGTAATCTAGAGGTGACGTAAAGTAGACTGGAGGATGTGCGCAGGTTATGTGTAAACACTATACCATTTTATATAAGGGACTTGAGCCTCCTCAGAATTTGGTGTCCAGGGCTATCCTGGAACCAAGGTCCCGAGGATACCGAGGGATGACTCTATTGTGTCCTGGAAGCAAAGAATGGCAGCCCGAGATGCAGGGCTCCGACCTGCCACACAGAGAACTTGCTGCAGCTGACTGGCTGCCACCCACACTTGTATCTCCAGATCGCTGTTATCTTCAGGTCTACAACAGTGCCCAGGCCTAGGCCACACTTCCTCCCTGAGTAAGTCTGGCTGAAAACCACTTCTGCTTGATGTTTCTGTGCTCCGAGCTCCCCGCTGGCCTGGCTGAGACGTTCTCAGAGCTGTCCTGCGGTCAGACACTCTTCCTGCCTGCTTCCCTGTCATTCCTCACGGAGCCCTGCACTGCAGGCTGAAAGTGCCCACTTCCAGAGTTCCAGCTAAGACTGATAGTGATTTATCTCTTTGTCAGATTCTGTCTTACTCAGAGGATGGATGCACCCTAACTGACACACCACGCACAGGCTGACAGGAAGAGACAAGCGTGATGTCCACCAGATGAAAGATCATAGGGGAGACAGTTCGTGAGGACTTTCTTTTTAAACCCCCCTTAGGCAGAAGCCCAAGGGAATGATATGAAACAAGAGGCTGGTTTAAAAACAGGGAAACATTTAATCCATCCCCAAATACATATCAAGAAATGAAGAGAACCACAGGAAAACTACCTATGATGGAAGAAGGGTGTTACTGGCTTCAAGCTCTAAATCCTATAATCCTGAGGCTTTGATGCTTCAAAGAAACCCATCTAGTCCTTTAGTATTCCTGGCTATTCGGAAATAAATTACATTCATCTGTAAAAGAGTTCTGGCCTGCTAGAAGGGAGCTAGCCAGGGAGGAGAAAGGGGCACCAATCTACTGTAAATGATCAAAGACCAGCTGAGTGACAGCATGGAGCCATCCGAGGCAGATGGACCACTGATGCTCTGGTGAGAACCAGAACACAGCGCTGGCTCAGGGGCTTGTGCCATCCACTTATGCTCACAACAACGTCGGCCAAAGCCCCGGGAGCGAAGTTCTAAACGCCTCCTTCATGCCCCCTGCTGGTTGGTTTCATCATTATCTCGCCTCTTCCAAATCTGTAAGAAATGAATACAATGGATACTTAGGAGCCTGTGTTCCATCCACAAATATTTATCATGCACCTAAATCTGTGCTAGGAAATGAGCAAACTATCACCCCAACTGCGTATTTGCTAAGTCCCCTAAAACTAACTCAAAATCTTTCAGAAAATTCCCTTTCATTTAATTTTCACTTTTCTACCCATCCTTCTCTTCCCATTCCAAACTCCTTTTCTGAAAAAGGACTAACAGTCAGGCCTGCAACTTCAAACAGTCACCAAGGAAAGAGTTCTTCTTGGAACAAGCACTATCTCTCTCCTTTTTTATAAAGCTGTGGCCTTCTCTTAGCCTGTCTTCCTTCTCTGCAGAGACTAGGACAGTTAGAAAGAGAAGACAGGGGGACTTCCTTGGAGGTCCAGTGGTTAAGACTCTGTGCTTCCACTGCAGAGGGCATGGGTTTGATGCCTGGTTGGGGAAATAAGATCCCATATGCTGCACAGTGTGGCCAAAAAGTAAAAATTTTTTTAAAAAAGAAGAAAGAGAAGATAAGAGCCCCTCAGCTCCTTGAACTCCCAACACAGTGGAGAGGACAGTTAAAACATGCAGCTGCTGCTCCATAGACATGGGACAATGCTGTGGGGTCACAAAGAATGCTGACTTTGCCTAGGGAACTGGGGAGAGCTTCAGAGATGACTCCAGATGATTCTGAGCTCTTCCTCCTTGAAATCAGACCACACACTTGCAAACCTGACCTGGCTGACCGCACACAGAGAACCTCCTTGCTCACTCATAACTCGTCCATGCTTTCCTGTCCTTCTCTTCACTGAAGATCACTCCTGGCCCCACCTCTTTCCCCACTGCATGTCGAAAGGCACCCAAGCTAACTCAGTCCCACTCCCTGCCTTCACCCACAACACTTCTCTCACCAGCCCCCACACCCCATCACCTCCACGCTCATCGAGTGAAGCCAACCCACCTGAATGTAAGCCTCTGACAGTGTGATCATCTGGGGAAGGATGTCGGTCACCTGGAGGTCCTGTAATTCATACCATTTGCCTGTCCCCTGCAAGGAGTATGAAGGGCTAGGTCAGTTTGCTCCCAGAAACCAATAGAGTTTTAGAGGGAAAGAGATGCAGCCAAAAGCTAGAAAAGTCAGAATAGTCACTAGACCATCACCCAGCAAGAGTTCTAAGAAAGAAAGTACAAGGCCTCTGCTGGGCATCATTCAACGTCAAGAGCTTTTAGGGTGCTGATCTTGACAAACAAGTCCTGCTGAGGACTCCTTAAAGCACAGTGGAGTCTCAAACACTGTTCGTCTTTTAGGAAGAGACTAGGAGGACAACACAGAGAAAGAAGAGGAAGCCCCTACTCCTCACCTGAGATGTCCCCTTGCTGCTCTGAAGTGACAGATCAACACATTCACTTAGAAGGTGCAGCATTAACCAAAAATGGACATTCCCACCCCCGCCCCAGAGGACACGGCAAGAGCTGGACAGAAAAAGACTCCTTGGTGGACACTGTCCCTCATACTAACCTGTTTCCTTTGGCCTAAGAAGCAGTGCTGCAAATATAACAACATCTACCTCACTTCATTCTTCTATAAACAAAGAGGAAAAGAAGTTTCTGGATTATGGCAGAGATACTTCTGGAAGCTCACCTGCCTCATCCATCCAAACTTTCAAGAAATGCCAAAGACAAATATATTCCGGTTATTCTGGATATTCCAGTAGTTCAAATAGGATACACAACAAAAGCTCAGGATCCCATAATGAAAACCCCTATTCCTGGTGTGAGGACTGGTTAATAAGAACACAGTAAAACCGAGTATTCAGGTTCCAATGCCAACTCTTCTAACTTCAGATCAGTTACTCCAACTCTAAGCTAGGTTCCTCACTTGTAAAAAGATGGTATGAACACCTGTCCTGGAAGTGTGTTTAGGGATATAAACAAGATGAACATACATGAAGTATGTGGCATACTATCTAGCACACGGCCAAGTGCTTGGCAGATAGAAGCTGGTTATCATTAAACCCAGATTCTCAGAAGACTCATCAAGTTAGAACAATTTGTGCCAGTAATCTGTATCATACCAAATACATTCTAAGCACATGTTTCCCCCATTTTCAGCAAATTCACAAAATTAGTTTTAGCTGAAAGTGAACCTCTCTACCAGTGCTTTGTAAACTTTAATTTCATACCCTTCAGACGGCCTTGTTAAACCAGTAGACTGTGATTCAGGAGGTATGCGAGGGGTCTGAGATTCTACAATTTCTAACGAGTTCTCATGTGATGTCAATGCTGTGAATCCAAGGCACTTTAGGTGGCAGGTGCTAGTCTAGGACAGCGCTTCTCAATCTTGGCTACACACTGGAAACCTGAGAATTTTAAGACCATCAAGACGCCTGGTTCTCACCTCCAGATAATCTAATCAAGTCTTAACTCCAACATTTTGGACCGGAAAACTCTTTGCGGTGGGGGCTGCCTGTGCATTGGAAGACATTCAGCAGCATCTCTGGCCTTTGCCCCAGTGGAAAATCAACAGGCACAAATCACACTGTTTTCATGTAACTGGTCTGGGATGGTCCAGGCTTCAGCAGTCTAAAACCTGCCCCCAGGGAAGTCCCACATGTAGCCAAAATTGAGAACAGCTGCCTTAAACTGGTCACTGACAACTCTGTTTCTCACAGAATCCCAAAGTCAAGGACAAGAAAGAGCAAACTGAAAGGAGCTGCCTTCCAAAAGGCCAAGGGAACACCACCGGCTTCTGCCACTCTGCACAGTGAGAAGTCAGCCCTACTCACATGGTGGAGCACGTGGATCCGGTAGGAGCCCTCGGAGGGTTTGCCGTCGTGTACAATGTTGGCGATGAGGTCGTAGGTGGTATTCTTGTGCACTGCCTGCACTTCTTCAGACAAATACTCTCTCAGGTCCACATTTCTGAGGATGATGAAAATAAAGTGAAGATCAGACAAAGCCTATGAGGTTAGCCCTGTAGAGGTTAACTGTCCTCCCTAAATGGACCACGAAGCTGTGGAACCCTATTTCAGGAACTTGGATCTAGGTGGGCTTGAATAGCTACGGAGCCCAGGTTTGTGGAAATTCACAGTTTGCTACAAAAATGGGTCAAACTAGGAAGACTGGCTCTACGGGAAAAGCGTATTTTAAAAGCATGCCTAGGAGGAGAAGGGGACGACAGAGGATGAGATGGCTGGATGGCATCACTGACTCAATGGACGTGAGTCCGAGTGAACTCCGGGAGTTGGTGATGGACAGGGAGGCCTGGCGTGCTGTGATTCATGGGGTCACAAAGAGTTGGACACGACTGAGCGACTGAACTGAACTGAACTGAGGGCTTCCCTGGTGGCTCAGTGGGAAAGAACCTGCCTGTCAATGCAGGAGACACAGGTTCAATCCCTGGTCTGGGAAAATCCCACAAGCCACGAAGCAACTAAGCCTGTGTGCCACAACTATTGAGCCCACAGGCCTCAACTACTGAAGCCAGGTGCCCTAGAGCCTGTTCTATGCAAGAGAACTACGAAAGTGAGAAGCCAGCCCACTGCAACTAAAGAGTAGCCCCCCTCTTACTGCAACTAGAGAAAGCCCATATGCAGGAATAAAGACCCAATGCAACCATAAATTAATTAATTAATTAAAAGACATTCCTGGTGGTCCAGTGGCTAAGACTCTGCACTCCCAATGCAGGCGGCCCGGGTTCAACCCCTGGTCAGGGAACTAGATCCCACATGCCACAACTAAGAGTTTGCATGCTGCTGCTAAAGGTCCTGCAACTGAAAGATTCTGCATGCTGCAACTAAGACCCTGCACAGCCAAATAAATAATATTTTTAATTAAAATTTTAAAAATAAAAAAATAAAAGCATGCCTAGGGGAGTCATGCCTGGTGGTCTTGTGGACGGACTCCATGATTTCACTGCTGAGGGCCCTGGTTCAATCCCTGGTCGGGGAACTACAATCCTG
>NW_011495040.1:2167345-2194530 GCF_000754665.1 Bison bison bison | reverse complement strand
TTCACTGCTGAGGGCTTGGGTTCAATCCCTGACCGGGAAACTAAGATCCTGCAAGCCACAAGGCATGGACAAAAAATATTCAAAAATAAAAATTAATGCATACCTAGCAGTCTAAAGTACACAGCTTGGAGTCATTCAGACCTGAGCTGGAATCGAGGCTCTGTCACCTCGGAGCTGTGTTTAAGTTTAAGCAGGTGACATAAGCTAAGGCTCTGCTGTATGAGAATGAGAGTCACCATCTCCTCTGAGATGAGAACAAGGGTAACCGCCTCACCCTCTGCTCTGTCAGGGAATCAGTTGCAGTGGCAGTGTTCAGGGGGTACCTGGTCTCTGGACTCAGCCTATAGAAGCCTGCTCACCTGAGCATGTCAGTTATAACTGTATACAATCACTGTAACAATTTCAGTGTGGCAAAACAGGACTTCCCTGGTGGTCCAGTGGTTAAGAATCCACCTGCCAATGCAGGGGACGTGGGTTCGATCTCTGGTCCAGGAAGATTCCACGTGTGGCCAGGCAAGTAAGCCACCCCTAAGTTGTGATCTGCAACTACTAAGCCCACGAGCTGCAACTGAAGCTCTAGAGCCCGTGCTCCACAACAAGAGAAGTTACCACAAAGAGAAGCTCCTGCGCCGCAACCAGAGTAGCCCCTGCTTGCGACAACTAGGGAACGCCCACGCACAGCAACAAAGGCCTAGTACAGCCAAAATAAATATGTCAATTAATTTTTTTAAATATGGCAAACCAGGCAGATCATTCAGATTTGTTTTTTTCTTTGATTTCATGGGACTGTGTTTATTTGATTATTTTGCCTTTAGTCAAATAGGCAGAATGGTTACAAGTAACAGAACACCTTGGGCAGCCCAAGTACAAAAGGGGGATTAATTGATTCAAGGTTTCAGACTAGGAGATGCAGCAGAAACCAGGCACTGGAGAAGCAGCAAGATCCAAGAGTTACCTGCCCTCTTTTCTCCTTTGAAAAGCTTTATCCTTTTCCCATCCAGCTTTCTCTCCTTTATGGAACCCACCTTGACTCCCCCACAGCTTCCAAATTTCTCAGTTCTGGTTGTCAATAGAGACTACTGACTAGGTTCCTTCAATTGGGACTTAAAAACATCAAATTTATTTTTAACACTTGAACACTCATTTTTTAAACACAGAGAAGCATTCTTGATGTACTTGGAATAAAACCTCCTTTTGTGTTTTATTTGTTGAATTCTATCAGTTGATGTATAAATATGGTATAAATGTGTACCAGTTTTTATGAAGTCAAGAGCTATAATACAGGCTTACTGTGAAGACTGCAATGACAATTACCAAGAACTTTCAAACAGGGAAGTAGATTGACAGTTAACGTAACTATTAAGAGAAAGCTAACTAACTACACTATTTTCAGGAAAAATATAACCTGACGCCTACAAATATTTATAAAAATTTAAATACAAGATAGAATAAGAAGAGTATGTGTGTGCTCAGTCACTCTGTTGTGTCCAACACTCTGTGACCCCATGGACTGTGGCCCGCCAGGCTCCTCTGTCCATGGGATTCTCCAGGTAAGAATATTGGAGTGGGTCGCCATTGTCTTCTCCAGGGGATCTTTCCAACCCAAGGATCGAACCCACATCTCCTGCACTGGCAGGCAGATTCTTTACTACTGAGTCACCTGGGAAGCCCAAGAGAGATTATATCCTTTTTCTCATCTCTAGAACTGTCGGCTGTGCTACCACTCATAACATGAAACACAGTGCTATCATCTCAAGAAGGCTTTACAATAAATGCTAACAGTGGTCACATCCGGGGATCATTTCTAGATATGTGTCTCCTTTTGAATTTTACACTATGAATTTATGAATATATCATCTGTCCAAAAATACAAAAAAATTTCAGTGTAAACCATGTATTAATAATAAGCAGGCAACTTTGTTCTAACTGTATTATGTAGCTTTCCATGTGTTAAGGATAGCTACTTATTTCCACAGACTGACAGCGAACCATGTAGATTACAATAAATAGTCATTGTTGTTTTGGGGCTTTTGGGATTTTTTTTTTGGACCTGCCACACAGCTTGCAGGATCTCGGTTCCCTATCTGTGGAACACAGTGAAAGTGCTAAGTCCTAACCACTGGACTGCCAGGGAAGTCCCTAAACAGCCACTGTTAAAATACATTTTAGATATGAGTCTGAGGAAACCGATGAGGGCTCACGAGAGCCAAAATGCCTGCCAGCTGCTAAGAACTGACTTCTCATACTGTCTTCTCAGCTTTAACAACAGCTGTTTGGACTTCTTTGAACAAGTCCTAGAAAAGTCTTCAGAAGTATATATACTCAAAAATTTCATGACTGAACCCAAACTGTCTCAGTGGCAAAAGGGAATAAATTGATGTTAAATCATTTTGCTTTAGAAAACAGTCAATGGGGAAAACCCTATTTGTCCCCCCATGAAACAGTCCAATGTTGAGACCACCTAACTAGCTGGAAGTGAAACTTTACACCTGTGCCCAGAAACCCTATCTCCAAACAAGCAGGGGGCCGCTAATCACTGCACATCTGATGGATCTCTACTATGAATAAAACACAGGAGAAGAATTAGATCTGACGAAGGGTTTTTCAAATGGGGACTTGAGCATAATGAGAACTGTATTAGTCTAAAAGTGATGACGGTGCATTAATAATCAAAGTCTAGGTTTCCAGGAGAGTCACACAGTGTGATGGTCTCCATCGGACTAGTGGAAAAGTCATCTTTTTCTCAACTTCTCCAAAGCTTTCTGATAGACAAGCTACTGAAGGCACAGTGACCAAAAATCCAAATGTAACTGGTGGCAAAATACACATATTCCAGGTCCCTAATATAAAAGAAACTTCCTACCAGTGAAAGGAAATTTCTGTGCTGACTGAGCAGGAACTACCATCAACACACAGTCCTGCCTCGGGAGCTGCCCTAGAGTAAAGAGGGCTCCTTCCTTCCAGGAACAGACTGGTGACTGCAGCAATTCACCAAAGTCCAGCTCTGAATTAAAACCCCTCGTCTTTCAGAGAAAGCCCCTCTGTGATCCTACTCAAGTTAGCAGACAGCTGGCCTTCATATTCCCAGATTTCATTCTACTTGTCACATAAACAAGATATTGGAGAAGAAAAGGAAGAAAAATGCATGAAAAGAGAGAAAGACATTCTCCTGTAACCCTAACTACTACAAAGGTTTTCTCTCCTCATCCACCACTGTTCTCAGAGTCTTGGTGATGATGGAACCAGAAATAATAAAATGTTACACTTGGAAAGATCCCTAGGGCTCGTCTAGTCCAGGCCTCTCATTTAATCCAGAAGAGAGTATACAAATGACCTGCGCAAGGCCACCTGGCTAGGACAACACAGAACTCAAGACTTCTTTAAGCTGCTACCCTCTTAAACGCTACACAGAATTAAGAATTGGTACTATTTTCAAAGGAAAACACTGGCAGCTCAGTCTGGGCAACTGGAGGGGATGGAGGGAGAAAGACAAGAGAAGGAGATGACCATTTGCCCATTACAGCCCCCAAACTACTTTTTGAGGTTTAAAAATAACTACACTTCTGAGCTAAACAGCATGGTAATCCTATCTTCTAACCATTCAGATCCTTCCAGTAAGAAATCATGTTAGGGCTCCTACCTTATCTAAACGCCCACACACAGATGCACCTTTCTTCCTGCCAGCCCCACCACCAAGCCTCTCTGTGGTCTCGTCTCTTGGGAACTAAAAACCAACTGTCTACCCCCAAAAGGGTCTTGCAGGAGCCTTCTACCGCTCCTCCAAATTCCCCATTAAAATACTCATAAAAAAAAAAAAATTACTCATAAACAGAGACGCAGATGCAGAGAGCAGACACGTGGACACGGGCGTGGGGGGAGAAGAGGAAGGAGAGGGTGGGATGAACTGGGAGATTAGGACTGATGACATAAATACACTGCCATTTGTAAAACAGCTAGTAAGAAGCTGCTCTATAGCACAGGGTGCTCAGCTCCATGCTCTGTGATGACCTAAAGCAGGGGATGGAGTGGGATGTGAGAGGGAGGTCCAAGAGGGAGGGGATATATGTATGCACATGGCTGATTCACTTCACTGTACAGCAGAAACTAATGCAACACTGCAAAGCAAATATATTCCAATAAAAAAAAAATAAAGGACACACACTGAAAAAAAAACACATATAAATATCTGCAAAAAGACAACTGAATGGTCAATTAAAAATA
This sequence comes from Bison bison bison, assembly GCF_000754665.1. NCBI lineage: Eukaryota > Metazoa > Chordata > Mammalia > Artiodactyla > Bovidae > Bison > Bison bison. The sequence continues at coordinate 2,190,309 of NW_011495040.1, read as the reverse complement.
AGACTATACATCAAAATTTATAACTTTCTCATCAATAGGCAGAAATTGAACATATTCCAGACTTTATCCTCTAGGGAAGAAATAAGATAGTAGAGTTCCAAGAGAGTAAGGCAAATCTAGAGTCATCCCCACTGTCCACACTTAACTAACCATAGCACACAAGATGCAATGATAGGCAGACAGACATACAGACTAACTATTCAAGATTACCTTCAAAGCCAGGAAAAGCCTACCTGTCCTACTTTTACCGTCTGTTCATCCTTATACTGAAAGACTACAATTCCCAGCAGGCAACAGGAGAGAAGACAAAAGGGGAATTGCCTCCAAGTAAACATTCATCTTTGAGGTCCCTAAAATGTTTGTATCCTTCCCATAGAAACCTTAACTTATATAGTGTAGGTAGGTTCCTTACAATCTCCAACTAAGACGGTCCAATATTAAGAGTGGCACAAAGAAATAAAAAAGGAACTCAAGCTCACACCCCTAATAGGAAGTGTGGGAGGGGAACACTCACGTAATCGGGAAGTTGACAATAGTCGGATTCTTCTCCACAAAGAAATTGTTCTTAGTGAATCTCTTAATACAAAAGATTAGATATGGAGGCAGCTTGGTGAGCTGGAAGCGCTTCAGAAAGTTCTCCTTGTAGGTCTTATATTCCTAGAGAGAGAAAAGAAAATGATCAAGTTAATGTTGGAGCATTAGAGCAGGAACACAAGTTTTGTTTTGGCTTGGCTTGGGTTTTTTAATAGAATTTTGTCTTCCAATAGAATCCAGAAGACACCTGACCCCAGCAACCACCTGCAAGGGTTAAGAATAGCTGTTTGGCCAAAGCTGAAATACCTCATCTGTGTTTCAGCCAGCACGTGACCAAACTGTTGAACTCTAACCATATAATATAGGTTTTTTTTTCTATAAGGAAAACAAAAATGTCAAGTGAAAAAGAGGATTTGTTAAAAGTTCAGAATTTAAAAACCATGAGTTGTTGTTTGTTTAGTCCCTCAATCGTATCCGATTCTTTGTGACCCCAGGGACTATAGCACACCAGGCTCCTCTGTACATGCGATTTTCCAGGCAAGAATACTGGAGTGGACTGCCATATCCTTCTCCAGGGGATCTTCCTGATCCAAGGATCGAACCCATGTTTCCTGCATTGCCAGACACATTCTTTACCACTGAGCCACCTGGAAAGCCCCTAAAAAAAAAAATAAGAGTTTCACTTAATTCAAAATAAAGAAGAATGTCCTGACCATTTGACCATCAGACACATGCACCATGGAACAGGCACCTGTGACCAACAAGGAGCCCTTTAACACTGAGGGTTTTCCAGAAGAGCAGTCAACTGACATTCCACGTTCCTTCCTCCTCCAAGGCCCCAAGACTCGTAGGTCAAGTACAGTCTGTTGAGCAACACTTAACTGAGGCCTCACTCAGGACTTGAATATCTCACTTTCAACAGTGGACAGACAACCAGGCAGAAGAAACAGAAGACCTGAGCAACATTATAATTAGGCCTAAAGTTGCACCGCCAGCAGCATAATGTACACTCTTCTCAAGTGCACACGGAATGGTCTCCAGCAAAGACCGTATGCCAGCCCGTAAAACAAACTTCAACAAACACAAAATACAGAAACAATACAGAGTATGTTCTCTGAGCACAATGGGGTGACATTATTAACAGAAGTCAGCAACAGAAGGAAACGTGCAAAACTCACAAATGTACGGAGATTAAACAATACATTCCTTAACAAGCAATAGGTTAAATAAAAAAGAAATAAAAAGGGAAATCAGGAAAGAATTCAAGATGAATAAAAATGAAGACACAACATATAAAAACTTATGGGATGTAGCTAAAGCAGTGGTCAAGAGGTAAACTTAGTTGTAAATGCCTAGATTGAAAATCAAATCAATAACCTTCCACCTTAAAACATTGGGGGAAAAGCAAACTAAACCTAAAGCAAGCAGAAAAAAAGAAAAAAAAATCAGACCACAAGTTAAAAAAACACAGAACAGAAAAACATTTCAGAAAAATCAACAAAACCTATTTCTTTGAAAAGACAAGCCTTTAGTTAGTTGAACAAGGAAAAAAAATTCAAATTACTAGAATCAAAAATGAAAAAGGGAACATTACTAGCAACTTTACAGAAATAAAAATGATTATAAAGGAACACTATAAACAACTGTATGCTAAAACAGTAGATAAGTTAGATGAAATGGATAAATTCCTAGAAAGACTCAAACTACCAAAACTTGAAAAGAAACAATCTGAATAAACCTACAACAAGAAATTAAATTAGTTGTTAAAAAACTACCCATGAAGAAAAGCCCAGGCCCAAATTTCTTCACTGGTATTTTCTACCAAACATTTAAAGAAATTACACCAATTTTTCAAACACTTTTCCAAAATAAAAGGAGGGAATACTTCCCAACTCCTTTCATGAGGCCAACATTACCCTGATACCAAAACTAGGCACAACTACATATCAGTATTTCTATGAATATGGATGCAAAATTCCTCAACAAAATACTAGTAAATCAATTCCAACATAAACAACAACAAAGAATTATATACCAATTATACATGACTAAGTATGATTTATTCAGGAATACAAAGGTGGCTTAACATCCAAAAATCAATTAATATAATATACCATATCATATAATAATAAGAAAATAAGGCAATAAATAGCAAAATAAGACAACAAATAGCAATAATCGAAACCCACACAATCATCTCTGTAGATACAAAAAAGCATTTGACAAAATCCGACACCTTATCATGAGAAAAACACTCAATAGAGACAGAAAGGAACTTCCTCAACCTGATAAAGGGTATCTATGAAAAACAGATATGTGATGTTATCCACAGCTAACATCATACTTATCGGTAAAAGCCTGGACTCTATCCCTCAAGATCAGGTACAAGATAGGATATCTCCATTTTCCACTTCTATTTAACCCTGTACTAGAGATTCCAGCCAGAGCAATCAGGTAATAACATTTAAACAAATATGAAGCATCCAGATTAGAAAGGAAGAAGAAGTAAAACTATCTCTGTCTGCAGATGATATGATCTTGCATATGGAAAATTTTAAGAAATACACTTTAAAAGTTTGGCAAGGTTGCAGGCTACAAAAATCAACTTCGGGGGCTTCCCTGATGGTCTAGTGATTGAGAATCCGCCTGCCAATGCAGGGGTCATGGGTTTGATCTCTGGTCCAGGAAGATTCCACAAGATCACAACTAAGCCCATGAGCCACAACTACTGAGCCCACGAGCCTTAGAGCCTGCACTCTGCAATTAGAGAAGCCACTGCAATGAGAAGCCTGCACACCACAACGAAGACCCAGTGCAGCCAAAAATTAAAATAATAAAAATTTATATTAAAATAGTTCAAAACTTATACTCCAAAAACTATAAAACACTATTGAAGGAAATTAAAGAAGATAAATAAATAGAAAAATAACCCATGTTTATGAATCAGAAGACTGCTATTATTAAGTTGGCAATAACTCCCAAACTAATCTACAGATTCAACACAATCCCTGTCAGAATATCAATTGGCTTCTTTGTAAAAATCCACAAGCTGATTCTCAAATTTGTAAAACTGCAAGGAACCTAAAATAACCAGAACAATCTTGTAAAAGAATAAAGTTGGAAAGTTCAGTTTATAATTTCAGAACTAACTACAAAGTAGTAATAACCAAGACTGTGTTCTAGACATATACATCAATGGAACAGAATTGAGACTCCAAAAATAAACCCATGTGTATATGGTCAAATGATTTTTCAACAAGGATGCCAAGACCATTCAATGTGAAAAGAACTGTCTTGTCAACAAACAGTGCTAAGACAACTAGACAGCCATATGCAAAAGAATAAAACTAGACTTTGTACTTTACACCATATACTAAAATTTAACTTAATACACTATTGAGCCCACGAGCCATATCAGTATGTTTCTAGAGAGTGATACAATAAATACCACCATGTGAAGTTGTTAGAGCTTCAAATCGATGAAGGGTTCATTACACAACTTATGATTGTCATTAGTATTAATATTTTGCTCTGTTAGGTATTTGTTCCAATGAAAAATTTTCAAAAATGATGCATCATGAAATTTTGAGTGAAGAAGAATCTTTCAGTGAATTTTATGAAGATATTTTCTCTGATTGCCTGAGCGATATATATACTAGTGTCTCAGAAGATGACAGTTCTTCAGAATATAGTTCTGATTCAGATGATGTGAATATTAGACCAACAAAAAGACAAAAAACCTTAGTCATTGATTCTGATACAGAAAGTGTAAATGAAACTCATGATGCTGGAGAGGGTTCCTTTGCTTCTACAGAAGAGTGAACTGAAGACAACATTTCAATTCAATTAAAAGATTCTACAGGTGTGTCAGGTGTAACTACTGAATGTAATAACTCACAAAGTGTTAGTGAAATAACAGAATTAATCTCAGGCTAACCAAAATAAACTTACTCACCGCAGGCATTAGTTAGTTTCTGCAAAAATCCCCCAATCAATGGAACTTTCTTGGTGGCTCAGATGGTGAAGAATCCCCCTGCCAATGCAGGAGATGTGGGTTCTATCCCTGGGCTGGGAAGATCCCCTGGAGAAGGAAATGGCAACCCACTCCAGTATTCTTGCCTAGAAAAATCCCATGGACAGAGGAGCCTGATGGGCTACAGTCCATGGAGTCACAGAAGAGCTGGACGTGACTTAGGGACTAAACAACAACAACAAAGGCCTGAAATGTAAAAGCTAAAACTATGAAAGTCTTAGAACAAAACACAGAAGTAACCTTTCATGACCTGGGATTTAAGAATGGATTCTTACATATGATAGCAAAAGCCCACACTATAAAAGAAAAACTAAGTAACTTCATCAAAGTTACAACCTTTATGCTGCTAATGATACTATCAAGAGAGTAAAAATGCAACCTACAGAATGGGAAAAAATATTCGCAAATCATACAATTTGATGAGTGACTGGTATTGAGACTATATACAGAAATCTTACAACTCAATAATAAAAAGATAAACTAATTTTTTAAATTCACAAAGGATCTAAACAAACATTTCTCCAAAGATGATATACAAATAAGCACATGAAATTAGTCACCAGGGAGATACAAATTAAAATTAAAACCATAATGAGATACCATTTCACACCTACTAGGATGCCCAAAACCTGAAGATAAACAATAACAAACGCTAGTGAAGATGCAGAGAAACTGGAACACTCGTACACTGGAGGTGGGAATATAAGACAGTGCAGTCACTTTGGAAAACAGTTCTTCAAATGGCTAAACGTAAGAGTTACCACCCAGCAATTCCACTCCCCGATATCCAGCCAAGAGAAATGAAAACATGTTCGTAACAAAAACTTGTAGACTGACCGTGATCTCAAAGTTTGTTTCAAAATTTGCAAGCATCAAGTGTCATTCAAAAATGATTAGTTGCTGTCTAGGGCAGGGGGACACAAAGGGGTTAAAATGATAACTAAAGGATAATTAAAAAAAAAAAAATCAATGATGGAAGTATTCTAAAGCTGACCAGATCTGTGGTAGCTCATATCTATGAATATAGTAAAGCAAAAAAAAAAAAAAAGACAAAACAAAAAAACCTGCACTGTAAACTTTGAATAGGTCAATTGTATGCTGCTAAATTGCTTCAGTTGTGTCCGACTCTGTGTGACCCCATGGACTGCAGCCTACCAGGCTTCTCCGTACATGGGATTCTCCAGGCAAAACACTGGAGTGGGTTGCCATTTCCTTCTCCAAATTGTATGCTACTGTATATTATATCTCAATAAAACTGTTCCTTTTTAAACAATTAAGTTCCCTGCCACATGATGAATAATCTGAGAGCACTGGAGAAATAAAAACCTTCCATCTCTAGTACACATACCAGAGCCACACCTTCTTTCTGGTAAATTTCTCATCATCTATAGGTATAAGCCCTATAGAAATAAATGTCTTTTTGGTGATAGGAAGTAACTCATCTCTGTGTGGTTGAAATAAAATATTGTGCTAAACCCTCCCCCCACTCGAAAAAAAGAAATGTTCTTAATCAAGTAAACTCCAAGAAATTTCACTGCCCACATCTGTGTCTATGTACAAGCTGGCATCAAGAGGCACTATTTTTAATTATCTCAGAGTAGTGAAGGACAGAGTTAACACTTAAATACCACCATAACCTAACATGAAAAGGTTTCTCTGAAATTTACAAGGGAACACTGGGAGCATGGGGTGGAGGGAGGGGAGGAATTACACTGGACATCAGTACGGTCCTCACACAGCAAGGTTTTAGCTAAACCCACATAACAATAGTGCTATTAACCAGTTTTATTGATTTCAAAGTTTTGTGTACATAAAAGTTAGTTATAATTTAGTACTTTCCTTAAAAGCTATAGGTATGAAAAGTGTATACCAACATTGATGTTTACACTGATTTAAGTAATACTATCATAACAATAAACGTAAACCAATACTGAGGGTCCACAGGAATCTCAATATTGCTTATATGTGAACAAACAGTAATAATAGAGACCATGTGGTATAGTTGAAAAAGTCAGAGAAAAATCTGACTTTAGATCCCCAGCTCTGTCACGTAAAATTGGTATAAAATAAAGCCAAATAAAATAAACAGGTTTAGATAAGCCCTAAGGTCTTTCACCTTCCCCAAATGAAATGAGTCTAAAAAAGAGAGGGAAAAGGGTTCAGAATGAGGCATTGAGGTAAAAAAAAAAAAAAGTTTAAGTTTAAAAGAACGAAAAAGGATTAAATTTATCTACGATGAAGAAAGGAATTAAACCAAGAAACAGTTAACTCTGCAGATAAAAAGAAACTTTCAACTTGATGAAAGGTAATGTTATAGTAAGAATACATTTTTTCATTTTATTTATATTTTAGTGTTTTTCTTCTGCTTTAATATCTACATTATATTTTTTAAAAGATAGGAGTTTTTCATACCTTTGTGAGTTTCTACTCTCCTAAATACCCTGTCCTTTCTCCATACTACCCAGAGGCACTTTAATTCAAGTTGAAGTGTGAAAGTGTTAGTTGCTCAATCATGTCTGACTCTTCATGACCCCATGGACTGTAGTCTGCCAAGCTCCTCTATCCATGGAATTTTCCAGGAAAGAATACTAGAGTGGGTTGCCATTTCCTTCTCCAGGGGATCTTCCCAACCCAAGGATCAAACTCACATCTCTTGCATCTCTTATTTTGGCAGGTGGATTCTTTACCAGCTGAGCCACCAGGGAAGCTCCCAGGTAAAGAATCAACCTGCAGTGCAGGAGACCTGGGATTGATCCCTGGGTTAGGAAGATCCCTTGGAGAGGGAAATGGCAACCCAGTCCAGCATTTTCGCCTGGGAAATCCCATGGACTGAGGAGCCTGGTGGGCCTCAGTCTATGGGGGCACAAAGAGTAAGAAATGACTGAACAACTAACACTTTTACTACACTTTCAACTCAAGTTGAGTTGAGGGTAAAACAGCAGAAAGTCTGGGAGGCTCAATAAACACCACACACTTTAAAATAGCATTACACACATGTGGCGATTTTCAAGTATAAAAAGAAAAACGTCAAAGTGAAAAGGTTGGACTTTCATGGTAGTCAAGAATCCACCTGCCAATGCAGGAGACACGGGTTTGATCCCTGATCTGGAAAGATTCCACATGCCATAGGGCAACTAAGAGCCACAAGCCACAACTATTGAAGTCCATACGTCTAGAGTCTGTGCTCCACAAGAGAAGCCACCACAATGAGAAGCCCACTCAACGCAACAAGACAACAGCCCCCACTCACCACAACTAGAGAAAGCTCACAGGCAGCGACAAAGACCCAGCACAACCTCACCCCTCATAAAATGATATATTAAAAAAAGAGAGAGGAAGAGAGACAAAGGATTATGAGCAGGGCAGGTGTGCAAATGGGTCACCTTCTCAGTGATGCCGTTGAACTTGGCCAGGATGTTGAAGAGAGGCACCTGGGGGATAATGAGCTGCTCCTTCTCGTCCTTGTACAGGGGGGCAGTAGGAAGGTCCAGTGTCAGGTACATAAATGTGGACTCCACCATCGTCTCCTGGTACTCGTCATTATGCAGCAGCTGCTCTTTCTCTTCCGCTGGCTGGAAGTGAGGAAGAAGGAAAAGGAGGGAAGGAGTGTGAGCAAAATAAAATACCACAGCTGGAAAGAAATGAGGTTTCTGGGACGCTTATATTTACTTCATTTAATATTAAAGGGAGAAGGGGTACCCAAGAGACTGTGCAATTCCACAGGCACTTGCACAACCTGTTTGCATGCGTGGGTGCTCAGTCATGTCTGACTCTGTGACCTTGTGGACTGTAGCCCATCAGGCTCCTCTGTCCATGGGATTTTTCCAGGCAAGTGTACTGGAGTGGGTTGTCATTTCTTTCTCCTAGGGATCATCCCAACCCAGGGACTGAACCCACATCTCCTGCGTCTCCTGCATTGGCAGGCAGATTCTTTACCACTGAGCCACCTGGGAATTCCTAGAGATTAATGCAAACACTGGTCTTTCATCTTCATAGAGATATTATTTAAATATCAGACTATTTGAAATCTAGAAAGTTTATCTGAGCTTTAGGGAAAAACACACTAGCACCACCTAGTGGCCAGAACACTGAAATCAGTCATCCCTCCTTATCTATGGTTGCCTCCAGGACCTGCCTTGGATACCAAATTCCACGGATGATCAAGCCTCAACCAACTGCTAAATGTAAATAGAGTGCTTTTATATACTGAAAAAATTCCATGTATAAGTGAACTAGTGCAGCTCAAAACTGTGTTGTTCGAAGGTCAACTGTACAATCAACCACCACCTCCCAAACTTAGCACACTGGTACACAGGAACCTAAGGGACATGCCACTTGGCAGGCGCCTTGCAGAACCTCTTCCTGGAGCAAAAGGCTGTTCCAGTTATCTAAGCATCTTTTTGTCAACTCTGAATCCTCTCGGGCAATATAAACCAGTCCAAGCCACTCACCAGATCAGGATGAGGCAGTTTTTTAGTGAAGATCCTCATGGACCCCTGGAAAACGTCAGTTACAATTGCTGTACAAACAGAAATCAAAATGCAACTTCTGTGTTGAAAGTATTTCCAAAATTCAGTCCTAACTCCTACATTTTAAAAATAAATCAGCATCTTCCAGCATAAGACCCAAAGCTCTCACTTAAAAACAGACATATACCACCAAATTATACCTTTTTACTTATTTGTGTAAATAATTACTCTAGAGGATTTCTACGACTCTGTGCTCCCAATGTAGGGGCCTTGGTTTGATCTGGGTCAGGAAACTAGATCTCACACAGCAAAACTAAGAGTTTTATGCCACACGCAACTGAGACCTAGTGCAGCCAAATAAATGAATATTTTTTTAACAATTATTCTATGTCTTTCTTCTCCCCAAGATGGATGGGGCGGACAGACTGAAGACACCTAAAGAGGGGGCAGGGCCACCTGGTAAAAAGAGCATCAGGCCACAATCCCACATCAAGAAACCAACACCATCAGAACACAGAGAGAAGAAAACTGCATTAGGTCTCCAAAACAACTTAGCTGGTTCAGCAGTCTCTAAGCTAAGTTATTTAAGGCATTCATGAAAAATGTCCAACTACTGCTAAGCCAACCTGGATGCTAAGAACACAGGGACTCGAGGTCTGAGCCTCTATAAACTAGCTTTTAGTCTGTTATTCCGAAGAAGCAGCCAGGCCTAAGGACTATCCACTAAGTCTTCACTTGGCTACCACCAGCCCACCAGCATGTCTACAACACATTGCCCAGCCCCTCAGTTTGAAACTAGGTCAGGATTTCTAGAGCACAATCATATCCATTTCTACTTATTAAAAATACCATTATATACAAGCATGCTCTAATAAAGAAAAATGGAAAGGAAACTATTCAGGAACAAGATTTAGCCCATGTGTACAGAGACTGTACCCTAACACAAAAAATACACAGGTAAGAAGAAAGGATGAAAAGTTGCAAAGTGTTTCCAAAAGGAAGCAAACAAAAAAGTGCTCTCCGTCATAAAATAACACAACTTACTCTTTTTTTTCTTCTTTGTGCCCCCCAGAGCTGAGTGTAGAGCATTCAAAAACCAGGACAGAAAATCAACTCCATCCCCTGGAAAAGGAGAGGTGGGACATCAGACTGAATGAAAGTCCAAACCACACGCTGGTTGGCATGACTCCACATTCTCAGTTTTCCTCCCTCCTCTCCAGCCATCCCATCCTGTGGGCAACCTCCTCTATCTGGCCACTACACACTGACACTCCTCAAGGCCAAGATCTTAGTCTTCTGACACTACTCACCCCCTAGACAATCTGGCTCAACCAGAATCTTCACTTATCAGCTCTATTCCAACCCTGAGTCTCATCACCCATCAAAAATCATTACTGGGAGTTCCCTGGGGGCCAGTGGTTAGGAATTGGCATGTTCACTGCCATGGACCGGGTTCCAACCCTGGTCAGGTAACTGAAATCCTGAAAGCCACACAGCTCAGTCAAAATATTAAAATAAAAATAATAGCCATTACTGAATTTCTAAGTCACTCCTCAACAAGAATGTTTTAAGACAAACATGTGACAGCGTATCTTCACTTAAGGGCCTTCACTGCGTCCCCGCTGTTATCAGGATGTAATCCAAGTTCCTTATAGCAGTGGGAAATAAACCCAACCACTTGGTCCATCTCAGCACTCACTGTTGGATCCAAAGGTCCAGCTACAAGCAGTCCTCTCTCTGTGCCAGGCACCTCCATGCTCCTGTCCAGTGTCCTCTCTGCCTGGAATGTCCACCCCCACCGTGTCTCCCCGCTACCTAAAACTCAGGTGTCTTTTCCTTCTCTCTGAATCTCAGCTCACCTCGCATGTGTTCCCACAGCATGCTGTGCTTCTGCTATCACAGCACTTAACACATGTAATCATCTTTCTACGGAACTATCTTCCCCACTAGAACAGGAGTGCCTGGAATGAAAAAACTGTGTTTTTTAACCCTGCAGCATTAAAACCTAGCACCATGAGTGAATAGTCAATCAACTGACCTGGAAACTAGAGAGTATCATATCACATCCTATGAGCTACTATGAGCTACTCATGTGGCAATAAATCACTGGGTTTGGAGGGATAAAAATAGTCAGAATAGAACAGTCTGCGACATGACAAAATGAGAAGCAAAAGTGGCAGGCACTTAATAATGGTTGGTGCCTTTTCCAGCCTCCTGGTTTTCCCAAGTCGTAGTTTAGTTTAGCAAATCAGACAGACTGCCTATCCAGCTGACCACGCCTGGGACTCTGGGCAGGGCAGGCTGATGAAGGACGACTGAGACACCTGAACACGCTATGCACTGGACACTCGCTCCAGCTACTGCAGAGTTCACTGCAAAGCAGAAGTAAATGTGCCCACCAGACTAGTGCTATTGCCCAAAAGTCAGAAGACACGAATTACTCCTTCCTTACCCTGTTTCGTGATCTGAAAAGTCTTCTTGCTGCAGAGGACAACAGCCTGCAGCATCTCATGGGGAGAGACATGTGCTTTGAAATTGCGAGGGTTCCAGAGTTTTCTCATCAGCTCTCCGAAACGCTGGACCAACAAGAACATGATATCCCCTGGAGGACGTTTGATGTTCTTATAATTGTCTTCTTCCAGGAAGTAGTTCCGGAGAGGAGGAACGTTAGACAGAGCCTGGAAATCAAACATTCCGATTCCGATTAATCCACAGCCCTTCTGCTGGACCCCTGGGACTTAGGCTCATCTACTTAAGCTCTTCTAAAAACTGTTACACCTTAAAGAATCAGAAGTAAAGGTGTCTTTCCCGCATGTGGTATTAAGAGTGTGGTAATAAAGCCATACAACTGTATATAAAAATGAATGTACTCTGTTATGATGGAAATAGTCAAAGACTTTAAGAGAATAGAAATCAACTTTATCTCATTAAGCAAAAAGATAAAGACCTACCATGTTAGTTCAGGAAGAAACATATGCTTATTAGTGTGATATATGAAACTGGGAAGGAGACCACAGAACAGACCCTAAATAAATACAGTCTCAGGTCTTTTCTGATAGGGTCATGAATCCTCATCAGTGCTGTGCTTACCATGTGCACAACTTTCTTTGACAAGGTAATCCCTTTAGCAAGGAGTAAGGAAAGATGCTGCTAAATATATAAACCCAGGCATCTCTGGGGAAAACAATTCAGGGGGCAACTCAGGATAATGATAGAGGTGACCAGGAAAGCCTCTACAAGTTTGGGGCTTCCCTGATGGCTCAAGTAGTAAAGAATTTGCCTGCAACCCAGGAGATGCAGGTTCAATCCCTGGGTCAGGAGGATACCATGGAGAAGGAATGGTAACCCACTCTGGTATTCTTGCTTGGAGCATCCCATAGACAGAGGAGCCTGGCAGACTACAGTCCATGTGGTAGCAAAGAGTTGGACATGACTGAAGCAATGGCCTGAAAGCCTACAAGTTTAGCTCAGCTAAAGAAACAAGGATTTCCTGCTGAGATACTGAAAGTAAAAGTTGCTCAGTCGTGTCCAACTCCTTGCGACCCCATGGACTGTAGTCCATGGAATTCTCCAGGCCAGAATACTGGAATGGGTATCTTTTCCCTTCTCTAGGGGATCTTCCCAACCCAGGGATTGAACCCAGGTCTCCTGCATAGCAGGCGGATTCTTTACCAGCTGAGCCACAAGGAAAGCCCTTCCTGCTGCGAGTTACTCTCAAAAGGAAAAGCATGTGGATAAAGTTTATCCTAGCTCTGTTATCCTTGCCCCACTGTGGAGAGAGGTTGCTCCCTGACTTCAGTGACAAGACAAATAGCAGGTGTCCTCAGAAAGAAATTAATCAGCCTCTGTGGAGTACTTGGTCCATTCAGTAACATTTTAGTGGAAACATCACAGAGGATTTGTTCATCTACTTACATGTATAAATAAAAAGAACTTCCTATGGGGGCTAAAACCCATCACAAAGTCACAACTTCCCTGATTGTATTCAAAACCCTATCTGTCCTCAAACAGTCTTCACAAAGCCATGAGAGACTGGAAGAGGCAAAGTCAGCAAAATCTCTCTCCATCTAAGAATTCAACCTTTCCAGGGACCAGAAACATTCAAATACTAAGATCACGGAATCTGGTCCAAATACTACATGGCATATAGATGAGGAAACACTGAAAACAGTGAAAGACTTTATTTTCTTGGGCTCCAAAATCACTGCAGAGGGTGACTACAGCCATGAAATTAAAAGACACTCGCACCTTGGAAGAAAAGCTATGACAGACCTAGACAGCGTATTAAAAAGCAGAGATATCACTTTGCTGACAAAGGTCTGTATAGTCATAGCTATGATTTTTTTCCAGTAGTCATGTATGGATGTGAGAGTTGGACCATAAAGAAGGCTGAGCGCCGAAGAACTGATGCTTTCAAACTGCAGTACTGGAGAAGACTTCTGAGAGTGACTGTAAGGAGATTCAACCAGTCCATCCTAAAGGAAATCAACCGTGAATATTCATTGGAAGGACTGATGCTAAAGCTAAAGCTACAGTACTCTGGCCACCTGATGCAAAGAGCCAACTCATTGGAAAAGACCCTGATGCTGGGAAAGATAGAAGGTAGGAAGAGAAGTGGACAACAGAGGACGAGACGATCGGATGGCATCACCGACTCAATGGGCATGTTTGAGCAAGCTCCGGGAGATGGTGAAGGACAGGGAAGCCTGGCGTGCTGCAGTTCATGGGGTCACAAGGAGTGGGACACAACTTAGCAACCAAACAACAAGGGACCAGGCATGACACAAACGGCAGACAGCAAAACTCAGAGATATGTTTTTGCAATGTTTTACCCAATTCTTTATGCAAAAACACCATACACAAAGTTTAAAGGCCAACCAAATGAGAACTAGAATACGTGCAACACACACACATATACATATAAATATATACATACTTTTAAAACTCAATATAGTGTAACACTAATAGAAAGATGAGCACATAAGGCCCACAACTCATGAGAAAATATAAGAATCAACTTTAGAAATGAATTTTTAAAAGTAAGTTAAGATGGAGATACCTATCAAAATGGAAGAACTTTTTTTAACGGTAACAGTGACAATGCAACACCCCTTTGGGAATCCTCCTACACTGCTGGTAGGAATGTATCAATAAACTGGTGTAGCGACTAAGGAGAACAGCATGAAGGTTCCTGAAAAATCTAAAAACAGAGTTACCATAAGATCCAGCAACTCCACTCCTGGGCATACATGCACCTAATATACATGAAAGCACTATATACAATAGCCAAGATATGGAAACAACCTGAATGTTCATTGACAGATGAATAAAGATGTGACACACACACAGAATACTACTCAGCCGTTTAAAAAAAAAAAAAGAATGAAACAATGCCATTTGCAGCAGCATGGATGGACCTAGAGATTATCATACTAAGTAAAGCCAGAAAGAGAAAAATACCATATGACATCACTTACATGTGGAATCTAATACACAACACAATTTATCTATGAAACAGATTCACTGACACAGAAAATAAATTTATGGTTACCAAAAGGGATAAATTAGAAATTTTGGATTAGCAAATAAAAATTACTATATATAAAATAAACAACAAGGTCCTACTGTATAGCACAGGGAACTATATTCAATATCCTATAGTAAATCATAAGAGAAAAGAATATGAAGAGGAAAATACATATCTATAACTAATTCACTTTGCTGTTTATCAGAAACTAACACAACACTGTAAGTCAACTATCAGATCAGATCAGATCAGTCGCTCAGTCGTGTCCGACTCTTTGCGACCCCATGAATCGCAGCACGCCAGGCCTCCCTGTCCATCACCAACTCCCGGAGTTCACTCAGACTCACGTCCATCGAGTCAGTGATGCCATCCAGCCATCTCATCCTCTGTCGTCCCCTTCTCCTCCTGCCCCCAATCCCTCCCAGCATCAGAGTCTTTTCCAATGAGTCAACTCTTCGCATGAGGTGGCCAAAGTACTGGAGTTTCAGCTTTAGCATCATGCCTTCCAAAGAAATCCCAGGGCTGATCTCCTTCAGAATGGACTGGTTGGCTCTCCTTGCAGTCCAAGGGACTCTCAAGAGTCTTCTCCAGCACCACAGTTCAAAAGTGTCAATTCTTTGGTGCTCAGCCTTCTTCACAGTCCAACTCTCACATCCATACATGACCACAGGAAAAACCATAGCCTTGACTAGATGAACCTTTGCTGGCAAAGTAATGTCTCTGCTTTTGGATATGCTATCTAAGTTGGTCATAACTTTGCTTCCAAGGAGTAAGCGTCTTTTAATTTCATGGCTGCAGTCACCATCTGTAATGATTTTGGAGCCCAGAAAAATAAAGTCTGACACTGTTTCCCCATCTATTTCCCATGAAGTGGTGGGACCGGATGCCGTGATCTTCGTTTTCTGAATGTTGAGCTTTAAGCCAACTTTTTCACTCTCCACTTTCACTTTCATCACTTCAATTAAAAAAAAAAACAAACAGCAGCCTTTTCTGTGGCTGGTGGGTTCATAAACCACAACAACTCCCCTATAGCCTAGAATCAAGGCTCACAGTGCATTAATACAAGAAGTGAAGGTTGAATGAATCAAATTCAACAAAACAGAATGACGTGTAATCATTAAGGATGCTGCACAAGAACATTTATTGATCTCACAATAGGCTTTTAAGTTAAAATATATACAAAGATATACACATATACTATGTTACTTTCTAGATTAAAAATCCAAGTATTTGAAAAGTCTAGAAAAGAAATAAAATATAAGAGGGTCACAAAAAGTGCAAGATGGATACACACTGCAACACTGGTAACAAAAAACCCTGAGACAAGTGAAATTTTATCTATCAAGTGAGGAATAACAAAATAAACCATAATATTGCCACATGACATTATGCCTGTGTGTGCGTGTGAGTGTGCGTGTGTGTGTTTAGAATAGTTCTGGAGCTTTCTATACTGTTAACTATCCCAGGGCAGAGCACTAGGGAAAGGAATAAAGTTCTCCTGTTACACTTTCTGTATCTTTCTTCCCCACTCTCCGCAATTTGTTTATAGTAATCATTTTTTTTTTTGAGTGAAGCAGAATTACTGTTAATTTTCTTATTTATGCTTATCAATATTTTCTACAATGTACACTATTACTCATGTAATTTTTTTTTAAAGCAAAACTTAATTGCAAACAGGACAACTTTGGCTTTCTGCTTTTCTCATTTCAGGGTTTACACACAGGGGCAGGACAGACACCTCAAAGCCAACACAGTGAACATCTACACCATGGAAGAAAAGCATCACCTAGCACATGTGCCTCTTTTTGGGTCCTCCAGGCTACATGCAGATTCCACTCCCTGTACACTGCAGAGGCTGAAACAGGCCCACCATTTACCAGCAGCCCTCAAGCAGACACAGGAGTGTTCTGCTTGGTGCAGAACAAATAGGCCAGCAGAGTTTCCAGCAAAGAATCAGGATCTGAGGACCACTAGACTCCACCAGAAAGCAGTCATTTCCTGGCTGACCTTCAGTATTCCTGGGTTGCCCCCTCCCGCACAGTTCCCATCCCATCCTACCCTACCTGAAGGACGGCGTTGGCGTAGTCATTGGCCTTTATGTTATTCAGGCCCACGATACCTGGCAGGTAAGTGGTGCCATCATATGCCCGGGATAACTTGGCTTGCTTGTCCAAGTTAGCAATCTGCTGCTTTGTGAAAGTGGGCTTCAACACATACTGCAAAACAAAAGAAAATTCCAAGTTGTTTCAGGACAATCTATAGAGCTGACAAGACATATTTGCAACAGCAATTTTTGCAAAAGCAAAAAATACTTTCCCATAAACAGCCACCCAAAGAGTTCCCAACAGTAGGGCTAAGGACGGAGGTGACATGGAACAGGCCCACTACACACTGCTCATCTATAAACAGGTGATTATCAAAAACCCAAAATCACCGAGTCCCAGGCCTTCCCTTAGAGAGCATGTCTGGCCAACCCCATAACAAACAACAGTGAGAAACTGCAGGATACTCAAGTCTGCAGGCGGCACGAGTCTGAGTCCCAGGTAGGAGCTCACGCAGGGTCAGCACGTGGGCTGCTCCGTAAGCAGGAATGTCGTTCTCCCTCTCTGTGGAGGTCTGCAATGCTGTGATTCCCTGTGACTGGAGGGGCAGGATCAGACCCTTCCCAGTCCTACAGCTATGAGGGTCATTAGGTCACAGGCTGGTCAGAGGGCACCACTGACTCACTTTGTTTCTATTTTACGTTTTGGTTTTTTGGCTGCGAGGCATGTGGGATCCCAGCTCCCAGACCAGGGATCGAACGTGCATCCTCTGCATTGGAAGGCATAGTCTTAACCACTGGACCACCAGGGAAGTCACCATTGACTCACTGTGAAAGCTTGAATTTAAAAAAAAAGCTTGAATTCCTTTCAGTTTCTCCCTCTGTGCATAACCACTTGAAACTTCAATTTTAAGAGGACTATGAAACTTATGGAAGTGGGGTAAGTAGTGTTTCAAACACTCTGAACACCAAGCTTTCCTTAAATAGAACATTTCACTCTACTGAACATGCAGCCACTTGCTGAAAAGGAAAACAATAATCAACAGTTCCAACAGTAATCAAAGCCCAAGAGGACTTCCCAGGCTCCCCACTTAAGTGCAGGGACTCCTGGCATAAGGCACAAATCGGAGCCTGCAGGTGGAACATGCTGGCCATTTTGGCCACATCATGTCAAAAGGAGCCGTGCATGTGTGCTAAGTCACTTCAGTTGTGTCCAACTCTTTGCGACTCTATGGACTATAGCCCACCAGGCTCCTCTGTCCATGGGGATTCTCCAGGCAAGAATACTGGAATGGATTGCTATGCCCTTCTCCATGGAATCTTCCCCACCCAGGGATCAAATCCGTGTCTCTTAGTCTTCTGCATAGGCAGGCAGGTTCTTTACCACTAGGGCCACCTGGAAAGTCCAAAAGGAGCTGTGAGCTGGTATAAATCTCTGTCCTAAACCTGGCTACCCCAGGCTCAATTCACATCACTACACCAAAGTGTGGAAGGGTAATTTATTTCATAAAAATGCTTTCACCCCAATTACAAAGGAGCCCTATTTCTTCAGTCCTAACTAAAAACAGAAACAATAGCTAAGCTGCAGACCATGGGCCATGACTACGAATTGTGGGGCTACCCAGGCGGCTCAGTGGTCAAGAATCTGCCTGCTAATGCAGAAGAAGTAGGATTGAGCCCTGGGTCAGGAAGATCCCCTGGAGGAAGAAATGGCAACCCACTCCAGTATTCCTGCCTGGATAACCCCATGGACAGAGGAGCCTGGTGGGCTGCAGTCCATGGGGTCCCAGAGAGTTGGATACGACTATGAGACTGAGCACACGTGACCTCTTTCTTCAGTTTCCCTGGTTCCTCCCAGAGGGAAAGGAGATTCTCCAAGTCCAAAGGACTGAGACTCTTTCCTGACCTTGAGTAGGGAAGACCCCCAGGAGCCCTGGGGTAGCTCCCAGGAGAACTAGTTCCAAACCAACCCTCTTGGACACGCACCGTGATGTCCTCTAGTGAGGAATCAATGATCTCATAGTTGTCAGGGAGGCAGTAAAACTTGAGGGTGTGGAGGTTGAGGAAGACATGGTGACTAAACTGGACACTGTGAATGTAGGCATGAGACTTCAAACCCCGGCCTGCAGGAAGGAGGAAACGCTGTGAGAGAAGCATAAACTCCAGAAGCACACAGATCATGTATAATTTTCCCTTCTTCATTTTGTATCAGAACATGTTAATATCAGCAAAAGCAAAGTACTAAACCATTCCTGAAAATTCATCTCCGCATGAACTCCTCTCATCATACAAGTTAGCAAGAAAGAACAGCACTTTATTCTCTAGATAGCATAAAACATAGGGGGACTAATTTCATATACACAAATATGGAAAACGTGTGGGTATCTGTATGTGCATATGTGTACGTATATATGTGAGTATGTATGTGTGTATGTATACAAGCTAGTTTCCTGTGCTATCAGAAACTAGGGATATGCATGTATATATTATAAATAATACACGTACATACACATATGTACGTGTCCCCATCATCACTTAGTCCTAATTTTCCAGCTGCCCACATTCATGACAATCTCATATCTACGTAACCTTTGTTCATGTTACCACTCCTTTCTAGAATATTTCACCCTTTACCCATTCAAACTCTGTATATCCTGCATACAGAGAACAAGTTCCTCCTTCACCTCCTTCATGAACTTGACACAAACATTCCAGCTAACAGTGATCTTTGCATATTTCAACTCCTATTGTCCTTATTTATTTACACTCAGTGCCACACGGGCCAGCAGTAATCTTTATGGTCTTAAGAGAGTTTGTTGATTGTTTTATGTGTTACCCTTGACTGTTTATAAGATCCTTATAAGAGCAAGGAATGTACTTTACATTTCTTCTAAATCCACCACTATACTGTGCAAATAGCACTAGCTTGGTCTGAATAAACTGAATACAGTTAATTTTCAGAAAAGGACAGAATGAAAAAATTCCTGACAGTAAAAGGATTCTCAGAAAAAGACACTGAGTATAGAAAAATATCAGAGATTCAAAAACCCAGAGCCAGTCAGCACCAGGGGCCAGCCAATCCCAGAGCTCTTCCCCGCGGTCGGTTCACAGGCCAAACAACCAAACAGAAAAGTTAAATAAATAGCAGCAGGGCCAGAGGCAGTGGGGCTGGAGACAGCAGGGCTTCAGTGGTCTTGCCTGTGCTCCTTCACTGGCGACAACCAGCATTAGGCAGAGAAAGCCACCACCTTAAAAAAATAATAATAAAACTAGAGCTTCTGAGATTTCCCACACAGTCTCACATGTGGTGAGATCTTTCTCCCTTTCACATGTGTTCAGATTCTGATAAATAGAGAACCTCCTATGGATTTTCTAAGAGTATTCCAATTTCCTGGGAACAAAGATAAAAGTTTATTAGACATGACTCTTAACAGGAACTTACTCTCTTAAAAAAAAAAAAAAAAAAAAAACAACAACAAAAACCCACAGACCTGTGGCTAGTGCTGAAAACACAATACAAAATATTTATTTACCTTGAAAGTACTTGCCACACACCAGACAAGCATATGCATTGATGTGGGAGAGGGAGATGGAACACAATTTCTCAAAGTCGAAGTCCAGCACACTCCTAAGAAGATGAAAACAAAACAGAAACAGTTAACAGTGATGGCTGCCCAGGTAAGCACCTGAGTAAAGCAGCACCGCTGGCTCCATGCTCCCCAGCGTCATGCAGCATCCTTCCAAGAACAGGTCAACAATCACATGCAAATTGTGGGGAACGTTAACTCTTCCTTACTTAGACATTCGGGCTTTCCTAGCGGCTCAGATGGTAAAGAATCTGCCTGCAGTGCAAGAGACCGGGGTTCAATCCCTGGATTGGAAAGATTCCCTGGAGAAGGGAATGGCTACCCACTCCAGTATTCTTGCCTGGAGAATTCCATAGACAGAGAAGCTAGTGGGCTACAGTCCATGGGGTAGCAAAGAGTCAGACACAACTGAGCAACTAACAATTTCACCTAGACATTTAATATAGTGCCCCAACCCACCAACCCCCAGAGTAGTGCAAAGGTATCTCTACCAATGACCCTCTTCGAGTATCCACAACCAGTTGAGAATCTCCCATTACTTTCTCTGGAGGAAAAGCCACAAGTAGGACTAAAGTAACAGGACACCAACAACATTCCAAAGTAAAAGACATAAAATAAAGGACACAAAAAGAGTGAATAACCCCTTTCATAAAATAAAATTTTATTTTTGTCCATTAAAAAAAGTCAGAAGCCTGAAGAATTTTAGAGGAATACCTACAAAAAGATCTGTTCAAGTGCAAAGTCACGGTGAGTACCAGGCAAGTTAAGTGATTTAAAAAAAGTTACCTCTACTAAATCCACAGGTGGCAAGGGTTTTCCTTCTCAAGCATCAACTCTAATTAATCGTTAATGGTCCCTGGAAAGCTGCACTGCCCACTAAAGGGGCCACTAGCCACACACAGCTATTGATGTAAAATAATTAAAATAAAATTTATAGAGAAGGAAATGGCAACCCACTCCAGTATTCTTGCCTGGAAAAGTCCATGGACAGAGGAGCCTGGCAGGCTGCAGTCCATGGGGTTACATGACTGAGCACGTGTGCATGAGGGTGGAGGGTCACGGGTTGGTAGCAATAAACTGGTAGAACTAAAAAAATAAATAAATAAATAAATAAAATAAAATTTAAAATTCAGTTCCTCAAGCCACATTTCAAGTGCTCAACAGCCACAAGTGGTTTGTGCCTACCACATGGACAATTCCACTGTTGCAAAGAGCAATTCCAATGTTGCAAAAACAGTCTAGTAGTCAAGGCTACACTAGAGCATAAGTGAAAAAACCATCCTATAATGATCTGGGGGACCAAAGAATGCAATGGGATGAGATGACCACCTGTGCTTTAGGACATGTCTTTGTCTGTTTTTCCTTTCCTGAATCCCAGGCATCAAGAGCAGTACCTAGCACATCATGTGTGTGCGTGCTCAGTGATGTCAGATTCTGCGACTCCAGGCTCCTCTGTCGGTGGGATTTCCCAGACAAGAATATTGGAGTGGGTTGCCATTTCCTCCACCAGGAGATCTTCCTAATCCAGGGATTGAACCCAAGTCTCCTGCATCTCCTGCACTGGCAGGAAGATTCTTTATCCACTGAGCCACCTGGTAAGCCCTAGCACATACTGTTCAGTTCAGTTCAGTTGCTCAGTCGTGTCCGACTCTTTGCAACCCCATGAATGGCAGCACGCCAGGCCTCCCTGTCCATCACCAACTCCTGGAATTCACTCAAACTCATGTGCATCGAGTCAGTGATGCCATCCAACCATATCATCCTCTGTCGTCCCCTACTCCTCCTGCCCCCAATCCTTCCCAGCATCAGGGTCTTTTCCAATGAGTGAACTCTTCACATGAGGTGACCAAAGTATTAGAGTTTCAGCTCCAACATCAGTCCTTCCCATGAACACCCAGGACTGGTCTCCTTTAGAATGGACCAGTTGGATCTCCTTGCAGCCAAGGGATTCTCAAGAGTCTTCTCCAACAGTTCAAAAGCATCAGTTCTTCGGCACTCAGCTTTCTTCACATCCACTTCTCACATCCATACATGACCACTGGAAAAACCATAGCCTTGACTAGACGGACCTTTGTTGGCAAAGTAATATCTCTGCTTTTTAATATGCTATCTAGGTTGGTCATAACTTTCCTTCCAAGGAGTAAGCGTCTTTTAATTTCATGGCTGCAATCACCATCTGCAGTGATTTTGGAGCCCCAAAAAATAAAGTCTCTCACTATTTCCACTGTTTCCCCATCTATTTCCAATGAAGTGATGGGACCAGAGGCCATGATCTTCATTTTCTGAATGTTGAGCTTTAAGCCAACTTTTTCACTCTCCTCTTTCACTTTCATCAAGAGGCTTTTTAGTTCCTCTTCACTTTCTGCCATAAGGGTGGTGTCATCTGCATATCTGAGGTTATTGATATTTCTCCCGGCAATCTTGATTTCAGCTTGTTTCTTTCAGTCCAGCGTTTCTCATGATGTCCTCTGCATATAAGTTAAAGAAGGAGGGTGACAACATATAGCCTTGACGTACTCCTTTTCCTATTTGGAACCAGTCTGTTGTTCCATGTCCAGTTCTAAGTGCTGCTTCCTGACATGCAAACAGATTTCTCAAGAGGCAGGTCAGGTGGTCTGGTATTCCCATCTCTTTCAGAATTTTCCACAGTTTATTGTGATCCACACAGTCAAAGGCTTTGGCATAGTCAAGAAAGCAGAAATAGATGTTTTTCTGGAACTCTCTTGCTTTTTCGATGATCCAGCGGATGTTGGCAAATTTTGATCTCTGGTTT
>NW_011495040.1:2162190-2167245 GCF_000754665.1 Bison bison bison | reverse complement strand
GAAAGCAGAAATAGATGTTTTTCTGGAACTCTCTTGCTTTTTCGATGATCCAGCGGATGTTGGCAATTTGATCTCTGGTTCCTCTGCCTTTTCTAAAACCAGCTTGAACATCTGGAAATTCACGGTTCACATATTGCTGAAGCCTGGCTTGGAGAATTTTGAGCATTACTTTACTAGCGTGTGAGATGAGTGCAATTGTGTGGTAGTTTGAGCATTCTTTGGCATTGCCTTTCTTTGGGATTGGAATGAAAACTGACCTTTTCCAGTCCTGTGGCCACTGCTGAGTTTTCCAAATTTGCTGGCATATTGAGTGCAGCACTTTCATAGCATCATCTTATTGAGCACATACTGAGTGCTCAATAAAAAAGTAAGTTGGTGATTGCCATTGATACCACAAATCCTTTTATTTTCCTCATACAAATTCAAAACAAGCTGAAAGCTCTTTCTGCATGTGGCACCCTAAAACAACATGCCCTCTGATGACAGTTTAAACTGAGGGGAAAGATTAAAAAACCTGGCAAGAAGCACAGTTTTCTGGGCAGAAAGCTTTAGAAGAGATAAAGTTTCTGAACATATCATACAATACAAAGAACTTTCTACAAAGATTCCCTTGTATGTCTGCTGTCCCAGCCATCCGTGTGCTACCCACCTGTTAATGGTATCCAGGTACGGGCAGTGGCGGCTCCTCCGGTCCTCAGAATCCACTCGGCCATTCTTTGCTGAAAGGAAAATCATCAAAAGTTCTGAAAATGGGAAACACATACTCAGGGTCAACTACCAGTACAAACAAACACAAAAATGGGAAAAACAAATCAGGACGAGTTCTGTTACAAATAGCCTGAAAACACCCCAAAATGCCCACTCTAACAGAAAGTGAAAGTGTTGGTTGCTCAGTTGTGTCCAACTCTTTGCGACCCCATGGGCTATAACCCTCTGTCCACGGGATTTTCCAGGCAAGAATACTGGAGTGGGTTGCCATTCCCTTCTCCAGGGAATCTTCCCAACCCAGGGATCGAAGCCAGGTCTTTTGCGTTGTAGGCGGACTCTTTAGTCTGAGCCACCAGGCTACAAACTGAGGCAATATACTTGAAACACATAAAACCAACAAAGAAATTGCTTGCAATTAATAAAGAAATCTGGTGAAGAGTTTTGAAAAAAGACAACCCAACAGAAAATGAGGAAGACAGCCCACAAAAATATGAAAAGATACTCAACCTCACCAATAATCAAAAAAATGCAAATTCCCTTGCACAATAATATACCACTTCACACCTACCAGAGAGGATAAAACAAAATCAAGCAATTCCAAGTGCTGGCAAATATGAGGAGCAATGAGAAGTCTCATAGACTGCTGGTGGGAATGTAAACTCTTACAATTACAAAACACTGCAGCTAGACTGAAGTTGAAAATACACAGACCCTTTGACCCAGCAATCTCTCTTCTATTAAAACTTGCATCTACCCTAGAGAACTTTTGCACAGGTGCATCAAGAATATTTTACTAAAAAATATTTATAGCTACAATATTTGAAAGAGATCCAACTAGAAACAAGCAAAATGCCTACCACATACCAAAAATGGGAGAAATCAGGTTTGATCCCTGGGTCGGGAACAGAAGAAATGGCAACCCACTCCAGGATTCTTGTCTGCAAAACTCCATGAACAGAGGAGCCTGGTGGGCTACAGTCCATGGGGTCACAAAGAGTTGGACCGGACTAAGCATACACACACTATCATCAATAGAATACTTTGTTGCCATGAACATCTATCTGAATGAACCTCAACAATATGACTAGTTAAAAAAAAAAGGGCAAAACAGAAGACTATATATAGTATGATTTCATTTGTAATAAATACAAAATAAAATACAGTTCTACTTAGGCATATATATAAGGTAAAACTATAATTTACCTCATAAATACATGAGGTAAATATATATAAACTATAAAAGTTTATAGTTTATTATATACAAAATATATAGTTTATAGTTTTACATATATATAAACTATAAAACAATAAAAGTAGAAACAGAAAAACTTCAGAACAGTGATTACCCCAGCAAGCAAGGAAGGCGGATGCAACTGGGAAGGGGCCTGTTGGACCTTCTAAGGTACCGGCTTAAACTTCAACATTCAAAAAACTAAGATCATGCCATCCAGTCCCAACACTTCATGGCAAATATATGGGGGGAAAGTGTAAACGGTGGCAAATTTTAGTTTCTTGGGTTCCAAAAATCACTGTGGAAGGTGACTGCAGCATGAAATTAAAAGATGATTGCTCCTTGGAAAAAAGCTATGACAAACCTAGACAGCATATTAAAAAGGAGCGATATCATCTTGCTGACAAATGCCTGTATAGTCAAAGCTATGATTTTCCCAGTAGTTATGTACAGATGTGAGAGTTGGACCATAAAGAAGGCTGAGTGCCGAAGAATTAATGCTTTCAAACTGTGGTGCTGGAGAAGACTCTTGAGAGTCCCTTGAGAGCAAGGAGACCAAATCAGTCAATCCTAAAGGAAATCAACCCTGAATATTCACTGGAAGGACTGATGCTGAAGCTCCAATACTTTGACCACCTAATGCAAAGAGCTGACTCACTGGAAAAGACCCTAATACTGGGAAAGACTGAGGGCAGGAGCAGAAAGGGGCAACAGAGAATGAGATGGTTGGATGGCATCACCGACTCAATGGACGCGAGTTTGAGCAAGCTCCGGGAGATGGTGAAGGACAGGGAAGCCTGGTGTGCAGCAGTCCATGGGGTTGCAAGGAGTCGACACGACTGAGCAACTAAACAACAACAAAGTACTAGTTAAGCACTACTTCTGAAGCTCAACAGTGTCAGGAGGCAATCCTGCATTGCTCTCTCCTGTTTCTGCATATACTGTGACCAGAGGTACCGACCACCTCCAGACTATCTCGCCAAAGATGTTGGTATAGTGAAGTTTGTTTGTACAGCCTTGGAAGTCAGAGATGGTGTTTCCTTACAGAGCAAAGGCGAGGCAAGCTCAAGGCCCACTGTAGAAGATTTGGGTTCTCTAAGTTCAGAGCTGTTGTCCTGTGCACCCACTCCCTGTGTGTATGGATTTTCATCATGCTGCACTACAGGAACTGACTCAGGAAACGATGATAATGCTATATTCTGGCTACTGTTATTGCTGCAGAATGCTGTCTGAGGCCCAGTAGTTCAATGTCTTCCAACAGCATCCATGACACCGTGGCAGGCTAATTTGGTAGTGTACAAATAGGGTCAGACCCTTCACAATCTTTGACAAATGGTAGATTTAAGGCTATATACCCACACTCTTCTTTAAACTATACATGTGCATGACATTTGGTCTATCTTAGTACCTATGATCTATTTCACAATAAAAATAAAAGGAAAAAAAAAAATAAGACAGTAACCACAACTGGTATCCTAATCTGTCCCAGAGAAAACAATCTCCTGACCACAACTAAGCAAAATATCTGAAAAACAACTTCTCTTTCAGAGAAAGGGAAACCTGAGGCTGACAGAATATATAAGTAAAAGAAACCAAAGAATATCCTGAAATTATTAGGTTATTCAAAGAATATTTATCAAGTACTTTTCATGAGCAAGGTGGGATCCTACACCTTGTGCATAATACAAAAATATGTCAAATGCAAAACCTTGAGCAAGAAATTTAAGAGTTAACATAAGAGTAAGATCTTTTATTTATTTGGATGTGCCAGGTCTTAGTTACGGCATGCAGGCTCTTGGATCTTCACTGCAACATGCAAACTCTTAGTTGTGGCATGTGGGACCTAGTGGCAGGTTCCCTGACCAGGGATCAAACCCAGGTCCCCTGCATTGGGAGGGTAGAGTCTTAGCCACTGGACCAGCAGGGAAGTCCCCAAGAATATAATCTTATACAGATAAACAGGCACAGAGACAGAATTATAGTCTTGGAGAATGAATAATCCTGGAACAAAGAACACTGCCCCTACAGTGTAGCCTAGTGATATGTTTACCTGCTAACTCACCAGAAAACAAGTATATGGGAAACATGTTCAAATCAGAAGTCCCAAGTTCAGATATGGAAAAGATTAACTGAGCTTAAACAGGAAAAGCTTCAGACGTGATGGAAACCTACTTAGTAACTGGTAAGATATCAACAAGTTGGAAAACAGTGTACACACTCCAGAGTACCAAGGCTGGGCCAAAAGATCTCCAGCAATTACCAGGAAAAGCAGAATGCGTCCAGCAGAAGGCAGAGGGTACAGTCACAGAAGTGACTGACAAGGCTCTCAAAGCTCATGGATTCCAGTATTCCTTCCATCGACTTAAAGAGGGACAGACACATGAAACCCACATTCCCAAACCAGTGACCCAGTCTCAGAGGCCGGATTAGAATCCAAACCTCCTGGCAGCTACAACCCCAAGTGACAGGGCAGTGTAGTCCAAGTGCCCAGAGTTCAGGCTCTCCACTCTGAACGGTCTGATTTCAGGAATTACAGCAGGGCTTATTCCTCAGGTGTTTTGTAAAAACTCAAGGAGGTAACACCTGTAAAACAACGAGCCTGGCCCCAAAGCTAAGCATCCGATAAGGGAAAGCTGCTGTTATTATTAAAGTTGCTAGAAACATTAGAGCTACGATTACCAAGACTAGTAAAAAGCAGTCCTCATTAAAAAGCAGTCGAGTCGAGCAGGATCGCGTGTAAAGTATGACTTTCCCGCGGGGAGAGAAGGTTGGGCAGAGAAAAAGAAGAACGCGAGAGAGGAGCCCGCGCCCGGCCCCGCGCACCTCGCACCTCCCGCTCAGGTTCCGAGTCCTCGTCGGCCTCGCGCTCCCGCTTCACCCGCACCGCCGGGACTACCGGCGTCGGGGCCTCGCGCGCGCCCGGCGGCTCGACCTCCCGCTTCACGCGCACTGGGCTGCCCCGGGCGCTCGGCGCCTCGGGCTCCCGCTCCCGATCTCGTTCCCGTTTGACGCGAGCCGAGCTGCTCCGCGACTCGGACTCGCGCTTCCCGCGGGTGGAACCGCGAGAATCCCGCTTGGACCGGCTGGACATCGCCACTACCGGCCGAGTCGCCGGG
>NW_011495040.1:2161139-2162090 GCF_000754665.1 Bison bison bison | reverse complement strand
CGCGCGCGCGCCAACCAGCCAATCAGAAGCGGCGCTGTTATGGAAGCCAAGGATCTCTACGAGTCGCCGACGGGGACAAATCACGCCGCAGAGAACTTCGGGGAAGTACTGCCTTTTGTGGCTTCTTTGCTGCTGCGTGCGCATCGGGGACCGGTAGGCGGATCTACTGCACTTTACCCTTTTCCGGTTTAAAGAGGTAAGAACCGTTTACTGACGGGATTTCTGGATAACAGAAGCTGTCGTTGGACCTCTTGTGTCTTCAAGACACTTTTTGTCCCGAAACCAGAATTGGGAGGTCGTCTCCAGTCTCCGCGCCTCAAAGATCAACACCCCTGCACAGAACCAGGCGACATTCCCGTCATACCCTTCTTGAAGCAACCTGGCGACTCTAATTCCACATTTAGAGGAATCACAGAAAAATGCGAATGACGAGCAGAGAGAAACTAGAGAGTGGAGCCAATGAAGCCGAAGCTTCAGGACCTTTGACTTTCCACAACCTTCCACAACCCTGAACTACTTCACAGTTCTACTAAGGTGTGATATACAATAAAAAGCGCGTTTAAAGTGTTCAGTTCAGTCGCTCAGTCGTGTCCGACTCTTTGCGACCCCATGAACCGCAGCACGCCAGGCCTCCCTGTCCATCACCAACTCCCGGAGTCCACCCAAACCCACGTCCATTGAGTCCGTGATGCCATCCAACCATCTCATCCTCTGTCGTCCTCTTCTCCTCCCACCTTCAATCTTTCCCAGCATCAGGGTCTTTTCAAACGAGTCAGATCTTTGCATCAGGTGGCAAAGTACTGGAGTTTCAGCTTCAGTATCAGTCCTACCAATGAACACCCAGGACTGATCTCCTTTAGGATGGACTGGTTGGACCTCCTTGCAGTCCAAGGGACTCTCAAGAGTCTTCGCCAACACCACAGTTCAAAAGCATCAATTCTTCGGCGCTCA
>NW_011495040.1:2159174-2161039 GCF_000754665.1 Bison bison bison | reverse complement strand
TCCTTTTCCTATTTGGAACCAGTCTGTTGTTCCATGTCCAGTTCTAACTGCTGCTTCCTGACCTGCATAGAGGTTTCTCAAGAAGCAGGTCAGGTGGTCTGGTATTCCCATCTCTTTCAGAATTTTCCACAGTTTATTGTGATCCACACAGTCAAAGGCTTTGGCATAGTCAATAAAGCAGAAATAGATGTTTTTCTGGAACTCTCTTGCTTTTTCGATGATCCAGCGGATGTTGGCAATTTGATCTCTGGTTCCTCTGCCTTTCCTAAACCAGCTTGAACATCTGGAAGTTCACCGTTCACATATTGCTGAAGCCTGGCTTGGAGAATTTTGAGCATTACTTTACTAGCATGTGAGATGAGTGCAATTGTGTGGTAGTTTGAGCATTCTTTGGCATTGCCTTTTTTGGGATTGGAATGAAAACTGACCTTTTCCAGTCCTGTGGCCACTGCTGAGTTTTCCAAATTTGCTGGCATATTGAGTGCAGCACTTTCACAGCATCATCTTTCAGGATTTGAAATAGCTCAAGTGGAATTCCATCACCTCCACTAGCTTTGTTGTACATTTTGCTGAATATTGATGGAGATATGTATACACTCTGAAACCACCACCACGATCAAAATAATGAACTAGGGATTTCTCTGGTGATCCAGTGGCTAAGATTCAGCTTTCAAAGCAGGGGGCCTGGGTTTGACTCCCTGGTCAGGGAACTAGATCCCACATGTCACAATTAAGATTCGGTGCAGCCAAATATATATATTTACTTATATAAAATGAATTTAGTCACCATTCAACAAAAGTGTTTTCCTGCCCTGACCATTGATCTGCTTTCTGTTGCTACAGATCAGTGTCACTTTCTAGAGTTTTATATAAACGGAAGGACACAGCGAGTCCTCTTTTTAATCCCTGGCCTGTTTTGCTCCGCCTATTTGTTTTGCGATTCATCCACCTTGTTGGGTACCTTGTTGGGTATATAACAACTCACTTCAACTCAGCAGCATTCCACTGTGTGGATGTACCAGTCTGTCCCTGTTCTACTCATGAACTCCCAGTTTTGTCTATTTTTAAAGAGGATCCAAAAATGACACAGGCTCAGGTATTTGAAAGGCCCCAGGGCCACCCACGGGGAGAGTTAAGACACCGGTCCGGTGAGCGACAAGATGAACCGGGTGGCGGGAAAGTACGAAGTCGGCGTTGGGCGGGATGGGAGGGGTGGCCGCCGCTGGTGGTCTCCTGGAGGGCCGGAGGCTGGGCTGCGCGGCCAGGGCGCCGCTGTGTGCCCACCCTGGGCACTCGCCTCCTCAGGATCTCTTTGAAGGTAGCTGCTGTCAGTGCCCCCACTTACAAATGAGTAAACTGAGGCACGGCTGGTGATAGTGTCACACATTCCAGCAGAAGAAAAAGGAAGGGAAGGCTCCACAGCGAATTCTGAGTGGTGTGATGGGTGCTTTGCGTTTTTCTGGATTTTCTGATGTATCAGCTGCTGCTGCTGCTAAGTCGCTTCAGTCGTGTTCGACTCTGTGCGACCCCATAGACGACAGCCCACCAGGCTCCCCCGTCCCTGGGATTCTCCAGGCAAGAACACTGGAGTGGGTTGCCATTTCCTTCTCCAATGCATGAAAGTGAAAAGTGAAAGTGAAGTGGCTCAGTCGTGTCCGACCCTCAGCGACCCTATGGACTGCACCCTTCCAGGCTCCTCCGTCCATGGGATTTTCCAGGCAAGAGTACTGGAGTGGGGTGCCATTGCCTTCTCCACTAAGCCTAAATCCTGTTTTCCTATTGATAATGTCACAAAAGGAAAACCCCGGCCAGGAAGAGGAAGTTGAGCTTGTAGTATTTTCGTCCGCCCCGCCCTCCGCCCCGCC
>NW_011495040.1:2157297-2158605 GCF_000754665.1 Bison bison bison | reverse complement strand
CCGATCTGCAAGTGTACCTGCCGCGACACCGAGGTGAGGCCGCCCACCCGCCTGCTTCCTCGAGCCCGCGCGCTCTTTTGGCCCTGGCTCAGCCTCAGTGCACTCTTCTTTCCTATATGGGAAAAAGCTACTTCTTAGCCTCCAAGGCTCGGTTCACCTCGTCCCTTCTCGGAACAGCAACCTCGATGGTCCCCAATCGCCGCTAGTGGTTCTCCCCGTAGAACAGAGAGGGCTCAAGTTAAGCATCACTATTACCGGACAAAGCTGGGAGTCGGCAAGAAGTTGTCTTTCGCTTCCTCTCCACCACACTATTTTCGTATTCCCGTCACCTAACAGAAAAAAAGTTTGGCGCTGCTCTAGGCGACAAGGACATACTTGTGGAATGAAGCCCAAACCAACTTAATGGCCTTTTTTCCCCAGCTTCATTTCGACCCAGCAATTACAGTAGATAACATATGATGCTAAATTTGTTGATCTTCCCTAAGAGTGCCTTTAGAGGTTGTATACATTTCATTCATTTAGCTTTCAGAGGACCCCATAAGATGGGAACCATTATCATTTGTGTTTCACAGTCTGCAAAACGGATACAGAGAGGTTCAGCAACTTGCCTGAAATCTCAAGGAAGTAAATGGCAGAGCCTGGATTTGAACCCAGGGAGAGCACAGTCCACCTCTCTACCACCTTCCAACACTGTAGACAGATGTGTGTTGTGTACCTCCTGTGTGATGTGACTGTGCAGAGGTGCAAAGGTGAATAAAATCCCTGATAGGCGGCACATTTCACACACACATTCTGGGTCCATGAGAAGACTGGTGCTTTTTTTTCCCCCTAAATTCAGCTTTTTTCTTTTTTTAATTTTATTTATTTTTGGCTGTGCTGGGTCTTCGTTGCTGCCCACGGACTTTCTCTAGTTCCAGTGAGCAGGGGCTCCTCTCTACTTGCAATGCTTTGGCTTTTTATTACAGTAACTTCTCTTGTTTTGGGGCTCGGACTGTAGAACACAGGGCTCAGTAGTTATGTTCTAGAGTGCACAGGCTTAGTTGGCCTGAGGCATGTGGGATCTTCCCGGACCAAGGATCGAACCTGTTGTCCCCTGCTTTGGCAGACAGATTCCCAACCACTGGATCACCAGAGAAGTCTGGGGTTTTCTTTACAGTCTGTTTTCCTGTATCATCTCTGGGCAAGGGTTCCAGAAGCCTTCCTTTCTTCCCTCTCCAGATGGCTCTACCCACCCAAGCAACCCAGACTGTGAGGAGTCCGGTGAAAGCAGCAGTAGTGGCAGCTCTGAGCCAGAGCCTCCTGGCCATC
>NW_011495040.1:2147627-2157197 GCF_000754665.1 Bison bison bison | reverse complement strand
GCCATCAGCTTTTCTGCTTAGAGTATGAGGCGGACAGCGGAGACATCACCTCAGTTATCGTGTATCAGGTACGCCTGGTGGAAACAGCTGCAGCCTGAGGGTCCTGGGCCGTGGTGGAAATCACTGTGACACCCGGAGCCACTGTTTTCCTCAGGGACTGGTGGGAAGTATCTGTCCCACATGGGAGCACAAACTGCTGGGCGATGCTTTTGAGCACAAGGCACTCCCATCACACAGTGCTTCTCAGCGGGCGATGGGAAGGGCACATGGCCCATGGTTGAGAATCACTATTAAGGGGACACCTGGGCAATGGCAGGCACTGGCAAGAAGTTGTGAGTGCCACGGAGATCTGTGAGAGTGTTGTCTAGGGACAGGGCAGGCCACCTTTCCAGAAGAG
Source organism: Bison bison bison (assembly GCF_000754665.1). NCBI lineage: Eukaryota > Metazoa > Chordata > Mammalia > Artiodactyla > Bovidae > Bison > Bison bison. Next base: position 2,156,800 of record NW_011495040.1, on the reverse strand, counting down.
GCTGGGCCCTGAGCTTCCTGACTCTTCCTCCACGTAGGATGATGATCCAGGAAGGGTGAGCGAGGAGGTGTCAGCTCACACGCCTCTGGAGCCACTCATGCGAGAGGCCCTCAAGTTGCGCATCCAGGAGGAGATTGCAAAGCGCCAGAGCCGACACTGAACAGACTGGAGTCGCTGCCCAGGGAGCCATCCCTAGTTTGGGGGTGCGGGGACCAGTCTGAGCTGATCTCAAGACACCCCTGTACCCCCATCCACAGGAAAAGGGTGTCACAGGGACTGGACCTGGCCATCTCCCTCGTAGCCATTTTTTCTTCTATGTTGGCCCATTTGACCAGCCTAATATTCTGAAAATTTGAGAATTTTGTTTGGTTAGCTTGGTTTTGTGGAAGCAAAGACTCCGGGGAGAGTTGGGTTTATGAAACCCTGTGCCAAAGTGCTGCTTTCTCACCAAGGTCACGTTCCCCAGGGCACCTGGCCGCTGCTACTCCACCCAGCTCTTTGAGCCCTGTTTGCTATTTTATAGCTCCTTACTTCTGTACCTCCTGTTCACTTCTATGTCTGCGTTTCCGAGATCTTTTCTGGCGTTTCTTTGTTCTCTTCTTTCATTCATCTTGTCTCCCAATGCATCAGTCGCATCCATTCCCCACCCCCACCCCGACCTCCCACCTTTAGCTGCTAAGGATTTTGGATGTGGAGGTTCTGGCCTCTGCCTTTCTGGCAAGCTCTCCCAGTAATTCTGATACCAGTCAAGGGAGACCTCCTTTGATGCCTACTTGCAAGCATGTCTCCCTCCCCTTACATGGCTTTTGCAGGTTTCTCCCATGCTCCATCACTTCGCCCAGTCTCGAAAGATGATGCCAGAACTCAACTGTGAGGATTTTTTGCCGCAAAACCTCCTGGGCTAGGACTACATAATTCCAGCTTCCCACCTGATCCCTAGCTGTGAACAGGCCATCTGTGCTCAGGCTAAAGGAGAACTATCAAAACAAGCCAGAAACTGTGTTTCCAAATGTGATTTAACAGTCTTGAATGTACGTACAAAGGCAAAATCAAAATGAGCAATTATTGCCTGTTTGGAGCCCTAGGGCTTAGACAGTAAAGAATCCGCCTGCAATGCAGGAAACCCGGATTCAATTCCCTGGGTCAGGAAGATCCCCTGAAGAAGGGAATGGCAACCTACTCCAGTATTCTTGCCTGGAGAATTCCACGGACAGAGGAGCCTGGCAGGTTACAGTCCATGGGGTCGTAAAAGAGTCAGACAAGACTTAGCAACTAACAGTTCCTCTTTCACTTGGAGCCCTAGTTGGGAAAAGGAGGGGAGCCTGAAAAGTGTCCTGGAGGGAGCTAAGCAAGCCTCTTTCATCTTCCCTTCCCCTGCTCTCTTCTCTCTCCCGTGCTACCTCCCAAGAGTATATAAAACTCCTAAGAAACCCTAATACTAAAGATACCAGGAAATCACTGCTTTCACTGAAGCGAACATTCTTCCTAACGAGGGTTGGACTAAGGTCTGAGAAATCCACCAGCCGTCCCGTACACGACGGTTCCAAGCCTCTGGTTTTCCAGCAAATGGGCCTAAACTCAGTGACTTGAAGTATGGGATTTAAGTGAGCCCATGAGCACTGGGACTTCTTCAGACCAACACTCCTCCTGCCCCAGAGGTTTCACCTCAGGGTCTCAAGATCAGTCTGGCTGGTCCCTCTCAGCAACTTTTCTCGTAAAGGACATCTAAGGGCATTTTTGTTTGTGCCCTACAGCCCTGAAAATCTACCAGCTCAGAAACGGGGCAATGTACTTCAACTACATTATTAAAATGCAGCAAGTCACAGCTTGCTGGGAAGATGAGTGAGGTGGATAAATTAGAAGGGCCTGGTTGTGAAGGCAGACAAGGACCAGCATGATCCTGACTCGCAGAGCTGGCCCAAAGTCAATGCCTTAAACTAGCCGGTCCTGGGCTCAGTTCTCTTTCAGCAAGTCTGCCCCCATTCGGCCAGGCTGGAAGTGCCTTTTGACTCTTAAGGTTAACTACCCTCCAGAGCCGCCCAGGTCAAGGAGACTGCGCCATACTCTGTCCCCTGTCTTCCTGCAGCTCAGAGCACCAGGCATTTTAGTCTTGCAGCTCTTCAGCTGATTTTCTGACTTGGACATAGGATTTCACCAAAACTCTTAGGCTTCCTAGTCTGGAAATACTTTTTTGGGTTTGTCTTCTCATAGCTGGATGGCCTGTTTTCCTGGATTTATTATAGAATTTAGAAACAAGTCCATGGGGGCATGACCTCTAGAGTTTAGCTTCCAGCCCTATGTTGTGAGAATCATGTACCAATTCTGTCCTTCTGTGTGTTGACTGTGTAATCCTCACACTCTCAGGTAAGAGACTGATGGGAACATCTCATGTGTAAACCTGTTGTTGAGGCGCTTTGCTAATCCAGTGCATATAAAATATCTTCCACCCAAGAAAGCATTCTAACTGTTAGCTAGTTTACGCTGCACAACTACAGGAAGTACTAAGCCTGGTACTTAAATGAGAGGCTGGCCTTCAGGGCAGGCCTAGTGGTGGTGATGCTGCTATGGCTCCTGAGGTGTCCGAAACGCTTCTCTACTGACAGCTCTCAGCCCATCGACAGCCTTAGAGCTCCGCTCATTGCTTCTCGCCCCTCACTGCAGTCCAAGATGGTGTCATACTCTCTAGTATATTTACTGGACTTGCCTCCTGATGTCTTTTCAGCTATTTCCAGTTGTTGGTGCCTTGCCCTCAAGGAGCAGTTTCCAGGGCATTTCCCAGAGGCCCTAGAGCTGCCTCAAAGAGGACTGTCCCTGCTGTTTTGTGCACTGGCTGCAGCATTAGACTAACTTTCTGGCAGATTGCTTCAGGATCAGCACTTTTTTGATTAGATATAATCTCAGCCGCCTGGGGAAAAAAAAGTCTGGGAGCCTAATAAGCATATTTCACGTTCATCCAGAATGAAGCGTTCTTCATTTACTGAGGCTAAGCCTTGGATGTTAAGGCATTGTGTGTCCTGGGCCACAGTGGGTGATGTTACTAATAGAAGGAAGCTGGGTTTGCAGGGGTTTGGGCCTGTGCGAGAGTAAACACTAACACTTGAGTTCCAGCCAGCTGGCAAGGATGGAAGTCTTTGAAGAATGTAATACAAGATGGGAAAAGGAGAACGTAAAGCTTTTTGTCCTGAATGAGAGTAGGAAACCAGCCAGTGGGACCAGTGTGGGCAATAAGAAATGCTTCTGTCTCTGGACAAGCCTTAAAGGGACATTCCATCTCCACTGGTCCACTCCCAGGGGCACTGCCATGCAGAGATTAGCCCACGAAACTGGAAGAAACCCTTTGGAGTGGTGGGTATCCAGCTTACTGTGCATGTGGCACCGTCTGTTAGTGGTAAGGTAGGGTCCCCAACTGGTTCGCAAATGTAAATGCAGCCTTTTGCAGACAGAAGAGTAAGGACAGGTGGCTTTCCTACCTCTGAGCCTTCTTTGGGGAGGAGCATCATGGAATGTTGACAGTTATCTGAAACCTTTTAAATTCCCTCATTGAATTCCTATCCTGTCCCTGAGGAATCATATGACCAAGAAACCACAGGCACCCACCCCAGATTTCCCCAGGAGGTGGAGTGATGCCAGAAGGGAAGAGAGTGAATGGCCTCTCTGCCTTCCCAGGGCCACCAGAATGAGGAACTGGTTGCACTGGTTGTATAACGTATCAGAAGCCATACTTTGTTCTGTTTTCTCATTTCCAATGTTCCTGCTGTGTGGATGAATAAAATGACATGTTGCAAATTTATTTGAAAATCCTTGAAGGAAGGTACTTTGCAAATACAGTATTCTTTTTAACCAATAAACGTACTATTTTTATAAGCACTGTTTTTGCCAAGAGTTGTGAAATCACTTGTGTACATAGGGAAGTGAAGACTACGTGCTGCCCTAAAGTCATTCAGCACAGAATCAGCACTGAAAATCTCATCTCTTGTTCTGCCTGACTATTTTAAGGACCGTCCTGGTTGGAGCATAACAAGTAGATTCACATGGCATTGGAACTGGAAGGGCCTTTTAAAGACATCTGGTCCTACTTTCTACTGATACGCAACTCATCCCTATCAGCATCCCTTGAAGAGCCCTTCTGTCTTGGGCTAATTCTCTGTTCTAGGGACTACTCAGATTGTTGTATTAAGCCAAATCTGCCTCCTTGTCAAGGCTCTGGAGTGCTTGCCTTACCCCCACTTTAGGATAAAATAGCCAGTTTAGAACCTGAGTAGTCCTCCCGGGCCTTCCCCACAATCAAGGCTAAAAAGGAACGCAAACCCAACTCAACAGGAGATAGTGAGGAGATAGTAAGTGTTGATTAAGAATCGCCAAGCTTCCAAAGAGGTAGGAAATGCTGACGGCTCACGGCACTATTGGGCAGATGAGAAAAAGTGCCTGCTCCCAGGGGAAAACCCCTGGGCAAGAAGATGGTGATCTCGATAAATTAGACAGAGGCACTCCTTTGTCCTGGGGCACAAAGCCTGGCCAGCAGAAGGCGGACTGGTTTTATACCTCCCTGGTTCTTCAGCCAGGTGTTCTTGTACAGGGTCGCTCTGCACCACCATGCTTCTTGACCCGGTTTTAACTACTTACCCTAATGCAGTTTGGAAGAGGGTCCTCCAACAGGTTTCCTGGTTCCATTTTTACCTTCCACTAGGTTCAGAAACGGAGAAGGAAATGGCAACCCACTCCAGTACTCTTGCCTGGAAAATCTCATGCGCGGAGGAGCCTGGTAGGCTGCAGTCCATGGGGTTGCTAAGAGTCAGACACGACTGAGCGATTTCCCTTTCACTTTTCACTTTCATGCATTGGAGAAGGAAGTGGCAACCCACTCCAGTGTTCTTGCCTGGAGAATCCCAGGGACAGGGGAGCCTGGTGGGCTGCGGTCTATGGGGTCGCACAGAGTCGGACACGACTGAAGCGACTTAGCAGCAGCAGCAGGTTCAGAAAGGTTTCTCCTTCCTCAAGCCATTGTCCAGTGTAGTGTAACTACTCCATTTCCCCCACAGTCCAAGGCCATTTCTGACTATTACCTTTGCCTCACCAGTCCTGCTGAATTTAAGCTCCCTGGTTCCTGGCAGCATGGGCACAATGCTCCCTTCAGTAAAGGTCTGTGGGCCCCAGTGTTGCCTCATAGGGACTCCAACAGATGCTGGACTGCCAGTTTGAGTACTTTCCTGCCGTTTTAATCATGAAAACAATGTCCAAGAGGGCACTCTTGGCCTTAAAGTGTGTATGGAGTGTCACCTGCCCTATCAGTAAACAAAGGATGTGGCCATCAAGGCAGTAGCCACTGTAGCCACCCCCAACTGCACCCTGAGGGTATTCAAGGTGGAGAAAAGCTGGCTATTGGCCCCAGATAGTTGAGGTGCATATCAAAGGAATGCTTTCAATGTGCCCAGACTCTTGTATCTTCCCATACAAAGAAAAACACTAAATTCATTATGTCTGGTTACTAGTCTTTAATTAACAGTAAAGCTTTTGATATTCCAACTACCTGCTTTTTGTAATCTCCTTTATATCCTCACTTCTCCCTTGCCTCTTTGGAGCACTTCCACAGAGCTATCTGAGAGGCTCCCTCCCCGGTTGGAATCCTTAGAAAGTTTGCCAAATAAAACACAATTCTCAACTTGTGGGTTGTGCTTTTTTTTTTTTTTTTTCTCCAGTCAACATAAAGTTTGGTGAAGCTGTTGGGTAATTTATCACACTATCCTGTTTGCTTTTTCCCATATTGCTCTGGATCTCCAGCCTTCCTCTCCTCATTTCCCTCCCAACCCCTGGCCATGGGGGTGTCCTTAGAATGGATATTGTTTCAAGCCAGTGCTCAGCAGTCAGGAAACATGTTTTGGACGCTGACTTCTGGACGGTACTCCGTATACTTGTATACTTGTACCCTTGAAAATAAAATGTATCTGATGAACGTAGCTCTCCTCCAGACTTTGCTGAGTCCGAGGAAAGCAGAAGCCAAATGCAGGGCGCTAGAATTTCTTAAGGAACAGCCAGGGCTTTGTGCTCTCTGCTCTGCAGACCGGCCTCGCCTTGGACAGAGGCAGGCACGGGGCGCCACACTGAGGGAGGCTGTCCGAAGTCCCCGTCGGCCAGTCCAGGTTGCAAAATGTGCCCGGCGGCGGCGAAGGAAGGCATCCTTTAGCCACGTGTGCAGTGACAATCACAGGTGCAGCTGGAAGGAGGTGCAGAACCCGGAGCTTCCCGCCTTCCGAAGCTTCCACCACAGGAGCAGGGAAGATGGGGTTATCCTTTTGGTATCTCCGCATCAGATGCTCCCCGGCTGGGGTCCCACGCCACCGCCCACAGAGCCCAGGTTCCCCCCAAGTCGGGGCACCACCCACCGTTCCCGCATGACGCGGGCGCGGGGACTCGGGAACTGTAGTTCCCGGCTCGGTTTGCGGCGCTGGGGCGGGGCTGGTGCGGACTCCAAGTCCCGGCTGGCGGCGCGGCTCGGCCCGGCGCGCTGGGGGCGGGGCCGCCCGGCCCTTTAAACCATTCAGGGTCGCTCCGAGGGCCGCAGCCGGGGACGGCGCCACGCGGGGGCCGAGCAGGACGCGGCGGCGGGACGCTCCGGGGAGGTGCGTTTGGGGCCCCTTCCTCCTCTAGACCTCCAGAGATCACCTGCGAAGGCGCAGGTGCTGGGGACTGCGGGCCGTGGGCTGCGGGCGCGCAGGCGGGCGGGCAGGGGACCAGGGTGGGCTTACCGCGTGAACCCGCCCCTTCCCCGCGGCGCCGGCGCTCAGGTAGCTAGCTGCCTGCGCCCCGCTGCCTCTCCGCCCAGTCCCGGACCCCCTCGCAGGCTTTTCTTGGCGTGACCCGCTCGGGACTGTCCTGACTGCAGACCCTCTCCCAGTCCAGGACCCTCAGGCCAGGGAGGGTGGCTTCCTTTCCAGAGCTTAGGGCCCCGCGGCGTCTGAACATCTGGCTGGAACGCGGAGGACCCCCGGTGAATGCCGGAGGGTGTCCACGTTGTGGTGGGGGCTCAGCCCCAAGCGTGGGCGCTCAGAGCCGCAGAGGGAGCCCTGCGTCTGGTGCTGACCACCTTTCTCTCCCCCGCACCGGCTTTGGCCAGTCACTAGACCCTGGACTTTGACCTGTCTCTCTTCACCAGGCCCGGGCAGCCGATGGTTTTGACGAAGTATCTTAAGGTTGCCGGCCCATCCCCTCTTCTCCTGCTACCTCTTGTCCTCCCCCCCCTCCCCATCACCACCACCCTGGCTTCCCTCCCTCATGACCGCCTGGATCCTCCTTCCTGTCAGCCTGTCAGCATTCTCCATCACTGGCCTATGGACTGTGTGAGTACGGAGGGGGATGGGGGGAAGGCAACGAGGAGACAAAATGTGAGGGACAGGGCCCAGCCAGGACCCAACAGGAGCCTGATGGCACATAGAAAGCCCCCTTGTCCTGTGGCAGGCTCCAGGGTGGTACCCAGGGTCACTCCGGCTGTCTCCAGAGCCTGGCCTGGCGCCTGGGCCCACAGCCCCTTGGGACAAGCTGGCACCACTGCTGTCCAGCAGGGTGGCGCGGACAGACACACTTCTAGCTGGGGTAACTTCCAGAATTGGGACTAGGCTGTGGGTTCTCTAGAGTAGCATCGGGCCGCAGGGCCACCCCAACTCAAGCCCCCAGAAAGGAGAGTGAGACTGAATGAAGGAAGAGTCGGTGGGGGAAGGCTGGGCACGTCGTGGGGCGGGGTGACAGTTGTGCTCCCGCAGGTATGCCATGGCCGTGATGAACCACCACGTGTGCCCCGTGGAGAACTGGTATGGCGCACTCTACAGACAGCTTCACTCTAAAGCTCCCTTCATCTCTGTTCCCTCTTGGGCCGGGGCTGCCTCGAGCCAGACGGAGACACTGGGCCTCACTGCTCTTCTCTGACATTGGCAGCGCCTGCCCCCTCCCCAGGCATGGCTTCGTGCCCACCTACCTGCTTCCCACTGTCATTTGCCCCTTTGGCTTCTGTCTCGGGGGGTCCTGGGAAGTGGGCTCTTCTGCCCCTGCCAAGGGAGGTCTGGGAGGGTGTCTCCCAGAGACCTGAGGGAACCCCTTCCCCCCAGGCTATGCTCTGTCCTACCTGCCAGGTCTTACAACGAATCTTGCTCTCCTGACCCCACGGAGCAAGGGGGCCCCAAGACCTGCTGCACCCTGGATGACATCCCCCTCATCAGGTGAGGCCTAGAGACCTGGCAGGTCACAGAGACCCAAGGCCCAGCTAGACTCCCAACCAAGTGTCTCAAGCCAAGGCATGTCCCTGGGTCCCAGAAATAATAATTCCATTAAGAGCACATATGCCAATACTGCTTACCATTTAGGATGAGCCAGGCTGTGCACTGAATCCTTTACCCACCTAAGGTCATTTCACCTTCCCAGCATTGAGGCAGCTATTGTTTTCACGACTTTATAGGCAAGGAAACTGAGACTGTGCTATGTCATCCATCCAGGTCCCTCAGCTAGTGAGTGGAGGCACCTAGATTTAGGTTCCAGCTCTCTGCCCAGCCTAAGCCCTGGCATAAGGGAAGTCAGACCCACTGTGGACCTTAACAGTCTCAGGGATCCCAGGGAGCCTTGGGGTCCACTTGGCAATCCTGGGCTCTCCCAACTCCAGCAAACACCCAGCGCTCTGCCTTAGGGGGAGGTGTGGTCAGCCTGGGGCCACTTGTTTGTATGAGACACTGGCCTTTATCCATCAGGGTCTGGCCTGTAAAGGAACAGGTGCAGATAAGGCTAGAGAGAGCAAGTGGGCCAGGAGGGGGGCTTTCCAGTGCTTCTGCCCCTCTCACTCTGTCCCCACCCCCTCCTCTCAGCAAGTGTGGCTCGTACCCCCCTGAGAGCTGCCTCTTCAGCCTCATTGGCAACCTGGGTGCTTTCATGGGTGAGTTGTGCCCTCGGCGCCCCATCACCACCCCACCCAGTCCGCCTACCCTCACCTCCACTCCCCAGGAAGCCCTGGCTTTGTGCAGCCCACCGCACCAAGGGCTAAGGCCAGCGGGGCCACTTCACTTCCATTCCATGAAGGCCCAAGGCTGACTCCCACACAGCCACCCTGGTATAGCACACCCCCTGCCTGTCCATTCTCTTCCGGCCCTCAGAGCATCTGGGGAAAGCTAGCTGGGCTGGGTCAGGGCCAGAGAAGG
>NW_011495040.1:2136346-2147527 GCF_000754665.1 Bison bison bison | reverse complement strand
GAGCCGCCCCCCGCTGTGCTCTCCTCCCCCAGTGGCCCTGATCTGCCTCCTGCGCTATGGGCAGCTCCTGGAGCAGAGCCGTCATTCCTGGGTCAACACCACAACGCTCATCACAGGCTGCACCAATGCTGCGGGTCTGGTGGTGGTGGGAAACTTCCAGGTACGCCCGCCTGCCGGCCTTTCAGCTTCCTCTAGAGGGACAGCGATGGGGGCAGGGGATGAAGAGGTGGAGGGGAGGGGCTGATCTGTGCTCCCTCTCCGGGCCCAGGTGGACCACGCTAAGTCTCTGCACTATGTCGGAACCGGTGTAGCCTTCACTGCTGGCCTGCTCTTCGTTTGCCTGCACTGTGCCCTCTCCTACCACGGGGCCACGGCCCCCCAGGACCTGGCTGTGGCCTACCTGCGGATTGTGCTGGCAACCATCGCCTTTGTCACTCTGATCCTCAGTATCCTTCCAGGATGGGATGGCCAAGAATTCCTCCTGTAGCCCAGACCCTCTACCACCCAGGATGCTGGGGGTGCGGGGGGAACAGACACCCCTGCCCAGTCTGGTCTTCTGCCCCCTACTCCTGGGAGGTGAGACTTGGTCCTCTGCCCCAGCCTATATCCAGGAAGGCAGGAAGGGTGTCACCAGGCTCCCATACCTCCTCCCAGACGTTTCCTTAGCCCCCTCCCAGGTGGGGTCTTCTTCATCCACGAGAGCTCTCAGCTGCAGCATGGGGCAGCCCTGTGTGAGTGGGTGTTCGTCATTGACATTCTCATCTTCTACGGCACCTTCAGCTATGAGTTTGGGGCGGTCTCCTCGGACACACTGGTGGCCGCGCTGCAGCCCACCCCTGGCCGGGCCTGCAAGTCCTCTGGGAGCAGCAGCACCTCCACCCACCTCAACTGTAGTCCTGAGAGTGTCGCCATGATCTGAGGTCTGGGGAGAGTGGCTGGCCCTGCCTCCGCAGCTCCCCGCATCTCCTTTGCATTTCTTTTGTACCAAAAAAACCCGATTTTGTGAAAAGTATTCTGTTGGGACACAGGCTGCCTCGCTCCTGGAGGAGGGGCCATCCCACACCTGTGCCATAGAGGAGCGGGCCTCTTGGCAGGCTGCCCAAGCCACACAGCCCGCTCCCCACACCGCAGTGTTGTCTTTGTTTTAAAGGTCACGTGTCATTCACCCAGCCAGCCCTTCAGGTGCCTTCTACTCCCTCAGTGCCAAGGCTGGACCACTGGGGTCTCCTGCTGCAGGAATTGGGGGCTGGGAACAGCGAGAGGGCTACCAGTCTCGGGGGTGGGGGTGAGCACTCCTTAGTCTATGGGAAGGCCCCCTATGGGCCCACTGAACTGCACTGGGATTCTTCACTCTGCCCCTTTCTTTAGGGCAAATAACACAGCAGAACCACGTGGGTATTTTAGTACTTTTTTTTTATATATATCTATTAAAAGAATTCTAATTTGCATGTTTGTAGTCTGTTCTGAAGAAAGGAAGAGGGCCTTATGCAAAACAGCTTCCCCTGGACAAAGGATGGGAGAAAGCCCCTGCCCACAGGGAGGGTCCTGAGTGCCCATCGAGCAGAGCTGCCAAGAACAAAGGATGCCAAGTGCTATCCAAGTACCCCTGAAGGGCCTGAAGCCCTTTCTGGGCCTCTAAACAATCTGAAGAGCTGACCTGATTATTTCACACTTCCTACCCTGCTCAGGGGCTTCCCTAGTGGCTCAGACGGTAAAGAATCTGCCTGCAGTGCAGGAGACCCCGGTTCAGTCCCCGGGCTGGAAAGATCCCCTGGAGAAGGGAATGGCTACCCACTCCAATATTCTTGCCTAGAGAATTCATGGACAGAGGAGCCTGGTGGGCTATAGTCCATGGGGTCGCAGAGTCAGATATGACTGAGCAACTAACACTTTCACTTTTTTTCACCCTGCTCAATTGTCTGGCTTGAAGACTGATTCCAGACTAAGGGATATGACGAAGGACGGAGTACAGAGGATAACTTGAGAATAACTTGAAAATGTTAGAAGCAATCTGCAATGAAGCTAAAGAAAGCCCTGGGGATCTAACACTGACTAAAGATTGCAGTGGGAAGGGAGAAATGTTAGCTAGTTTTTGGTTACCATATTTAAGTCACTACTAGGTGCCCTGCCTGACACATTTTGTCTTCCAACCACAGACACGTAGGCCCAGGCTGTGGCTGGTCTGGTAGCCAGGTTCTTGACCTGGGCCCTATTATCCTCAGGCCAGCAGGCTTGGTAGGGAGGGATACCCAGCCTGGGACCTTCCACAGTTTAGGACCCCATCCCAGTAGAGATCCAATGGAAGATCCAGGCAGGAGCCCCTGCCCAGGCCTGAGAGCAATGCAGCAGCAGGATAAATGAAGAAACCTTTAATGAGAACTCAAGATGCAAGAGGAACATGTTGCAGAGGACCAGTGTCCAGCCCTAGCCGCCTCATGTGTACATGGCTCCATGGAGGTTCTCGAGGCGGTGCTTCTGCTGCTGCTTGCGAGCCTGAAGCAAAGAGTGCACACTGGTCGGGGGCCATCCCCAAAGGCCTGCAGGTGAAGGGATAGGGCAGCCATCGTGGGGCTGGCTCACTGTTTTCAGGCCCCTAGCATTTGGGCAGGAACATTGCCAAGGCCCTTGCCCCTCACCACAGTCACTGGGAAGGTGGCCAGACTCACGGAGTGTGAGCCTACTCAGGCCTCCTAAGGTGGGGAATGAGGGCATCAGGAACAGGGACTCAGGGAGCCCTGTGACCACCCCCTCCACTTGCCCAGCCCCCTACCTTATCTCGCTTGTGCTCCTCATAAGTGTCATCATCAGTGGGCAGCTCATGGCGGCACAGAGGGCAGGAATTGGTCTGAGAAAAGCAGTGCAGTGTACCAGCCCGTCTGGTTTTCATAAGCTCAAAACAACCATCCCCAGCTCCCAATTCCCTACCCTTACCCTCTCCCGTCTCTGATCCCACACCCCACCCCAAAGGTTCATCAACAGAAGAGGCTTGAGGACTAGGCCCAAGGCAGCGTGAGGGCTGGGAGAAAGGAAACAGTACCTTGCTCAGCCAAGGCAGAATGCAGTTGGAATGGAAGAGGTGATGGCAAGGCATCTCAATGGCGGTCTCCTCCTCCTCAAATTCCAAAAGACACACGGGGCACTTGAGCTCTTGAGGAGGGAGTGCTAATCAGGAGAGCTGCCACAGGCCCTACCTCCCAGCTCCCACTCCTGAAGGACACACCTGCCCCAGCCTGACCTGGAAAACTGAAGGGCCAGACTGTAATCTGGCTTCCAGAGTTGGTCGGTCTGGCAGACCTGCCCCAAAGAATTAGTGGAAAGACTTTGTGTTCTCACCAGCCTGAGAGCCCCTGATGACTGTCCTGGGAAGGTTCTCAACTGCAGTCTTGGCAGCGGGTGGAGGCAGGTGGTGATCCCAATCTACTACCAACCCCAAGTCTTCAAAGTCCATCCTATTGAAAAGGGACCTGGGAAGAAGGATGCAAGGTCAGAACCAAAGAATCTTTGCCCCCATAATCCACTAAACATTAACAGACAAATACTCTGCCCGACTAGTCATATTAATAGCTACCCCTGAGTAGTGCTCACTAGATAAAAAGCACAGTGGGAAATGGCTTACAGCAGCTATCAAACAACCCCAGGCCATCAGACAACCCCAAGCCTGCAGGCTGTTTATTTCAGTTTTACACAAGAGAGAGAAATTATTCGGGCCACTCAGAAATGACCCGATAAAGCCAGACTCCAAGTGGCAGTGTAGCTTCCGTGCTTGAAGTGCCTAACGGATATACCTACTCACAGTCACATGGCCTCTACCCTGCCCCCATGACCCGCCTACTTCAGTACCTCCTAAAGCCTACTGCCCTCCAGTCCGGACACCCCTCTTCCACACTCCAGATCGCTTTTTCCAGGATTCCCTTGCCCTGGTCCGTCCAGGGACGACCGAAATTATCGACTTCCCCCCGAATCTCACTGCGGAATTAACTCCGCAGATTATTTATCTGTTTTACCCAGAAACTGCTGCCCCATATAATCCGCGTTCTCCAGCCAGCCTCAGCCCAGACACCTGCTGTGTGGGCCCTACCTCCCAGCCCCGCACACCCACCTTGCAAGCTCCAGCAGCATGTTTGTTCGAGGATCCCGTTCGCGATCCAACGGCTCGCAGTCGTGTTCATCGAAATAGGACGCCATGGCAGCCCGGCTGTCTGACACAGCCCTCAGACCCCGGCCGTACTTCAGTCTCGCCGCGCTGGCCAATAAACTAGCGAGTTGAGGGAGGGCGACCAATCAGAGTCCCCGAAACGCGGGCACAGTGGCTCTTTCGCCACATAGGAAGAGGAAGTATTCATTTTGTCACCTCTTATTGGCTCGAATAAGTCAGGTGACCAAGGGTTAAAGCCAATGGCAGGGCCCGAGGTGGGTCAGAAAACGGTCTTCTTGGACCCCTCGTCTAGGGTAGGTTTCTGGGAGACGTGAGTGGGTCGCATAATCTTGAGAAGCCAACTGTTTGAGCTATAGGGGTCCTCCATCTGCTCTGTGGCTCAGAGGGTCTCGGCAGGTCAGATCTTACAGGCCTCTCAGAAAGAGGGAGGCGCTGACTCAGGGGTCAAGGTTCTGCGAGCCTAGGGAAGCCTGGAGTCGGGGCTTCTCACTGCTCTGCTGCATCCTCGCCGGGCACTTCAGCACCCGCTGCGCTCTAGTCGGTTCAGGACTAGACACTTGACGCCGCCTCGACTCCCGCAAAACAAACAAAACTTTCCTATTCAGTTCTGCCGTGTTAGGCACAATAATAAAAGGTGGGGTAAACTCCCCCACCCGAGCAGAGGCCTTACCAGCTCAGGGAACTACCTATCTGTGTGATCTTTTAGCCCATTGCTCAGCGTTTCCCCTAGCTTCTGTAAAATTAGTGGCTTGAATTTAATCAGTAGTTTGCATCTCTGGCACCCATGAATCTCTTGGAGGAGGAAAGGAGAGGTTGCAGCTTTAGGGAAAACAACAACAACAACAAAAAAACTCCACATGTTGTTTAGTCTCAAAGATCAAATTTAACTGATCTAGGCCTGGGTGTGTGTGTGTGTGTACTAAATGATTTGGCTGCTAGCTATCATTTATTTGGCAACTAGAATCATTACACTTATATTGTACACAGGGTATAAATATAAATACTCCTCACAATTATCCAGGAGCTAGTATCATTATAGTCAAAGCTATGGTTTTTCCAGTAGTCATGTATGGCTATGAGAGTTGGACCATAAAGAAGGCTGAGTGCCAAAGAACTGATGCTTTTGAATTGTGGTGCTGGAGAAGGCTCTTGAGAGTCCCTTGGACTGCATGGAGATCAAACCAGTCAGTTCTAAAGGAAATCAACCCTGAATATTCATTGGAAGGCCTGGTTGCTGAAACTCCAATACTTTGGCCTCCTGATTCAAAGAGCTGACTCATTGGAAAAGACTGATGCTAGGAAAGATTGAAGGCAGGAGGAGGAGAAGAAGGTGGCAGAGGATGAGATGGTTAGATAGTATCACCAACTCAGTGAACATGTATTTGGGCAAACACTGGGAAATAATGGAGGACTGCGGGGCCTGGCATGCTGCAGTCCATGGGGTCGCAAAGAGTCGGATACAACTTAGTGACTGAACAACAAGAAGTATCATTATTGCTTTTTACATATGTAAGAACCCAAGTCCGATTCCACAGGACCTCTAAGCAGTGTTGTAGGCCTAAGTGCAATACTCGGGGCTTCCCTCCATCTTTCCCAGGAAAGGCTGATGGTGGTGAGCCTAGAAGAAGTAACATGCACTGTGAAGGTACTGCTGCTGCTAAGTCACTTCAGTCGTGTCTGACTCTGTGTGACCCCATAGATGGCAGCCCACCAGGCTCTCCCGTCCCTGGGATTCTCCAGGCAAGAGCACTGAAGTGGGTTGCCATTTCCTTCTCCAATGCATGAAAGTGAAAAGTGAAAGTGAAGTCACTCAGTCGTGTCCGACTCTTAGCGACCCCGTGGACTGCAGCCCACCAGGCTCCTCTGTCCATGGGATTTTCCAGGCAGGAGTACTGGAGTGGGGGTGCCATTGCCTTCTCCATGTGAGGGTACAGTTCCATACAACTGGAGGGTTTGTTCTTGTTTCTTTTTCAGTAGCCCTCACTCCCCCTAACAAGGAACTGCTTCTGTTATACACTTAACCCTGAGTTCCTCTTCCCACCTACACTTGAGTTTGAGATGCAGTTAAGTAGGAGAAGGCAATGGCACCCCACTCCAGTACTCTTGCCTGGAAAATCCCATGGACGGAGGAGCCTGGTCGGCTGCAGTCCATGGGATCGCTAGGAGTCGGACACAAGTGAGCGATTTCCCTTTCACTTTTCACTTTCATGCATTGGAGAAGGAAATGGCAACCCACTCCAGTGTTCTTGCCTGGAGAATCCCAGGGACGGGGGAGCCTGGTGGGCTGCCATCTACAGGGTCGCACAGAGTCGGACACGACTGAAGCGACTTAGCAACAGCAGCAGCAGCAGCTCAAGCAGTGGCTGCCCTGCTTCCCAGGTCTTGGTAGGACCTTTCCTTCTTACTTGGCCTTTACCCAATGTTCTTTCCTGGTGTCCTGAAGACACTGCCTCCCTGGCCCTGTGCAGTCCTAGAGCTTTGAAAAGCCCGAATTCTTTCCCATAGGGCAAACTCCAGGCCATCCTTTGTGACTCTGCACCTTACAGCATCACATAGGAAAAAGCCCTTCCCTTTTCCTGCCACCTGCTACATACGTATGGGCTTCCCAGTGGTAAAGAATCCGCCTGCCAATGTAGGAGATGCAGGGGACTTGGGTTCAATCCCTGGGTTGGGAAAAGATCCCACGGTGTAGGAAATGGCAACACACTCCAGTATTCTTTCAGGGGAAAAATCCCATGGACCGAAGAGTCCATGAGGTAGCAAAGAGTCAGACACAACCGAACAACTGAAAATACACGCATGCCGCATCTGTAATCTGGTGTAGAGCCTGAGGAAGAACTTGGGGGCAGAAACTAGAGGAGGTACCCAAGGGGGAAGAGCCTCTCTGAAGATGAGAGCCTTGTGAGATAAAGATCATGGGAGTGCCTTCCTCTTTGTCATCCTATGGGTCCTCTGAAGAGCCCCAAACTCAGAAGAATAACAGATTTCATCCTTAGGAAGACAGACTTAGAGGGCACCAGTTGAAGGTTCTGGTTTGGGGGCTGTTATATCTTTACACCTGCACCCTAGAGGGATCTGTCTGTAAGATTGGATCAATGAGGAAGGGAGAAGATGTCACCTCCCAGGGCTGAAGTCCTTTGGAACTTTCTGTTTTCTAAGTAGCCATGGGGGTGGAGGCAGAGCAGGATGAACCAATCTGAGGATCTTCAAACACACACATCTAAGTCGCTTCAGTCATGTCAGACTCTGTGACCCCATGGACTGTAGCCCGCCAGACTCCTCTGTCCATGAGATTCTCCAGGCAAGAATACTGCAGTGGGTTGCTGTGCCCTCCTCCAGGGATTCTTCCCAACCCTGGGATCAAACCCGCATCTCTTTTGTCTCCTGCATTGGCTGGCGGGCTCTTTACCGCACCACCTGGGAAGCCCTCAAACACACACACACATACACCAGTTTTTACACAAACAGTGGTTTTTACTAAGCTCCAGGTGGGGCTGGCTTGGCATGGCCAGTGCAGCAGGTTGCCCTCAAGGGCCAGTCTGTGGTATGATAGGAAGTAACCAAGGTGCACACATTGAGGCTGCCCTCCATGTTCACTGGGGTGGCTCAGAGGGGAGCAAACTCCAGGGTTCTCTGAAGACCAGAAGTGGCCAGTGTGGCTCTTCAGCCTCTTTTCCAGGCCCTGCTGGGTCATTCCCCAGGCCCCGAGGCAGGGCCTGCATCCTGGACCTGTGGGGCGCTGCTGCCCTTGCTGCTTTGTGGGAGAAAGATGACCAGCAACACAATCAGGAGGATGAGCAGGGCAATGCCCACTGCCAGCCCCATGTAGATCCGGCACCGGGCATTCTCCCAGCGCTTCTTCTGGGCCAGAGTCTTGGTTGTCTTGCTGAAGGCTGAGCTCTGCAGATACCCCCCAGACACAGGGTGGGAGTTAGGGGTTTCCCCAGAGCCCCAGACCACCTCCTACCAACCCCATCCCCACAAGGGGTCTCCTTATCTCCTTGCTCAGCCTCCCCAACCTGTCAGCTCCCTTTCTCCACAAAGCCTGTCTCGGGACCCTCCCAGCCTGACTCCTGGTCTAGACACTGGTGTAGTCCTTGACTCACAACCCTGAGGGTTCACTCCCAGTTAACAATGCCAGTCTTCAACCTTTTAGGACGATCCACAGCTTCAAACCAAGGCCTTCATCCTTCATGAGGCCTCCCCACCCATTGCCAGCTGGGCTAGGGGGCCCTCAAGAAACCCACACTGGCCTTTGGGTAAGCATCAGGCCCCACCCATGGCCGGGAGAGCCCTGGACACAGTCTGAGTGCTCCCTCCGAGGGTCCCTCCTAGCCTCTCCCTCTCCCTCTCTGCTTCCCCAGGCCTCACACCATGTCCAGGAGTTGGTCTGAACGTTGCTCCAGCTCCGCCAGCTTCCCGTCACGCTCCAGGACCTTGTCGAAGTTGTTGAGCATGATTTCTGTCACCTCATCCGCCTGCCGCTGGCATCGCTCCAACTCTTTCCCTGCCTGGGCACCAAGCCCAAGGTCAGGGCTACGTGATGCCCCCACGTGGCCCTCATTTGGCCATGAGACCCAGAGGCCTCCTTGCCCCCAGTGTGTGTGTGTGTGTGTGTGCGCGCATGCGCGCGCAGTGTATGAGTAAGGGGAACAGCATTATAACAGCATTATTCACATAAGGGTCTGATATGTGCTGAATGAAGGGCTGGTCTCTTGGGGTGTATGGCTCACCTTTGGTTCCCCCCTACAATGCCCAAGAAGGCAGGTTCTAGGTCAGCCTTGACTTCCAGCATCTCAGCTTCGTCTAAGGTGCCCCAGGATGAGACCTTCTCAGGACCTGCCCACCCTCCCACAAAGCAGACACTCGGCTCACGTGTTTGAAGTGAAGTGAAGTGAAAGTCATCAGTCGTGTCTGACTCTTTGTGACCCCGTGGACTACAGACCTCCAGGCTCCTCTGTCCATGGAATTCTCCAGGCAAGAATACTGGAATGGGTTGCCATTCTCTTCTCTAGGGGATCTTCCCCACCCAGGGATTGAACCTGAGTCTCCTGTACTGCTGGCAGATTCTTTACTGTCTGAGCCATCAGGGAAGCCCCACCTGTTCTAGGATGGCCTCAACTCAGTGTGCACCTGCCTTGGGATTTCCCACTGGCCTAAAGAGGTGCCAAAGAACAAGCAACTGAGCTACTTGGCCATAGCCAGACAGGGAGGAGATCCAGCCCACAGAGCTAGAGAGGTCATTTTGGACCACCACATCTCATATAGCCTCTGCCTAACCCCATAGACACACACTCAGATTAGATCTCCCTTCCTCCCTTCCCCAGCCTCTGACTGGTCAGGCCAGTTCTGCCTCCTGGCCTGACCCTGCTCCGCATCAATGCTCAGAGTTGACTCCCTGTCTGCCTGGGAGCCTTGGCCTTCCTGGTCTCTGGCCTCCAGCTTTTCAGCTATAGCCGAGGTCTTCTCTGGGATTCAGCTCTTGGATTTCCCAGCCTGGGCAGCAGCCTCATCTGACAAAAGAACCCGGTTCATTTCAGAGGACTGGGAAGGGAGATGCAGGGTCCAAGCTGGGGGAGAGGTCAGGAAGAGGAAGAAAGCATGGGTCACAAGCAAGGAAGAAAGTCGGCTTCAGATACATGCACCGGCAGAGACCCATGGCAGGAGGCTGGAGTCCAGAGACACGCTGCCAGGAGGAGATGAATCCCAGCGGATTAACAAACCACAGCAACTCCCTCCTCTCCCAGCCCAGTCCCCCAGAGCCCAACCCTGTTCTCATCTCCTCCCCACAGAGCACGGGCCAAGCTCACACTCCTGCCAGACTATATTGCCCATTGTCTGCAGCAGACATTTCAGCATTTGACTGAATTCCACTTAAAACCAGAAAAAGGAAAGGGATCTGGTGGTCACAGAGGGCCACCTCCTACTCAGAATCCCCATACAGGATCCTCGCAGCTGCCTTGCACATAACCTCCAAGCATTCCCAGTATATGAGTCCTCTCTCCCCAACTGGACCACAAGCTCCTACGTGGAGGGCAGGGGCCAGTGTCCTGCCTTTGTCTGCCACCAGCCTGGGGACCCAGGAGGCCAGCGCACAATGCTGACCATCACAGGGAGTCAGTGAGTGGGCCAATTATAACTTATCCAAATGCAACTCTGATGCTCAAGTTTGTTACCCCAGTGTATTTCTCTAACCCAGCAGGAGTTTCGAGGGGGCAGGCATCTGAAACCCAAGTAGGTCAATATTTACTCATGAGCTAGAAAAGCAGCCTGTTTCGAAAGGGGGGCCAGCAAACCACAATAGAAGGGTACATTCGGACTGGGGGAAGCCATAGTTGGGGAATGAGGAAATATCATGAAGAAAGCTGAGAAGTTGTACTCATCTCTATCTTTTCCTGAGTCAACCACCATCACCACTATTATTACGACTATATGAATAATCAGCAAGTCTCCGTTACTTGGGCTTCCCCTGTGGCTCAGCTGATAAAGAATCTGCCTGCAATGCAGGAGACCTGGGTTCGATCCCTGGGTTGGGAAGATCCCCTGGAGAAGGGAATGGTTACCCACTCCAGTATTCTGGCCTGGAGAATTCCATGGACTGAACAGTCCATGGGGTCACAAAGAGTCGGACACAATTGAGCGACTTACACTCCGTTACTTGGAGTCTCTCACATTCAAATGGTCCAAGGCATGCCTACATTCAAATAGTCCAAGGCAAAAACCTGGGAAGGATTCAAAAATGAGAACCAGGGCTTCCCTTGTGGTTCACTGGTAAAGGATCTGACTGCTGATGCAGCAGACACGAGTTCAATCCCTGGTCCAAGAAGATCCCATATGCCCCGGGGCAACTCCTGCGCCTGCGCTCTAGAGCCCATGAGCCATAAGTACTGAAGCCCATGTGCCCTAGAGCCTGTGCTCCGCAATAAGACAAGCCACTGCAATGAAAAGCCCACACAGCACAACTCAAGAGTAGCCCCAACTCTTGGCAACTAGAGAAAGCCCACACACAGCAACGAAGACCCAGT
>NW_011495040.1:2131279-2136246 GCF_000754665.1 Bison bison bison | reverse complement strand
CAGCCGAAAAAAAAAAAAAAGAATAAATAAAAACTATTAAAAAAAAAAAAAAAAGAGAGAGAACCACTGCTAGAAACTGGAACGCTGCACGTCATTTTTTTTCCTATTCTAAATGCTACAGCTGTTGTTATCTTATTCTCCAGCATGGGGTGATGTTGGGTCACATTCTTCTGGAGAGCTGGCTGTGCCTCCCACTGTAAGCTGCACTCTCCATCCCCCAGTGGCAAAGTCAGGCCTGTCTGGAGCCTAGATGGGCTCAGGCCTGAAAGAACACATTCACTCCAGGGAACACACAGGCCCGAGGTTCAAGTCTCTGGGCCTCCTTGGCGTCTCTCAAGCAGAGCAGAAAGGACACTATATGCATGAGTCTCTGCCGGCAGTGATTAAAATAAAGAACTGCGGGATTTAAAAGGAGATAAGAGACCAGAGGGCAGGCTTCCTGCCACACAGAACTCAGCATAACACTTGGCACACAGTGGATGCGTGGAAAATATTTTCTGAATGAGTTGGGGCTGTTCTTGAAAAGATGGCTATAGGCTGGGGGAAAGAGATGTATATGGTACAATCAGAGGAGAGTGATGACTTCACACCATGAGATACTAATAGAGAGTGTTGGAGTTGCCGACAGACAAGTGATTCCTGAGAACCGAGATGGACCAGATAAGGTGGAGCTTGGACACTCCTGCCACACGCAGACAGAAACATACTCCAGACAGAGATAAGGGTGGAGGGGCAGGGTGGGGCCTGAGAAAGCAGCAAAAAGTCAAGAAGAAGTGGGATTTTCCTGCTGGTTTAGTGGTTAAGACTTGATGCTTCCACTGCAGGGGACACAGGTTTGATTCCTGGTCTGGGAACTAGGATTTCACATGCAGAGTGAGGTAGCCAAAAAAAAAAAAAAAACAAGGATGCTCTCCCAAAGGGAGAGATGGATGGACCAAGAACTAGTGTAGGTTTCTGAGCCTGGAGGAGAATTTCTCTGTTGGTGGTAGACTGGCACAGACGAAAGTGAGATAACTCAGGCCAGAAGCCACTGGAAGGCATGTAGAAGTGCCATCAGCAAGGGTATGTGGAGATGTCCGGAGGCTGGGGGAGGGTGGAAGGAGAGAGAGGGAGGGTGAGAGAGAAAGGAAGGAAGTGTGAGAGGCACCTCCAAGAGTGGCGGGCGGGTGGGGTTGAGGGACAGAGGGTAGTAGTTACAAAGGAAATTGACAGACCGTTTTCCTGTGTGCAGAATATGCCTCCTTCATTTCTCAAATCTCCCCTCAGGTTTTTCCGGCCAGAAACAGCTGGTTCCTTGGAAAAACAAAGCTCTCAAAAAACCTCCCGTTCAAACGTTCCTGTCTGCCCTTTTTCTTGGTTAGTGCTTACGAAACCCTAGGCCAGCTGTCACGGTTGTCATCCTTAGAGAGACCCACCCAGGCAGTGACCTGGGGTATCAACTCCTTCCTGGGTCAGTTCACACCTGAGCTCAGAGCTTAAGAGCTGCACCCTGCATTATAGCCGCCAGCACCTTCAAACCCTGCCTCTGCTGCTCAACAGCTGAGCGACTGGGGACATGACCTTTCTGACCCTCCCTTCCTCATCTATAAAGTGGTAACAATAACATTTCCCACATTAGCTAAGGCATGTGATGTATTAGAAATAAAATGCCTAGAACAATTCCTGAATGCTCAATAAATAACAGCCATTATTATTGTTATAAGGTCACCTGGAGAAGGGAATGGCAACCCACTCCACTATTCTTACCTGAAGAATTCCATGACAGAGGAGCCTGGTGGGATTTAGTCCATAGGGTCTCAAGGAGTCAGACACAGCTGAGGGACTAACACTTCATATATTGCTATAGCCCAATTTTCCCTAGTTTTTTTTTTTTTAGCTGTCAGATCCCAGGAACCACACAATACTTGTGGTTAATAAATCCTCTTTGCCGCAACTACCGAAGCCCACACGCCTAGAGAAGCCACTGCAATGAGAAGCCCACATGCCGCAACTAGAGAGTAGCCTGCGTGAAGCAACAAAGACCCACCATGCTCAAAAAAATTTTTTTAATAAATAATAAAATAAAATAATAAATAAATGAATCTAAAAAATTTTTTTTAATAAAACTCAAATCTTTTTACAAAATACACAGCCAAGCAAGCTCTTCCCTATGGCCAACTTGTGCACATAATTGTTTCTAACCTATATATAGAACTTGACATGGGCCTTTGATAACTTACATCTAGTGCATTTCCATCAGGCATTGCAGGCTGTTGAGAAGGTTTTACATCTTGACAGTAATAACAGCTCCCAATCAATGGGCACATACTCTGAGCTAAGCACTGAGCTGCTAGCTGACTGCTCACTTTATCTCGTTAAAGCCTCACAACATAACACTGAGAAAAGTAACCCTATCCCAGTTTTATAAGAAACCGAGGCTCAGAGGGGTTAAATCACCCATCCAAGGTCACAGAGTCAGTGAATAGAAGATCTGGGAGTTGAACCGACTTAGACTCCAGGGATCACATTCTTAACCGTTGTGTTAAACTGGATGGTGGTAAAGGGAGGTCAAATGCTTTAGCTGACTGGCTAAAGACACATCAGACCTTTTGATGCTGCTGCCACTGCTGCTGCTAAGTCACTTCAGTCGTGTCCGACTCTGTGCGACCCCATGGACTGAAGCCTACCAGGCTTCTCCGTCCATGGGATTCTCCAGGCAAGAACACTGGAGTGGGTTGCCATTTCCTTCTCCAATCCATGAAAGTGGAAAGTGAAAGTGAAGTCGCTCAGTCGTGTCTGACTCTTAGTGACACCGTGGACTGCAGCCTACCAGGCTCCTCCATCCATGGGATTTTCCGGGCAACAGTACTGGAGTGGGGTGCCATTGCCTTCTCCCTTTGATGCTGCCAACTCAATTTATGTGCAAATGAGGAAGGCCCGTGGCTCAAAAACCCGAACTGTTTGCACAGTGCATAAGTGAGGACCATCTACAAGATGAATGAATCAAGTCATTCCCCACTCAGTTTCTACCTTTCCCATCACTATTTCGTTCCTACTCTATTATCCCCTGTACTGGTTCACCATGACTAGCAAGGGAAATGCCCAAGAAACACTTATTAACTGAATGAATCAGCAAAGAAAAGAAAAGGACCTCCCTGGTGGTCCAGTGGTTGAGACACGGATTCAGTCCCTGCTCTGGGAGGATTCCTCATGCCTCAGAGCAACCAAGCCCATGCACCCCAACTACTGAACCCCACACACCCTAGAGCCCATGCTCCGCAACAAGAGAAGCCACCACAATGAGAAGCCTGTGCACCACAACTAGAGAGTAGCCCCTGCTTTCCCCAGTTAGAGAAAAGCCTGAGCACAGCAACAAAGACCCAGAGCAGCAAAAAATAAATAAATAAACATTAAAGAAAAAAAAAAGGAGAAGGGAAAGGAAGAAGGACCAGGTAGGGAAGGATCAGATGGGAAGAAGAAAGGGAAAGTGCGAGGGTGGACAAAGGGGCAGGAGTGAGAGAAAACACAGAAGGGAAGGGGCCAGGAGATGGTTGGGAGAAAGATCAAGTCTCAGGCTCAGATCCACTACTTGCCTGAGATGAACCTGTGAGAGTCCCAGAGTTTTCCAGTACTCCCCAATAAATGATCCCATCCTCAGCCTTCACTTCAGGAGTTTCCTCTTCTCACCAAGTGCTAAGGGCCAGCTGCAAGCCCATCCTAACCGTGCCTGATTCCTTGCTCTGCATGCTGGGAAATGGGCTCCAGGCTCTCTCCCATTCTCCAGGCCTCCCTCGGTTTCCTGGCCCAGCTTTAGAGCTCATTGCTACCTTCCTGCCCGGCTTCCTCTTCCTGCCTCCAGTTCCCTGGAGATGAGGCCATCTTGGCATCTCAACCCCCAGCCAGACCACATCCATCACACCTCTGCTGCTTCTCCATGGCAGGATCTTTTTTTTTTTTTTTTTTGGCTGCACCATGCAAGGATCTTAGTTCCTTGACCAGGGAATCAAATCTATGCCCCCTGCATTGGGAGGTCAGAGTCATAACTGCTGGACCACCAGGGCAGTCCCTGCATGGCAGAATTTTAAGGCACTAAGCCTGCTTCCTGCTGGACACAACTTCCTGTGAGTTCCAGAGAAGGGGAGAAGCGACTGACACCACCTGCTTCTGACACCTTTGCCTTGGAAATGACAAGCAGGGACAGAGGCCAGAGTCTACAGCACAGAGTAGGGGATGACTCAACTCAAGAATGTGTCCCTTAGGTAAGGCTTAGAAGGGAGTCAAGCTATGCCCCACTAATAACTTCCGTGGAAATTTTATTGTAAACATCTTCCTTTCTCTTTCCCCAGGAGAAGGAGTTTGCCCTCCAACACCCTGCCACAGGACTGGCCTGGCCTCTACCACCCCATCTGCTCAGGTTTCCAACTCCTGGGCCAGACTTGGCTCCTCACCGCCCCAGGAAGGGCTGCAGAGGTCATCATATTACCCACCACTTCTCAGGAGCAGGTTCTGAGCGCCAGACAGATCTCTGCCATTGTATCTCCTTCAACCTCCTAAGGACCCAGCCAGGCAGGTACTTCTGACCCCACTTCACCATGCGGAAAAAGAGGTTCAGGGAGGCTAAGTGACTTGCCCGGGGGTCACAGAGCGTGTAAGTGGCCGCCACCAGGACGTCAGCACGGAGTCTCACTCCGAAAGCCAATGCGTAACTGCTCCGGCAAGTCCCGCTCACTCACTGGGCGCGGGGCAGCCAGGACCGGCAAGCTCCGTACTTTCCCTCCCGGGATGCACGCGGGGAGCGAAGGGTCCGGACCGGTCCTGGCTCCCGGCCGGCCGTCGTCACCTCGCCGGGGAACGGGCGCGGGTCGCGAAGGACGCCCCCGCCCTTGGACTTCGGACTGCCGCCCCGCACCCTCACGCTCGCCCTCTGTCCCCTGCCCTGCCCCGGGCCCTCACCATCGCCGCAGCCGCCTCGCCCGCTCCAGCTCTTC
>NW_011495040.1:2126451-2131179 GCF_000754665.1 Bison bison bison | reverse complement strand
GCCCGGAGAGGGCGGGGGGCGCGCCTCCTCTGAGCGGCAACGGAGACCGGGTCAAATCGAAAGCTGCCGGCTATGGCTCCCGGGATCCGGGCACAGCGCCTCTCGCGGGGCTGGCGGCGCCCGGCTTGGGAGGATTCCCCTGCATCGTGAAGTGGGGGCTCCACCTAATCAGCCTGGTGTCAGATCTACACCTCAGGAGTCCTGTGTATGAAATGGTCAGAGTGGAGTGGGCTCGGGAACGCGGGCTCAACGGGTCCTCTCTGGAACTGCATCCAAATCAGGCAGAAGAGTTCACCTGGAGTTCACCTGGACAGGCATCATTTGTTCATTCAACAGGCGCTCGAAGGAGCGCCATTGTCCCGCGCTGTGCTGGGGGACTGGAGATGCAGAGAAAAGCCCGGCCAGTGTCCCTGCCACCTTAGTGAGTGCAACTCACCCATAACCAAAAACAGACCCCCACCCCTCCAAAGTTCTGAAACTGAATAAAGTTTATTCACAATAAGTATCATGAATGCACTGCCTGACACTGGATAGTACATTTGTGTGTGATAGTTGCACGGTCTGTGTCTGATTCTTTTCGACCCCATGGACTGTAGCTCACCAAGCTCCTTTGTGGGATTCTCCAGGCCAAAACACCAGAGTGGTTAGCCATTCCTTTCTCCAGGGGATCTTCCTGATCCACTGATCAAACCCAGGTCTCCTGCATTGCAGGCAAATTCTTTACCATCTGAACCACCAGGGAAGCTCAGATTGTACATTTGAAAAGGGTTGATTGTATGTTTTGTGAATTTCACCTCAATAAGACAGACTCCAGTGGGGAAGGTGCTAGCCCTAGCTTTTTATTTCCCCTTCACTGCATGGGCCATGGCAGCCCTGCCCTGATAGGATGCGCTTCCTCAGTTGGAAGATGAGGGAGGCTGGCTTGTCTGTCTGTCCAGAGCCTTCCTGAGCTGAATCTGCCCATCTTCACCCTCTCCTTTAACTGCTGCACAGAAGCCAACCCCAACCAGTTCTCTACCTGGCCTCATACCAACCCAACATCTCAAATGTGGCCCCTCTTGAGGAAGGGGGTGTTGACTTCCCTCTCCCAGGTTGAGGCCCCTGTGAGCAGACCCCACCCTCACCCTGGAAGGTCTAGGTCCCACTCACCCCAGTTGCTTGGACCTTGAGTCTAGGAGTGGACCGAGAAGGGAGAGGATGGACATGATGGTGACCAAGACTGCCCCCCCACGGGCTCTTCGGTGCTTTCCTCCCTTCCTAGTTTTCAGAGCATGCTTCTAGAACTGGATTGGCCAGTACCAGTCCCCAATCCTGTCTCCCAACCCCGCCCCTTCCAGACTTCTTCCCCCAAACAGGGCAGAGATGACAAGAACCCTCCCCCCAAACCAAGATGCACTGGGCACTGGAGAGAGTAACAGTGATGGTGGGACCTGGTGGGGAGGAGGGAGGCCCAAAGACAGAGAGGGCCATTGTCCAGGAGGGGAAGGAAAGCCACAGGCCCTGTCCTGTGACACTGACTGTATCCAGCCACGCGACACGGTGAGAGATGCTCACCCCCTCAGGACTGCTAAGACCCAGAGGCTCTGCTAAATTCCAGAAGGACAGTGGCAGACAAAAGACAAATAGAACTTGCAGAACCACAGGAGAAGGAAGAGCAATTTAGTTCCTCTACCCTCCGCCACCCCTCCCTTCCAGACTACAACAGGGCCATGGAAGAGAAATGCCGATGATAGTGGGGTAGGAGGGTGGGAGGAGGGGAGGATTTAGATTTCTAAATGCTCTGCCTAGGAACACTGCATGTCTCAGCTAACATTTCCAGCAAAAAGTAATTTTAAAAAATGGCAAGGGGCTTCCCGGGTGGCTTGGTGGGAAAGAATCCACCTGCTAATGCTGGAGACACGGGCTCAATCCCTGATCCAGGAAGATCCCACATGCCACAGAACAACAAAGCTTGTGTGTCACAACTATCGAGCCTGTGCTCTAGAGCCCAGGAGCCGCAACTACTGAAACCCAAAGGCCCTAGAGCCCATGCTCCGCAACAAGAGAAGCCACTGCAATGAGAAACCCGCACACCGCAACTATAGCATAGCCCTTGCTTGCCACAACTAGAGAAAAGCCCACTCAGCAATGAAGACCCAGCACAGCCAAAAATTAAAAAAAAAAAAGAAAAAGAATGAAAGACAATGGCAAGATGCAGAGAGGACACTTAGGAGTTTTATATACCACCCTAAAATGCTGGGAAGGCCTTGAATTTTCCATACTCCAAGAGTTCCAGAAAATTCCTGCTCTTGAGACCCATGATGGAATGAGGGGCGATAAAAAACAAACAGAGTTTCCATCTTTCTTCTCCAATCCTATGCTCTCTACCCCTCCAACAGCTTGGGCCTCCAATGGGAGAGTTCTGCCAGAAAGTGTCCTGGGGAGAAATGAAATAGAAGGGCCAAAGGCACAGTGGAAAGGGAGAAAGGACCTCACACGCATAGGGATACCGAAAGGTCTTTATTGCCCACTGGCCACCCTCAGTTCCATCAGTTTTCCAGCCATGTGCTAGGCCCTCTGGGTCTCTCCAACCAACTCTGAGGACCCCTGAAATGCAGCCACAGTCCAGCTCTTTCTTTCTGGGGACCAAGGTGTTCCCTGGGGCAGACAGGGGGCTTCAGAGTGCGGGGCGGCAGGACCGAGCAGCATTCCACGTGAAGAAGGACAGGAGAGAGGGTCCCCCTTGGCATGCACCAGGGAAGATGGCGGCCGAGGAGGACGGCAGGGAGGGAGGGGTTCCCTAAGTTGGGATGGCGCCAGTGGCAAAAAGCACGATGAAGAGGATGATGATAAAAACTATCACACAGATGAGGACAATCATCTTCACGTTCTTCCACCAGAACTTCCGAGCCACCTTCTGTGACGTCGTCTTGAAGTGCTCTGACTGTTGGGGATAAGGCAGACAGAGACCCACATGCCGTCCATCTAAATATTGAAGTGCTAAGTGGAGGTAACAGATTGCTAAGTAAGACAGCTTATGTCCTCCTATCTTGACAAATGTACCTTCAGAACCATCTGGTGGGCCAAGTTCAAATTTAGAATTCGTGGTCCCCTGCCCTCCCACTTCTTTTCTCACCCCTGCCCTGCCCTCCACACTGGGCTTTTGAACCATGCTTCTACCCAGGCTTGTGACAAGGGCAGCACAACCTGCCCTTAGGAGGGCAGACAATCGGGCTGAGGGGGTGCAGGCTCCAGGGGGACATATCTTCCTGGTTCTATGACTTCTGGCCCCATGAGGACTGCTGAAGCCAGAGGAAGGGGTCAGGGCAGTACAGGGGCTGGAGTTAAGGGTAAGTGTCCTTCCTTCTCCCAGCATGAGTTGCAAAAATTGTTTTCTTGGGCCCTGCTCGCCAGATCAGGCTGAGGACAGAAACATTAAGTCTCCAGAAGTTAAATGAGCAATACTCAAGATTACACGCAGGACTCCAAAAGCCATGTCAGTCTCTCCCTGTGGACATGGAATCTTAGGCTCCAGCTGTCTGCTGAACATTAGAGTCACTCCTTCCCTGAGCAGCTGGCTTTGGCCTCTAGCTGGAGAGACAGGAGAATATCTAGCCAGATGTGTAGGAGATATTATTCTAGCCTTCAGCTAGCAGAAGAGCCTGGGATTAAAGATTTTTACTGCTCTTCCCAGCTTCTTTTTAAAGCCGGCTCAGCAAGACTCTAACAGTTTTTCACCGCCTGCCTAAAAACCTTGGGGAAGGCCAACGGCCCTAAGAGGATGTTCTGGGGCCAATATTTTTGCCCTGGGATGGCCAGATCCAAATGAGAGTCAAGGGCAGCCTTCAAAAGGAAAGTCAGTTTCATAGGAGAGAAACCTAAGAAAGCACAGGCAGACTGAGCCATCCGTCTCAGAAAATACCTCCATGGATCCACCCCCGCATCCCCAAATCTGTCATTAAACCCAATTCCAATCAGTGGAGTACAGCAGTATCAGAAGTGGGGCCTCAGCTCACGTCAATTCCCAGCACACATGAAAAGACAGACTTCCCTCCTTCACTCTGCCACCATGATCACCACACCCCCAGTAATCTTCCTTCCCCCTTTTCCTCTCATCCCCTGGGAGTGAGTGCGGGGTGGGGGTGGGGGGGTTCCCCGGGGGGTAGGGTGAGGGGCTCCCTGTCATCTCACTGTGGCTTCCAGATCCTCTGTCTTGTTGCGAAGGTGGTCCAGGTTCTCTCCCCGGGCCAGGATCCGCTCCACATTCTGAGTCATGATATTCTTGACCCCTTCCACTTCATCCCTGAGGTTCCGCACACGGTCATCTCCTCCTCCACCACTGGCCTCCTGGGCAGCCACACAAAGGGTTAATTAGGCCAAGAGTTGGAGGGACTGAGATCCAGACTCAGAGGCCAGAGGAGGGGGAGGCCTGAGGTGGACTTTAGCTTTTTGCAATGCTTGAACTGTTTGCAAAGAAAATGTTTTTCTGTAGAACTCGGGTAATCAAAACCAAATGCCTTTATAAGCCCCAGATGGTGAGAGCCATCCATGTTAGGAGACAGACAGGACCCAACTTCTTTGTGGATTCTCAGGGCCCTTGACAGAACAAGAAGCAACCACCAAACCCCTCTCCACTGCTTCCTTGTTCCTCAGAGAGGGTAAGAGGAGACAGCTGAGCCAGTACTTCCCAATGCACAGCTCCACCTCTATGTAAGAAATTCCCAGGTCCCACAGGTCCTCATTAAAAAT
>NW_011495040.1:2122453-2126351 GCF_000754665.1 Bison bison bison | reverse complement strand
TGGGCACGGACCACCCTCACCAAGCCCACCCTCTCTCTCAGACAGTGGCTGGAGAACTGCTCCAGCCTCCTGGGCAGCCTGATAGCTGTGGCAACCAGGCTCCAAGTCCCTCACAAGGCCCCAGGAGAGAGAACAGTTGGGCCACAAACTTCTGCTTTCCCCACCACTTGGCACCACGCGCAAGCACCAGGCCATGGCCTACTCAGGCAAGTATAAAAAAAAACAGACAGCCTTGGCGTTGGGGGAAATGGAGGGCAAGTCCTCCCAGGCTGTAGCCTCGTCCCCAGGCTTCATGATAAGGTTTTTGAACAGGGAGGGGAAAACACTGTTAAGCTCCTCCCTCCCTGACCCACTCGACTTCCAGAAACAGATCAGGGGTGGGGGTCGAAACTGTCGCAGAGAACCAATTTCTGAGTCTTTTACAAACCCTCAGCTCTCTTCCCCCGGGGTGGTAGATTCCTTGGACTCAGTAGAGAGACAAATTCTTTGGGTTTCTGTACAGGGATAAAGTGAGAAGTAGAGGGGGATTCCAGCCGATAGGCTGGGCTCTGCCTTCGGAACCGCACAGGCACAGCCCAGGAATGTCACAAAACCCGCCGGCCGGCAGCGGCTGGGGAAGGAGATGAATTAGGTTCCAGCCACCCGAAGCACCAAAGCCCACTCCAGATCAGCTCAAGGGTCAGGAGAGGGAGAGAGCAGAGAAGGAGCAGGAACACCCACCCAGGCAGCTCAGACCTATTTGCAGCCAAGCTGTCAAAGAAGAAACTTCTCTGGCAGCCGCTGCCCCAGCCCTTCGACTTTGCCAACCAACTTTCCTTGGGTAATCCCCGGCCCCTTCTTCGTTTCCAGCTCTCTCACCATGTTTCCAAGCAGCTCGGGCCTGCCGGCAGCTGAACTCGTTGACTACTCGGTTTCCTCCCAGGCGGCCGTCGGTTCACTTCCTGCTTGTCCAACTTTCAGCCCGCCCCCGCCAACCTCGCATCCCAGCGGCTCCGGCCACACCTCGCTCAGGTTCTCCAGGTAGGCGGGCACCCTGCGCTGCCCTCCCAGTCTCCTCCGGAGCCGGGGCTTAGGCTTAAAGCGACAGGGTTCCCGGGCACCACATTTCTTCTCACTTAGAAACAAAAAAAGATCAGGCAGCCCTCCTTGGTTTCCGGATGTAAAAAGGCAGCCGTCTCCTTTTTTAAATTTTTTATTATTTTTTGGGGGG
Organism: Bison bison bison; assembly: GCF_000754665.1. Taxonomy (NCBI): domain Eukaryota; kingdom Metazoa; phylum Chordata; class Mammalia; order Artiodactyla; family Bovidae; genus Bison; species Bison bison. The sequence goes on along the minus strand of NW_011495040.1, from coordinate 2,125,141 downwards.
CCGCACACGCAGCATACAGGCCCTTAGTTTCCCAACAGGGCTCGAACCCGCGCCCCCTGCAGTAAAGCGAAGAGTCAACCACTGCAGGGCTAGAGAAGTCCCTCACTTTTTTAAAAAAACGTTTTTATAATGTCCTCAGTATCTGATCCCCAATTGTTAAAGAATAAAATCAGCCCTAAGCACTCTGTCAGACCTTGTTCATGTGGAAACAGAACGCAGATATGAACATTGCTTACTGGACAACCCTTGTTCCCAAGTTGTTTTAGTGCAGAAAGCACTAAAACCCCCAAAGTCTGAAATACTGTGATCCTGGGCTCTGGTGTCAGAAGCTGCAGACCCTGAGTGAACCTCTTCATATCTCTGGTCTTTGCAGGTACTGATCCTGACCTCAGAGGGTGGTGGTATGGAGTAAAAGAAAAGCTTACACCATGTACCTAGCACAGCCTGGAACAAAGGGCTGCCCACTGCTCAAATCAGGAAATGCTGGGTCACCAACTCTCCTATTCTAGAGTTCAACCGTCCTGCACCGCCCTTCGGGGGCCACCTCGAGGGTTAGGGAACCCCAACAGAAATGAGCAGATGACTGCCCTATGGACCAGAGAGGGGGCCCAGGGCAAAGGATTTTTCCACTGACCTGGCTGCAGGCCAGAGAAAATCCACCCTTCCCAAATGGTGTTTATCAAGACAGAAAAACAATAACAGACCTGTTCAGAAGGAAATAAACGTTCCTGTCCCACCCCAGAAGTAACAGTTCCAAGAGGGAAATGGCAGCTTCTCTTGACAAATGCTTCTTTTTTTTTTTTGACAAACTTTTTTTAAAGAGCTTAATAAACTTTGGACCTCCATAGCATTTGAAGCGGAGAAGGCAATGGCACCCCACTCCAGTACTCTTGCCTGGAAAACCCCATGGACGGAGGAGCCTGGTGGGCTGTAGTCTATGGGGTCACTAAGAGTCAGACACGACTGAGTGACTTCACTTTCACTTTTCACTTTCATGCATTGGAGAAGGCAATGGCAACCCGCTCCAGTGTTCTTGCCTGGAGAATCCCAGGGACGGGGGAGCCTGGTGGACTGCCGTCTATGGGGTCGCACAGAGTAGGACACGACTGAAGCGACTTAGCAGCAGCAGCAGCAGCAGCATTTGAAGATCCTTTATTCTAGCTTCCCAGGTGGTGCTAGTGGTAAGGGACCCATCTGCCAGTGCAGGAGACATAAAGAGATGCAGGTTCCATCGCTGGGTCGGAATATCCCCTGGAGGAGGGCATGGCAACCCATTCTAGTATTCTTGCCTGAAGAATCCCATGGACAGAGGAGCCTGATGGGCTACAGTCCACGATCTGCAAAGAGTCACACACGACTGAAATGACTTAGCATGCACACACCTGAATTTTGATGGATAGTAACAGCCTGCTTTCACCTAAAACGTGGTACCCAACTCCTCATCATTCTTAGAAAGGCAACAATGAAGCCAAGCAGAGGTGGATCAGTATCTTTGATCTATCCTTTCTTTCTTTTTAAAATTATTATTAAATTTTTTGGCTACACTGGATTTTCCTTGGGGCAAGTGGACTTTCTCTAGCTGTGGGATGCGGGGATTTCTCCACTGCAGTGCTCAGGCTTCTCTTGTTGCGGAGCATGGGATCTGGAGTGTGGGGGCTCAGTAGTTACCCCTCGGCATGTGGGATCTTAGTATTTGAACCCAGGATCACACCTGCATCCCCTGAATTGGAAACTAGAAGTCCTAACCACTGGACCACCAGAGAAGTCCCTGTTGATATATATGATCATTGTCCAGTACAGTAGCCACTGACCACAAGCAGCTGTTGAACATGTGAAATGTGGCTCATCCGACTGAGGTGAGATCTAAAACATGCCAGATTTAAAAGACTTATTATGAGAGAGAGACTGTAAATATCGCTTTAGTAATTTTATATATTCATCAATATGTAAAATTGAAATAATATTTTTAATCTTTTTCTTTTTAAAAAAAATTTGTAATTTGCTTTATTTATTTATACTTTTGGCCATGCTGTACCACATGCCAGATCTTAGTTCCTCAATCAGGGATCAAACCCATACCTCCTGAAGTGAAAGCTCAGATTCCTAACCCCTGGACCACCAGGGAAGTCCCAAGTGCTTTATTTTTTATTGAATTATAATTGATGTACAATATTATATGTTCAGTTCAGTTGCTCAGTCGTGTCTGACACTTTGGACTCCATGAATTGCAGCATGCCAGGCCTCCCTGTCCATCACCAACTCCAGAGTTCACCCAGACTCACGTCCATCGAGTCAGTGATGCCATCCAGCCATCTCATCCTCTGTCGTCCCCTTCTCTTCCTGCCCCCAACCCCTCCCAGCATCAGAGTCTTTTCCAATGAGTCAACTCTTCACATGAGGTGGCTAAAGTACTGGAGTTTCAGCTTTAGTATTATTCCTTCCAAAGAACACCCAGGACTGATCTCCTTTAGAATGGACTGGCTGGATCTCCTTGCAGTCCAAAGGACTCTCAAGAGTCTTCTCCAACACCACAGTTCAAAAACATCAATTCTTCAGTGCTCAACTTTCTTCACAGTCCAACTCTCACATCCATACATGACCACTGGAAAAACCACAGTCTTGACTAGATGGACCTTTGTTGGCAAAGTAATGTCTCTGCTTTTTAATATGCTATCTAGGTTGGTCATA
>NW_011495040.1:2120012-2122353 GCF_000754665.1 Bison bison bison | reverse complement strand
TGTTCTTCTTCCAGCCCAGCGTTTCTCATGATGTACTCTGTATATAAGTTAAATAAGCAGGGTGACAATATACAGCCTTGACGTACTCCTTTTCCTATTTGGAACCAGTCTGTTGTTCCATGTCCAGTTCTAACTGTTGCTTCCTGACCTGCATATAGGTTTCTCAAGAGGCAGGTCAGGTGGTCTGGTATTCCCATCTCTTTCAGAATTTTCCACAGTTTATTGTGATCTACACAGTCAAAGGCTTTGGCATAGTCAAGAAAGCAGAAATAGATGTTTTTCTGGAACTCTCTTGCTTTTTCGATGATCCAGCGGATGTTGGCAATTTGATCTCTGGTTCCTCTGCCTTTTCTAAAACCAGCTTGAACTTCTGGAAGTTCACAGTTCACATATTGCTGAAGCCTGGCTTGGAGAATTTTGAGCATTACTTTACTAGCATGTGAGATGAGTGCAACTGTGCAGTAGTTTGAGCATTCTTTGGCATTGCCTTTCTTTGGAGTTGGAATGAAAACTGACCTTTTCCAGTCCTGTGGCCACTGCTGAGTTTTCCAAATTTGCTGGCATGTTGAGTGCAGCACTTTCACAGCATCATCTTTCAGGATTTGAAATAGCTCAACTGGAATTCCATCACAGCCGGGAGCCAGTGTGAAGAACTCCACCCGTGGCAAAAGTCATGAGGAAGGAGGCTCGGCATACACAAAGGCAGGATGGAGCCTCAGAAGTCCCCCTGGATATTCTGGAGCATCTACCCCCAAAACCAGAGTCTGCCTACTTTACTGCTTTGTGCTCTCACCTACACCTCTGACTTTACAGGGGGCTGTCCCTGACCACCATCTCTCTCGTGAATAGGTTCTTCTGGCCACATGTGATTGTTTAGAGCCTCCCAACTGTGAGAGGCATAAGATGTTCTGAACTGTCTAAATACAGATTCCTTTGAGCAGTTAAAAGATTGATTAGAAATTGTATTGGTGAAGGGTTTTTCACTTGTTGGGCCAATGTTTGCTGCTAAGTCTCCATATCCCTTACCTACTGTGTCCCTGGCAGTGTATTGATTAATATAATTGGTGTAAGTAGTAGCTTTAATGTTTGTAACCTTGGACCCTGGAGTTAATTCTTTTTCTTGTTATAGCCCACCACACCTTTGCCCTATAAGAATGCAACTTTATCTAATGCTTTTGGAGGGTGGCGCCTGACTAATCACCTTTAGAGAAAAATAAGTTTTCTGAAGAAAGGGTCTTAAAATGTTAACAGGCCTCCGGGCCAGAAGATGATGTAAATCACCTAAACCTTTACATATGATAAGTTTGCAGGAAGAAAGCCTGCCTTACTGCTGACTCTACCCCTTCCCCCATTATCCTCTATGCATAACTTAAGGTATAAAAACTACTTTGGAAAATAAAGTGCGGGCCTTGTTCACCAAAACTTGGTCTCCCCATGTCGTTCTTTTTCTCACCTTTTGGCTGAATTATTCAGCCTCTTTTCTCCACTAAATTTTTTCACTGATTTATCTTTATTTAACCACTCTTTATATCTTTAATTAACATTTAAATAAGCTGTTGTTTTTTGATCGCCGATGCTGTCTCCCCTTCGAAACCCCTGACTCTACCCGGGCTGGACCCTGGCAAGTGGCACCCGGACAGGCTTTTTGAAGGTAGGTCACATTTGAAAATTAAAAGAAGGGGAGTTTAAGTATAGTTCTCCCCATCAAATCTCGCAACATGCTCTTTTCGTAATAAATATTTTAAATACTGATTCAGCCGGAACTACTGCAATGCTTCGCCATTGGTGCCCGGAGCAATTGAATGCAAAACGATTAGTCAAATGGAAGGACCTCCTCTCAGGACAATGGAAGGGTCCTGACCCATTATTAACTAGCGGTTGAGGATGTGCTTGTATTTTTCCACAGGATGTAGATTCTCCAATTTGGATCCTGGACAGGCTGATTCGCCATGTTGCAGTCCCCCAGACATCCGGTTCCCCCATTGCTTCCATCACAAAAGAGGAGGGGCACTCCTCTGCCCCTGCAGCCGCAGCACAGAACAGCCGCCCGTTGGGAGCCGCAGGCCGGACCAGCCTGGGTGCCGGGGCCCAGCGCACAGTGCTCACAGCCGGTAGCCCCACCAGCATCTCTCTGCGCTGGCTTGGCTGTAGCTGAGCCCCAGGCTGGTTCAGCGAGGGAGCAGGGGCGGTGCCCGCCAGCAGGGGAGGCAAGATAAACATCAAGATCTCCGCGAGACCGACAGGGCTTCTGCAGCACGAACTCCAACCAGAAAATAATTCTACTTATTCTGTTTTGGCTTGTCTACCCTCTCCTTATGTTTTTCTCTTTACCAACGATTCT
>NW_011495040.1:2119742-2119912 GCF_000754665.1 Bison bison bison | reverse complement strand
AGGGTAGATGCCTTGGAGGAGGCAATAATGCATATTGGGACTGAGTTATAGGCTTTAAAAGTGAAAATGGCTCTGTCATGCCACGCTGATTACCGGTGGATATGCGTGACATCTTTGAAGGATTCTTTGGCAGAACATTCAGAGGCTCGCGACTGAGCTGCATCTGGCTG
>NW_011495040.1:2114544-2118351 GCF_000754665.1 Bison bison bison | reverse complement strand
TGTATTCTTGCCACCTCTTCTTAATATCTTCTGCTTCTGTTAGGTCCATACCATTTCTGTCCTTTATTGAGCCCATCTTTGCATGAAATGTTCCCTTGGTATCTCTAATTTTCTTGAAGAGATCTCTAGTCTTTCCCATTCTGTTGTTTTCCTCTATTTCTTTGCATTGATCACTGTTACAGGTATACAATATAATGATTCACAATTTTTAACGGTTATACTCTATTTATAGTTATTATAAAATGTTGGCTGTATGCCCTGTGTTGTACGATATATCCTTTTAGCTTATTTTGTACATAGTAGCTTTCCCTTTCACTTTTCACTTTCATGCATTGGAGAAGGAAATGGCAACCCACTCCAGTGTTCTTGCCTGGAGAATCCCAGGGACAGGGGAGCCTGGTTGGCTGCCGTCTGTGGGGTCGCACAGAGTCGGACACAACTGAAGTGATTTAGCAGCTTATACCTCTTAATCTCCTGTTCCTAAATTGCTCCTCTCCCCTCTGTCTCCTCACTGCTAACTACTAGTTTGTTCTCTATGAGTCTGCTTCTTCTTTGTTAAATTCAGTAGTTTGTTGTATTAATATTTTTTAGATTCCACATATAAATGATATCATACAGTATTTGTCTTTCTCTGTCTGACTTATTTCACTAAGCATAATACACTTGAGGTCCATTCATGTTGTTTTAAAAGGAAAAATTCCATTCTCTTTTATGGCTGAGTAATATTCCATTGTGTGTGTGTGTGTGTGTGTGTGTGTGTGTGTGTATATATATACACACACCACATCTTCTTTATCAATTTATATGTTAATAGACACTTAGGATATATTGAGTTTACTTAAAAAATATTGGTAAAATTAATTTCACCTGTTTATTTTCTCTTTCAATTTGGCTAATAGAAAATGATTAATTACCAATGTGGCTCAAATTCTATTTCTACAGACACACTGATCTATACTTTAACATTTTTGTGACATTGGACAGATTTATGTAACATCTCTAAGCTTCAATTACCTCCATTCTGTGCCTGGTACTTAAAAAACTGTCAGTAAATGGTGGCTTTTGTGATTACTCAGAATTCCAGATGCTAAGTGAATTGGTAGGCAAGGGAGCATGAGAGATGCCAAGAAACAAAGACCAGAGTAGGATGTTTGAGGGGAACAGGAAGAAATGGAAGAGGATTCCCTGGATGGGAATTCCCTGGACATTCCTCGTTGTAAGGAGAGTTACAGCAGTTGAGCTATCGGGTCTGGTACACCACCACAAGCCTTGGACATACATTGATGTCACTGAGGGAGCTGACCCTTGGCCTAGATCTAGCAACTGTCAGGGAGATTCAGCAGTGCCGATGGTTGGGCCTGTAACCTGTTCGTCCTCGTCTTCACCTTACGGAACTGCTACAGGCTTAGCTTCACCTGTATAAACACTGCATTGTGATCCTTTATCAGAAAACTATCTGGGGGCTTCCCTGGTGGCTCAGTGGCAAAGAATCTGCCTGCCAATGCAGGAGATGTGGGTTCAGTCTTTGGTCTGGGAGGATTCCACATGCCTTGGGGCAACTAAGCCCCATGAGCCACAACTACTGAGCCTGGGCTCTACAGCCTGGGAGCCACAACTATGGAAGCTCTTAAGTCCTAGAGCCCATGCTCAGCAACAAGAGAAGCCACAGCAATGAGAAGCTTGCCCACTGAGACAGAGTCACCCCCACGAGCCACAGCTAGAGAAAAGCCCGCACAGTAACGAGGACCCAAAGACAACCATCTGGGAGTTCCCTAATGGCCTAGCAGTTAGGATTCTGGGTTTTCATTACTGTGGTCTGGGTTCAATCCCTGGTTGGGGAATTGAGGTACCACAAGCTAGTGTGGCCAAAAAAAGGAAGAGCATCTGGCTACCACCCTCACAAGGTTAAACATTCAGTAAGGTACTGAATGGTACTCAATGAGCAGAGAACAGAAGTCACTGATTCCTTTAGTCAAGGAAGGCTCTATCCCAGGAGGGGAGTGTCAGTCACTTTGTAAGGAAAAGACTCTATGTAGTAGGAGCTGCAGCCAAAGAAGCAATTGGACTATGCTGAAGAGTCTTCTCAGTCCCTGTGTGATCAGATTTGGGCGTCAGTGGCTCAGAGGTTAAAGCATCTGCCCGCAATGCGGGAGACCTGGGTTCGATCCCTGGGTCAGGAAGATCCCCTGGAGGAGGGCATGGTAACCCACTCCAGTATTCTTGCCTGGAGAATCCCATGGATGGAGGAGCATGGTGGGCTACAGTCCACGGGGTCGAAAAGAGTCAGACACTACTGAGCAACTTCACTTTCACTTCTTTCTCCTGCTGCCTGGCAGGCAGGTTCTTTACCACTAGAGCCACCTAGGAAGCCGACTGTTGTGGAGTCTTAGGCAAATCACTTCCCTCTGGGAGCTTTGGTTTCTTCATCAGCAAAATGGGAACAATAATGAAAGCTGTTTTACAGGATTATTGTTAGGATTAAATAGTATGGGTATATATGTCTATATTTCTGCTAAAGCATACTACAAATGAAAAAGGAGACTAGTAAACAAATGGAATGACAGAAGGGAAGAGGAATACAAACAGCCTGCAAAGCAATCAGGCAAACTTTGCTGTACACTGGCATATACCCCAGTCACATTTATGGCCCTAGTGGGCGGTTGACTCCTGTACCTTTCAGGGGAAAGGCTAGAGAACAAGGAGGAAGCACATTCAGGAGGCTCAACTGGAATTGCTCCTGAAAGATCATAAACCTCTCATCGCTGCCAAGGCCTCTTTTGTCTTCCTCTTTACAGATTGTTACACAACGAGTCACCCCCATCTCTCCCAAGGTGCTCTCTTTCTTTCTGACCTTGCCCTTAGAACTGGAAGGTTCTGCCCTTGGCGATTTTCTGACTCCACCCTCTCTCCTAGAGCAATAGTTCTCTGTGGGGTTGATCCTGCCCTCCAGGGAATGTGACAGTGTCTGGAGACATCTTTGGTTGACACAACTGATGGGGGGAGTGGTGCTACTGGCATCTAGTGGGTAGAGGCCAAGGATGCTTAACTTCCTACAATGTCATGGATAGCCCACGACCCCCACCCCAAAAACAAAGAACATACAGACCAAATGACAATACTGCCAAGGTTTAGAAACCTTGCTCTCCCTAGGGAAGTGTACTCAGTGCCTTTACAGTTTCAACAGCCATTTAAGGACGATCCCCAAATCTGTGAGTGCATGCATGCTAAGTCGCTTCAGTCGTGTCTGACTCTTTGAAACCCTATGGACTGTAGCTCACCAGGTTCCTCTCTCCCTGGGATTCTCCAGGCAAGAATACTGGAGTGGGTTGCCATGCCCTGCTACAGGGAATTTTCCCGACCCAGGAATTGAACCCTCATCTATTCTAGTCTCATGGATTGGCAGGCAAGTTCTTTACCACTAGCTCCCACCTGGGAAGCCCTGAGCTACCTGAGAAGGACCGCCCCCCTCCAAATGCCATACCTCTCTCTAATTGCCACACCTCTCTCTAATTGCCACTGCTGCCTCTCCAATGTCCTGGACAATCCACAGACACATCCGACAGCCAAACCAAACCCTTTATCTTTTTCCCATGTTCCTCCTCCTGAATAGTACTCCCATTCTACCACTGTCCCAAGTTAGGAACCCCTCAGTTCAGTTCAGTTCAGTCACTCAGTCGTGTCCGACTCTTTGCGACTCCATGAATTGCAGCACGCCAGGCCTCCCTGTCCATTACCAACTCCTGGAGTTCACTCAGACTCACATCCATCAAGTCAGTGATGCCATCCAGCCATCTCATCCTCTGTCGT
>NW_011495040.1:2111207-2114444 GCF_000754665.1 Bison bison bison | reverse complement strand
TTCAGCTTTAGCATCATTCCTTCCAAAGAAGTCCCAGGGCTGATCTCCTTCAGAATGGACTGGTTGGCTCTCCTTGCAGTCCAAGGGATTCTCAAGAGTATTCTCCAACACCACAGTTCAAAAGCATCAATTCTTCGGCGCTCAGCCTTCTTCAGAGCCCAACTCTCACATCCATACATGACCACTGGAAAAACCATAGCCTTGACTAGACGGACCTTTGCTGGCAAAGTAACGTCTCTGCTTTTGAATATGCTGTCTAGGTTGGTCATAACTTTCCTTCCAAGGAGTAAGCGTCTTTTAATTTCATGGCTGCAGTCACCATCTGCAGTGATTTTGGAGCCCAAGACAATAAAGTCTGTCACTGTTTCCACTGTTTCCCCATCTATTTGCCATGAAGTTATGGGCCCAGATGCCATGATCTTCGTTTTCTGAACGTTGAGCTTTAAGCCAACTTTTTCATTCTCCACTTTCACTTTCATCAAGAGGCTTTTGAGTTCCTCTTCACTTTCTGCCATAAGGGTGGTGTCATCTGCATATCTGAGGTTATTGATATTTCTCCCGGCAATCCCTAAGACATCCTATACACACAATCAATCAGTTCAGTTCAGTTCAGTCGCTCAGTTATGTCCAACTCTTTGTAACCCCATAGACTGCAGCACGCCCATCTCCCTGTTCATCACCAATTCTCAGAATTTACTCAGATTCATGTCCACTGAGTTAGTGATGCCATCCAACCATCTCATCCTGTTGTCCCCTTCTCCTCCTGACTTCAGTCTTTCCCAGCGTCAGTGTCTTTTCTAATGAGTCAGTTCTTCACATCAGGTGGCCAAAGTATTGGAGCTTCAACTTCAGCATGAGTCCTTCCAATGAATATTAAGGACTGATTTCCTTTAGGATTGACTGATGTGATCTCCTTGCAGTCCAAGCAACTCTCAAGAGTCTTCTTCAGCATGACAGTTCAAAAGTATCAATTCTTCAGTGCTCAGCTTTCTTTATGGTCCAAATCTCACATCTGTACATGACTACTGGAAAAACCATAGCTTTGAGTAGACAGACCTTTGTTGACAAAGTGATGTCTCTGCTTTTTAATATGCTGTCTAGGATGGTCATAGCTTTTCTTCCGAGGAGCAAGAGTCTTTTAATTTCATGGCTGCAGTCACTGTCTGCAGTGATTTTGGAGCCCAAGAAAATAAAGTCTGTCACTGTTTCCATTGTTTCCCCATCTATTTGCCATGAGGTACTGGGACCAGGGGCCATAATCTTAGTTTTTTGAATGTTGAATTTTAAGCCAGCTTTTTCAGTCTCCTCTTTCACTTTCATCAAGAGGCTCTTTAGGTCCTTTTTGCTTTCTGCCATAAGGGTGGTGTCATCTACATATCTGAGACACCACTAAGTCTTAGTCTCTCAAATATACCACATCCTTTTCATACAAGCTTCTGCTTCCTAGGTAATGCCAGGATGATCTCTTCTCTGATCCACCTCCAAACTGACTATCTTCTCCCATCCATTCCTTCTATGGTTGCTCCTTATCTTCCTAAAACACCAATTTGAGAATGCAGCACCCTACCCCCAGGGTAAAGCCTAAACTCCTTAGTTTGGCATGCCAAGATTGTTCTAAACCTGCTTTTTGAAGATTATCTCTCAAGAGACTCACCTTCCAGCCCCCTAGCCATACTAAATTACCTGTCCTTCCCAAAATAAACCATCCCCTTTTACATCTTTGCTCAAGTGGACTTTTGTCATTGAGACAAGAGAATATCCCGCTTCATTCATCATTGCTTCCATGAAGTCTTCTAGATTTCCCCACTGAAATTCAACTTCTTCCTTTTCTGATCACCATCACACTGTATCTTTTATAAAATCTACAATAAGCTTTACCATTAACTGCATGTGCATGTATGTGTGCCAAGTCACTTTAGTCATGTCCGACTCTTTGCGATCCTATGGACTGAGCCCGCCAGGCTCCTCTGTCCATGGGATTCTCCAGGCAAGAGTACTGGAGTGGGTTGCCATGCCCCTCTCCAGAAGATCTTCCCAACCCAGGGCTCGAACCGGAGTCTCCTGCATTGCAGGCGGATTCTTTACCATCTGAGCCACCAGGGAAGCCCCTGTGGCTCAGATGGTAAATAAAATAAAAATAAATAGTTTAAAAAAATAAATAAAACAAAAATGGAGCCATCTAGTAGTATTTTTAAAATTTTTATATATTTGTTTTTGGCTTCTCTGGGTCTTCATTGCTGCTCTCGGACTTCAGTTGTGGAGGGGCTCCTCTCCAGTAGTGTTTCTAGTAGCTGCGGCACACGGGATCAGTAGCTGTGACGCTGAGGCCCAGTTGCCTGAGGCATGTAGAACCGTCCCAGTCCAGGGATTGAACCCATATCCCCTAAATTGGCAAGTGGATTCTTAATGACTGGACCACCAGGGAAGTCCGGAGCCATCTAATTTTGAGTGATCCTAGAAAATCTGGCCTAAACTTCCCAATCCACAATGTATTCATCTGGACTGGGATTTGACAGTGGATTAAGAGATGCATCCCCTAAATATTAATAGATCTATGGCTTCCAAAGTGTTGTATCAGGATGACCTAGAAGTGGGCCAGACTTCAACAGCAGGAACACTTGGTGAATCCACCTGCATCTGTGCCCAATAATCTCTACCACATCTACCCCTGCCAATTTTTTTCCTTTAGGATGGTGGTTCTCAGCACATGGTCCGTGAACCCCTGAAGTCTTTAGGGGCAAAATTTACTATAATAATACTGAGATGTTATTTGCCTTTTTAACTGTGTTAACATTTGAACTGATAATGCAAAGAAAAATGGGCAAAACTGTTGGCAACTTAGCAGGAGAGAGACCGTGGTACCCAACTGTAGTAGTAGTCACTGCATTCCTCTCTGCCACACACTTACCACATTTAAAAAATGCCAATGTCAAGTAAGAATACTCTTGGAGCTTCCCTGGCGGTCCAGTGGTTAAGGCTCTGTGCTTCCACTGCAGGGGGTGCAGGTTTGATCCCTGGTTGGGGAAGTTTCTCATGCCAGGAGATGCAGCCAAAAAAAAAAAATAAAGAAAAAGGGAAAAAAAATTTATAAAAAGAATACTGTTAGTGAAGCAGTATAAAATTATTAATTTTATAAATTCCTGTCACAGGCATACAGATCATTTTACTATTTTGTGTGAAGAACTGGAAAATATAAATACAATACTTCTGTATACCCAAATACAATGATAGTCTCAT
>NW_011495040.1:2085048-2111107 GCF_000754665.1 Bison bison bison | reverse complement strand
AGTCTCATAGTTGTTCTAAGAAAGAACACTTGTGCAATTAAACTGTGAACTCAACTCACCTTCATTTTCAAACTAATAGATTTTTCTTTGAGTAGTAGGTTCCATACACCCTTAATGTCTCCCTGTTTTTCCTGTACTAACGTCTTGTATTAGTGTGATATATTTGTGACAACTGATGAGCTAATATTAATAACAAAGTTCATGGTTTACATTAGGGGTCACTATTTTTTAAATTTTATTAAAAAAAATCTTTTTTATTTATTTTTCATTTGGCTTTGCCGGGTCTCAGTTGCAGCACACTGGGTCTTTGATCTCTGTTGAGCATGTGTTGTATGGATGCTCAACAGAGTTGAGTGTATGGACTGCAGTTGCAGTGTATAGATTCTAGTTCCCTGACCAGAGATTGAACCCAGAGCCTCTGCATTGGGAGTCTTGGCCACTGGACTATCAGAAAAGTCCCTAGGGTTCATTCTTTATATTATACATTCTATGGGTCTTGATAAATATATAGCAACATGAATTCATCATGACACCATTAGAGTATCATACAGAATAGTTTCACTTCTCTAAAAATCCTCTGTGCTACATCTATTCATCTCTCTCTTCCTCCCCCACAACTTCTGGAAAACATCTATCTTTTTGCTATCTCCAAAGTTCTGCCTTTTCCAGGTTATCACATGGTATGTAGCCATTTCAGATTGGTTTCTTTCACTTAGCAATATGCATTTAAGATTCCTCCATGTCTTTGTGGATTGACAGCTCATTTCATTACTGAATACTCCATCATATGGATGTGCTAGTTTATTTTATCCATTTACTTATTGAAGGATATTTTGGTTGATTCCAAGTTCGGACAGTTATAAATAAAGCTGAGGTACATTCCTGTGCAGGTTTTGCGTGGGCATAAATTTTCACCTCATTTGAGTAAATACCAAGGAGCACAATTGCTGGATCATATGGTAAGAGTATGTTGAGTTTTGTAAGAAACTGCCAAACTGTCTTCCAACTGTTTTGTATTCCTACCAGCAATGTAAGCAGAGTTTCTGTTGCTCCATTTCCTTACCAGCATTTGTTGTTTTCAGAGCCTTGGATTTCTAGAATCTCACTGTTGTTTTTATTTTTTGGCCATGCTGTGGGGCTTGTGGGATCTTAGTTCCCAGGCCAGGGACTGAACCCAGGTCATGAAAGTGAAATTGCCCACTGGATCACCAGGGAATTGCCAAATTTGCAATATCCTAATAGGATATTAAGCATCTTTGTTTTTGCCTTTTTTCTTTTAAAATGAAGTACCATTACTTGAAAGGACATTGGACAGACGAACTATGATTATTCAAACTGGTGCATTTAGCAAATACTTTATCAAAAATGAAAGGAACCTCTCCATTCAAGGAAAACAATAGATGGTATTTGTTGCCAGTGGTAAAATTTGAGCTTTCAGGTGAAAATTAAAATTTGAGAAAACTTGTATCTGCCACTATGTGCCTGGCAGCTTCCCAACACTTAAGAAACTTTACATTTAGAAGAGCTGCACAGCTTAGTTTTTAGATGGTCAGTATTTTCCAAAGGACCATATGTATGATTTTATAAAATTGTCAGGAGTAAAAGATCCATTCAAGTGCAAGATATACCAACAATTTTTTTTTAACTTTCTATTTTATACTTGAGTATAGTTGATTATCAGTGTTGTATTAGTTTCAGGTATATAGTAAAGTGATTCAGTTATACATGCACCTGTGAAGTGAAAGTGACAGTGACAGTCACTCAGTCGTATCTGACTCTTTACAGTCCATGGATTTCTCCAGGCCAGAATACTGGAGTGGGTAGCCTTTCCCTTCTCTAGGGATCTTCCCAACCTAGGGATCCAACCCAGGTCTCCTGCATTGCAGGTGGATTCTTTACCAACTGAGCTATCAGCAAAGTCCATACACGCATCTACTCTCTCTCAAAATCTTTCCCCAATTAGGTCATTGCATAATATTGAGCAGAGTTCCCTATGCTCTACAGTAGGCCTTTATTGGTTATCCATTTTAAATATAGCAGTGTGTACATGTTGATTCTAAAGTCCCTAACTGTCCTTCCACTCATCCTTTCCCTCTGCAAGATATACCAATGATTTTAATGTGTGTATTAGTCGCTCAATCGTGTCCGACTCTTTGTGACCCCGTGGACTGTAGCCCACCAGGCTCCTCTGTCCATGGGATTCTCCAGGCAAGAATAGTAAAGTAGGTTGCCATTTTCTCCTCCAGGGATCCTTGGCCATCCAGGGATCAAACCGGGGTCTCCTGAATTGCAGGCAGATTCTTTTAATGTCTAAGACACCCAGGAAAGCTTGATTTTAATATAGTAGAGTGTAAAGTTCATTATGTTTTCCAGTCCCACATCTGATTGCACGCATGCTAAATCTCTTCAGTCGTGTCTGACTCTGCGACTCCATGGACTCTAGCCAGCCAGAATCCTCTGTTCATGGGATTCTCCAGGTAGGAATACTGGAATGGGTTGCCATGCCCATCTCCAGTGGATCTTCCCAACCCAGGAATTGAGCCCTTGTCTCTTATGTCTCCGGAGAAGGCAATGGCACCCCACTCCAGTACTCTTGCCTGGAAAATCCCATGGATGGAGGAGCCTGGTGGGCTGCAGTCCATGGGGTCGCTAAGAGTCGGACACAACTGAGCAACTTCACTTTCACTTTTCACTTTCATGTATTGGAGAAGGAAATGGCAACCCACTCCAGTGTTCTTGCCTGGAGAATCCCAGGGATGGCAGAGCCTGGTGGGCTGCCATCTATGGGGTCGCACAGAGTCGGACACGACTGAAGCGACTTAGCAGCAGCAGCTCTTATGTCTCCTGCCTTGGCAGGCAGGTTCTTTACCACTAGCGCCAACTGGGAAACCCCCACATCTAACTAACTTTTAAAAAAACAACCACTTGTAAGTTTAGGTGTAGTATCAAAGAATATCCACAATTATCTAAAGAGCCTAATAACATACTTCTCTTTTTACCAACAGTATCTGTGAGACCCGATTTCCTTCATATACTTCAATCACAACAGATGGAATGCAGAAACAGAAAGGAGAATCCAGCTTTCTTCAATTAAGCCAGGCATTAAAGAGATCTGCATGTAAAACAATACTATTCTCATATATTTTTTAAGTGTGGAAAATATATTTTTTCATAAAAATGTTATTTATGTAAATATGTAATGGGTTCATGACTTTTTTTTTTCCTTTTAGTAAATCAACGCATATTTCAAACATTTCTCAGGGTAAATTTACAATAGGGTAAATACGGAAAAATATAATCTATTATTCATAAAAAGCTCTTTAGGGTTCTCAATAATGTGTGTAGCAACATAAAGGGGTCCTGAGACTAAAAAATGTGAGAACCCCTGCACTAAGATGCCGTCCTCTGATCCTGCTTGTCAATTCCAGGGCAGAGAAACAATGAAAAAGCTGTTCAAGACTCACCTTCCCCAACCAAACACACTCTATTTACTGCCCCTACTCTGCATTCCTTCTGCGGTCAGGTCGTTCCGGTTTTCCTGCTGCTTTCAAATCTCTCGTTCCAGGCCGGGACAGCCCTCCCCGGTGCATCCTCAACTGGGCGGGAAACTCCCTGGAAAGAGTCTGACTTTTGCGCCCGCACCGTTCACAGATCTGCAGCGACCTAATAGGGGCGGGAAGGGACCCAGGGAGGTCGTGGGCGCCCAGTCTTCTTTAGGTTGAGAGAGCGGAGAGGGCTAGGGAGGCCTCAGGGACGAGACTAGGTACTTGACAGAAAAGAGACAGGTCCGCGTACACCTTCACTCCACGGTCACCAGGGAAGGCGGGGTCTGACCACGCCCCCTCGCGACCTCGTTGCCCCGCCCCCAGACCCCTCGTTCCGCCCTCTACCGCCAAGCAGGGAGTCCAGCGCGGCCGACTAGGGCCCTTCACGACAGTCCTGGCGCTTTCCGGCCGGCCTCGTGCGTGCTGATGTGTCGGGGAGGCGGGGCTTAGGGGAGCCGCCCCTTGCGACGCCCTCGGGCTCGGAGGTTGTTGCTGTGGCCTATCTACCTCGCAGAGGCCATGGCGGTCTCCGCTCGGCCCGCGCGGGCCCCGCGGGGCTCAGGTAGGCTCAGAGCCCCGCCTTGTGGCGCATAGAGAGGGGCGCAACTTTCAGAGGGGTAGGGCAGGGATGCCCTGCGGAACCTGGGGAAGGGAGCCTCGGTTGGGAAGGGCTTTGTAGAGAGAGTTTGCAGTCTTCTGTTTCGGGGGGGTTGATGACATTCAGGACGCTTTGCGATTAGGGGGCTGCAGTCTGAGAAAGGTTCTGGGGCACTGGGGGATCCTGGAGGAGGGGCTGCACTGCAGGGATGTTTCGAGCAGTCAGAGATCAGTGGGTGAACCCAGGTAGGCAGAAGCCCTAGACGGAGATTTCTCTGATTTGAGAAGGAGTCTGTTTTAAAACATCTCCATTCCCATACGTGCACGTGCAACTCTCTCCATTTATTGGTTGCAGACAAAGTAAAGAAAGACAAGGCTGCACAGACTTTAGGGCCCCGTCAGGGCAGCCGAATGGGGAAACTGTTGGGTTTTGAGTGGACAGATGTGTCCAGCTGGGAGAGGCTGGTGACCCTGCTGAATAGACCCACGGATCCTGCAGGCCTGGCAGTCTTCCGTTTTCTCTTCGGTAAGTAGGGAGGTGCCAGCATGGTTGGGGGTGAGAGAATGACAATGGTTCCTTGTCCATTTCTTGGATACTTTCTTGTTTAGTGGACTAACCTTCCTTTTTCTAAAAGCTGAAGTGACTAATATCCTGGAAGAACTCTTTGTAACCCAGTTTTGTCTCCTCTGATTAGGGCTTGGAGATCAGAAGTGCTTTGATCCAAGGCTACAGGAAATACAGAGACAGGGGAACAGGAACCCATTTTATTTGTGGAATGAAGTTTTCCAGTAACTACGCTAAGGACTAGACTTCAGAGAAATGGCAGGGGTGACAAAGCAGCCATTTAGGCTGTGACTCCCTAATCCAGACCTTTCTAACTCATAGGCCACAGCATGTATGTTTGGAATGGGTTACAGACATGCCGAGATATTAATCTACCTAACCCAGTGGTTCTCAACTGGAGACGCTTTTACTCTCCAGGGTACATTTGGCAATGTCTCTAGACGTTTGTATTTGTCACAACTAGGTGTGGGGGAAGGGGAAGAAGTGGTTACTGGCATCTACACAGAAATCAGGGATGCTGCTGAATGACCTATGAACCACAGGGTAAACCTCCAGCAAATAATTAACCAGGCCAAACTGAATTGTCCTGGGGTTGAGAAATCCTACCTTAATTTGGAGCTGGCTTCCTGACCTGAGTAGCCCTTCTGTTTACCCTAGTGTGCTGGCCAGATACTGCTGTGCCAGGAAGTAAAAGAGGTTGAGGGCGCATCACCCCAGAGCACTTTGTGTAGCCAATAGGACAGACCTTTACAAACATGACTATCAAAACCTGAATAGCTTCGATAGCACTTTGTATGCTTCTTTCATTTAATCTTCTCTGAGACCCTGCAAAATATTATGAGCCCCTTCTCACAAATGGGGAATTGGCTCAGGGAGGTGCAGTGGCTGACATCCCACAACTGGCACAATGCCTAGCACAGAGTAGGCACTCAACCAATTCTCAGGTGGCACGAGTGGTAAAGAACCTGCCTGTCAATGCAGGAGATGCGGGTTCGAACCCCGGGTCAGGAGATCCCCTGGAGGAGGAAATGGCAACCCACTCCAGTATTCTTGGCTGGAGAATCCCATGGACAGGGCTCCAGTCCGTGGGATTAAAAAGAGTCAGACACGACTGAAGCGACTTAGGAAGCATGATTATTGTTGAATGAATTATTTCTGGAGCTGGGTGTGCCTGACTGTATTCCAGTATGTTCCATGGTTGCCTTTGCTGAGGCCTATCGGCACCTTCTCTCTCTGCCTTCTCAGGGCTGATGATGGTGCTGGACATACCCCAGGAGCGTGGTCTCAGCTCCCTAGACCGAAGATACCTGGATGGCCTGGAGGTGTGTCGCTTCCCCTTACTGGACGCCTTGCAGCCACTGCCACTTGACTGGATGTATCTGATCTACACCATCATGTTTCTGGGTGAGAGAAACTGCAGGAGAGACGGGCGTATTGACTGGCCTACTTAATACACAGAAATCCGAAGCATGCTGGTGAATGACCAGGGTCTTGGGTTTCATTTTTATTTTTGGCTGTGCCACATGGTTTGCGAGATCTTAGTTCCCTGACTGGGGATCGAACTTAGGCCCTTGGCATTGAAAACACTAAGTCCTAACCGCTGGACAGCCAGGGAATTCTCTAGGTTTTCTTATTTCACTTATTCTATAACTTATAATTTCATCCTGCTGAAATTATAAGCAGGATATTATAATATCCTGTGTGTCATCTGAGCTGTGACCCCTTAACTCTTTTTAAAATATTGAAATAACATTTAGTTGAAATTTATTTTTATCTGACTGTAAAATGTCTGATGATTTTCTTAACCCCACCCATAGGCTGTCCCAGGGGAGCTGGGCCTGTGGTGACCCTTTGACCTTTTAATCTTCTCCCCTACCAATCCCAGGGGCACTGGGCATGATGCTGGGCCTGTGCTACCGGATAAGCTGTGTGTTATTCCTGCTGCCATACTGGTATGTGTTTCTCCTGGACAAGACGTCGTGGAACAACCACTCCTATCTGTATGGCTTGTTGGCCTTTCAGCTGACATTTGTGGATGCACACCACTACTGGTATGAGTCTGGGGGAACGAGGGAGGGGTTGGCTGTGTCAGGATGGTCACCAGAGGTAGGGCCCAGTAAGGTCCTAGCACTTGTCCCAGCAAGCATATCTTCAACCGTGCTTTGCAGAGTAAACATAACTTGTAAACAAGCAAAGGTGACTTGGATGGATTCCGGAGGGGTGACGGTCAGCGAGGTGGGAGTTCTGAGGGTGACCACAAGCAGAGTGGCTCCATTCCCACCCCTTCACTCTTTCCCTATCTCCCCAGGTGCCTTGATCTGTCCACTTCCTGTAATCCTCTTAGAAGAAGAGAAGACCAAAGCCAGACATAGCTATTTTCAAATACTTCAAGGGTGGTCATGTGGAAGAGGGAGCAGACTTTCTCTGTGAGGGACAGAATTAGAGCCAAGAGTAGACACTGATGTGGGGCAGAGGCATGTCAGAAGGAGAGGGCCCACCAGGGCTGCTCAGCAGTGCTGTCCCTGGAGGAGGTAACCCTCCCCCACCTCTGGCTTATGTGACCATCTTTCAGGGGAGGTGGAAAAGGGATTTGGAGACAGGGTTGCAGAACTGATGATCTTTAAGGAATCCTTCTATTACTAAGTGAAAAGCAAGTATGAGCTGTCAGTAACATGGGCGTGGAAAGAAAACCTCAAACACTGGATTTGTTAGTGATTTATCAGTCATTAATCACATGTCAATCGTCAGTACACCTATGCAGATATCCCCTTTTTGTAAACCTTTACATTCATTCAGAGTGGCCAGCTCTCATCATAAAGAATTGAGAAGTAGTTGGGCTTTCTTGGAGGCTCAGATGGTAAAGAACCCTCCTGCAATGCTGGAGACCCAGGTTTGATCCCTGGATTAGGAAGATCCCCTGGAAAAGGGAATGGCTGGTATTCTTGCCTGGAGAATTCCATAGACAGAGAAGCCCTGATGGGCTACAGTCCATGGGGTCACAAAGAGTTGGACATGACTGAGTGACTAACACTCTTTGACAGAATACCCCAGAAAATCTCATTTTTGTAATTTTTGCACAATTTGAAAAAATACCGACTGATCATTCACTAAAGGCTTTCCACATGCCAAGCACTATGCTAAACATTTTTGCTTTTTCCATGTTATAACCCCGTGGTTATAACATGGAGTTCCCATTTTATAAATGAAGAAATTAAGGCTTACAGAAATAAAGGATTTGTCTAAGGTCACTGAGCAGTTAAGAGGCATAAATGAGACTCCAGGTCTCCCTAGTGGCAGACTCCAGTGCTCCTGAGCACAAGTATAATAACCTGCCCCTTTCCTGGCTTCTCTGCTCATTCTGTGTCTTCTTGAAAACCTGCTTTGCTTCTGCCTCCCCAGAATACATCTAATCTTAGTAGCCTGGTTTTGTCCGTTCTCAGCTAGATCCTAGCATCCAGGTCTGTGAAATGTCAGTTTGTCTTGAAAACTGAAACTTTGCTTTAAATGCACTATGTATATTTTCATACACCAGCTTTGCAAACATTCCCTGAAATTCCTTGTTTTTCAAATTTAGTCCTATTTTAGCACTGTAATCTTTTTTTTTTTTTTTGCATATCAGTGATTCTTTCGGAGAAGGCAGTGGCACCCCACTCCAGTACTGTTGCTTGGAAAATCCCATGGATGGAGGAGCCTGGTAGGCTGCAGTCCATGGGGTCGCTAAGAGTCGGACACGACTGAGAGACTTCACTTTCACTTTTCACTTTCATGCATTGGAGAAGGAAATGGCAACCCACTCCAGTGTTCTTGACTGGAGAATCCCAGGGACGGGGATCCTGGTGGGCTGCCGTCTATGGGGTCGCACAGAGTCGGACACGACTGAAATGACTTAGCAGCAGCAGCAGTGATTCTTTATGCCCTTGTCCCATGCAGTGGATGGGGTGGCAGGTAGAGCAGGGGGAAGTACACCTCCCCTCATGCAGGTAACACGAGGTCAGTATATACTAGTCTTACTGCCAGCTGCCTTGTGGCCATGGGGTGGGGAATGGAGGGTCTACAGCCCCTTTCTTCTGGAGCTAGCGTTGTAGTCTTTTTCCTGGTTTATGAGGAGACTAATTTGCTAACTAACAGATGTTAAACACTGAATATTTTGTTGTTGTTATAACTCACTAGTAGTTACGACTAGTAGTTTCTGTTATGACTTGAAATGATCATTACAAGGTGCTCAAATAATTCGAAAGGGCCTCAGAGAGAACTGAGAAGATGTGGGAGACGTCCTAGAATAGAGAGATCACTACAGAGATATCCTGGAATAGAGAGATGATTACATTTAAAAAGCAAGGTAGAAATGGGACTGGACTAAGAACCCGTCCCCTACCGTTCTCCCTCTCAACTACAGGTCTATGGATGGCCTGCTGAGAGCCCGGAAGCGGAACGCCCACGTGCCCCTTTGGAACTATGCTGTGTTGCGTGGCCAGGTACCAGATTGCAGGAGAGAGGGGGTGTTCTTCACAGCCGTTGGCAGCATGGCCGCCCACTGCCAGACTTCACTCTGCTTGGCCTCCCTGAATCTTCTCCTCCTCCTTCCTCCTTTTTGAAACTCAACTATTTAAAAAATTTTTTATTTATTTATTTTATTTTTGGCTATGCTGGGTATTCGTTGCTGCATACGAGTCTCTCTTTAGTTGTGGAGAGCAAGGGCTACTCTTGAGTGCTGTGCCCCAGTTTCTCATTGTGGTGGCTTCTTTGATTGCAGAGCATGGGCTCTAGGCAAGAGAGCTTTGTGGGCTCTAAAGTGTGGGCTCACTAGTTGTGTGGTGCATGGGCTTAGTTGCCCCTCAACATATAGGATCTTCCTACATCAGGATTTGAAGCCATGTCCCTTGCATTGGTAGGTAGATTCTCATCTACTGGACCACCAGGGACATCCCTTTTTCCCTTTTTGCTGGAAAGCTGGCCTGGCTTCTCCCTGTTTTCTAATCTAAGCTACTTCCTAATCTCTGGGATCTCTCACCTTGTCATACAAAGAAAGAGCTTTATTCCCACTAGATTAGAATCCTCATGAAGAAAGAGTAACCTCTGTGCTTCATGACTTGCCTTCAAAAGTGAAAGTAAAGTGAAAGTGTTAGTTGCTCAGTCCTGTCTGACTCTCTGCAGCCACATGGACTGTGGTTCGCCAGGCTCCTCTGTCCATGGAATTCTCCAGGCAAGAATACTGGAGTGGGTTGCCATTCCTTTCTCCAGGGGATCTTCCCAATTCAGAGATGGAACCCAGGTCTCCTGCATTGTAGTCAGATTCTTTACTATCTGAGCCACCAGGGAAGCCCGACTTTTCCGTCCTGACTTTGCCTAATACTGTGCCTGATATCTGTAGGATGTTAGGTGAGTGAACGTCTGAGATGAATGAGTAGATCTCGTCTCTCAGGCCCTGGACTGAGGTCAGAACTGATTTGTGACTGTCTGTGGAGGATGAGGCTCTGACTTTGTGTGAATATTCGTTTTGCATATTGTGTTTGCAGATCTTCATCGTGTACTTCATTGCGGGCATAAAGAAGCTGGACGCAGACTGGGTGGAAGGCTACTCTATGGAATACCTGTCACGGCACTGGCTCTTCAGCCCTTTCAAGTGAGCGGCAGGGCAGAGGCCTAGAGCGGCCAGGTGCAGGGTTGGGGGGCTCACCTCCTTCAGGTCTACGGTCCTAGCTGCTGCTCCCACTTTGCCTAAATTTGCTGCATGCTTCACTCTGTCCACTCATCTCCCTCTTCAGCAGAAGGCAGAGTTGATGATGTCAAAAGATCTAGGCTTAGCTGCCCCTGGGAGACTTACAGCATGGGCCGGAATGAAGGGAAAAGAAATAAAGGAAAGGGAAGTGCCAGCACTAGGTGACTTGGAGAGTGAGTCAGTGCCCCAGCAGTTGCTGTGATGGGGCCTCTGTCCTTGGGTGGCTGCCCCAGCCTCTTGCCCAGATTCCTCAACTGGCATGCCAAGATATGGACAGTCAGCTCCCCTTCCCAAACAAAACCATTGTTAATAACTCTTCCCAAAGCAGAGCTGCTTCTCTCTGACTTCTCTTTTCCTCCCATCTCTTCTTCCTTTGGCCTTCCTTTTTTTAATGTTACTTTTGACTGCGCTGGGTCTTTGTTGCTATAGACTTTCTCTAGTTGTGGCAAGTAGGGGCTACTGTCTAGCTGTGGTGTGTGGGCTTCTCATTACTGTGGCTGCTCTAGTTGCAGAGCATGGGTTCCAGGTGTGTGGGCTCAGTAGTTGCAGCGAGTGGGCTTAGTTCCTCCATGGCTGTGGAATCTTCCCAGACCAGGGATCGAACCCGTGTCCCCTGCATTGGCAGGCGGATTCTTAACCACTGGACCAACAGGGAACTCCCTTCTTGTCTTACTTTGTACTCTTCCCTCTGCCCTGACACTTCCCAGTTCCGGAAGTTTGACATCATTATATCAGCCCAGCGTTCCCCTTTTAAAGTTTCTCTTCTGGTATACCTCCAGGAAGAACCTGCCTTGCACAACACACACACTGCTCAGTCAAATTTTGCTCTGGGAGCTCTGCCCTTGCTTATTACTTAGGGCATGTTGAAAGAAATTGGACACCTGAAGTATGTGAGATTCCCTGGTGGCTCAGATGGTAAAGAACCACCAGCCTGCAATGCAGGAGACCCGGGTTCAATACCTGGGTTGGAAAATCCCATGGACAGAGTAGCCTGGTGGGCTGTAGTCCCTAGGGTCGTAAAGAGTTGGACACAACTGAGCGACTAACACTCTTAATTTTGTGGGAATGAAAAGGGGTTGGAAAACCCTCCCAGAGGATGTCTTTGGGTGGAGTTCTCTACCCTTCTGCCGGGGTGGATCATGCAGCATGGAGAGGGTAGCAGAGGTGCCTCAACTGTGAGTATTCCATGTGTGCTAGTGCCTGAGCTTTGACCCTGGTGTCTGCAGACTTGTGTTGTCCGAGGAGATGACGAGTCTGCTGGTGGTGCACTGGTGCGGACTGCTGCTCGACCTCTCAGCCGGTTTCCTGCTCTTCTTTGATGCCTCAAGACCCATCGGCTTCGTCTTCGTGTCCTACTTCCACTGCATGAATTCCCAGCTTTTCAGCATTGGTCAGTTCCTATAATCTGGTGGGAAACAGGAAGCCACAGGTGTGCAGGGGAGGGACGAACCAGCAGCCCGTGTGGCAGGGGGAGACGGTGACAGGAGCAGGAGCTAAGCTGAGCCGGACGTCATCTCTGAGAGATGGAAACAGATGGGAAAGCGGCCCAGGGCTTTTGGGCTCAGCTAGTATGTTTTGTTTCTGTGGGAAGTAATAGGCTCCAGTTGAGAATTTCTTTCTTCATAAGTGAAATACCTGGGAGAGGCTGCCTAGGAGAAGGGGAGGTGTGGAGGGGATGAGCCACGTTTTCCAGCCCAACTCCTGAAGTGCTGATTTCTTCCCCGCTGTTCTAGGCATGTTCCCCTACGTCATGCTGGCCAGCAGCCCTCTCTTCTGCTCTCCTGAATGGCCTCGGAAGCTGGTAGCTCACTGCCCGAAAAAGCTGCAAGAGCTGCTGCCCCTCAGGACTGCCCCTCAGCCCAGCACTTCCTGTATGTATAAGAGGAGCCGGGCCAGAGGCAGTCAGAAGCCAGGGCTGCGCCACCAGCTGAGCACTGCCTTCACCCTGCTCTACCTCCTGGAGCAGCTCTTCTTGCCCTATTCCCACTTCCTCACCCAGGTGCGTGTGGGCTGAGGGTCCGCTTGGATAGTGGTGGAGGGGACAGTGCTCAGGAGAGAAGCGGGCAGGTCTGGGGACCTCTCTGGGCAGAGGACGGCATTAGCATGAGGAGCATGGAGCTGATTCCCACCACCCTGCCTCCTCAGGGGTACAACAACTGGACCAACGGGCTATACGGCTACTCTTGGGACATGATGGTGCACTCCCGCTCCCACCAGCACGTGAAGATCACCTACCGTGATGGCCGCACCGGTGAACTGGGCTACCTCAACCCTGGGGTGAGATGCCACTAACTTCCTGGCCTTCAGAGGCCCCCTGGAGCTTTGGGGTCTGGTCTCTGTGGGTCCACTTTGCCCTTTCTCTGGAGCCAGGTGGAACCTTCTTTTGTGGGGGTTGAAATGGGGCAGTGTCATTCACGTCCCTCAATTGAGATGAGACTTAGAAAGGTGAGTACCGCTAGCCCAGCGATGAAAAAAATTCTTCCATAAAGTTTTTTGGTTCTCATTTTTTTTTTCTTCCCTGTCAAAACTGGCAGCAGACAGGGATCTTTTTGTGCCTTTGGCACTGCATGACATGTCTGGAAGCTCAATAACAATGAGGTGGGACTAATGTGGGGGTTTGGGGCAGGTATTCACACAGAGCCGGCGTTGGAAGGACCATGCAGACATGCTGAAGCAATATGCCACTTGCCTGAGCCGCCTGCTGCCCAAGTACAATGTCACTGAGCCCCAGATCTACTTTGATATTTGGGTCTCCATCAATGACCGCTTCCAGCAGAGGTGGGCAAGGGGAGCAGAGAAGGGGGAAAACGTGAAGTCCAGGTTTTTTTGGCCCAGATGACTAGCCTGTGCTCCTCAGTGTTGTCTTGCTTGCAAGGCTGTCCACTGGTGCATGTCCCTGTTGACCTGGTTGTGGGCATAGCCGATTGCATCCAGCAGAGGGCACCGTCATCCCGAAGAAAAGGGAACTCATTCTCTTAGAAGCTGTTAACTCTCCTCAGGCGGCCACTAACCCCCATTCTTCCCAGTGCTCCAGAACCTCTTTCCCCTCTTCTGTTTCTCTGTCCCCAACTGGCAGTAACATGCTGACATAGGCTGTTTCTTCTTTCTGGAAAACCCTGTTTGTTCTATCCGGGAACAGTGATGAACAGAACTGGAAATTGCGGTATGTAGGTGGCTATGGCCTTAGAACATGATTTCTTTCCCTAAGGATTTTTGACCCTCGTGTGGACATCGTGCAGGCTGCCTGGTCGCCCTTCCAGCGTACACCTTGGCTGCAGCCACTGCTGATGGACCTGTCTCCCTGGAGAACTAAACTACAGGAGATCAAGAGCAGCCTGGACAACCACACCGAAGTGGTCTTCATTGCAGATTTCCCTGGTATGGAAGAAAGCACAAAGGCTTTGCTGTCTCCTTTCTGGCCTCCTAGGCCAGGGACACAGTGTGTGATGGAGCCGGGAGGGTCTGCTCCTGGTGGGAGGCTGGTTTTTGAAACCCGAGGTGAAGGTGCTGGTGAAGGTGTGATTTCTCTGTTCTGACTGGGAGTGAGTTCACGCCACCTTGGGGTGGGATGGGAACTCTTGCCCCTGGCAGGGCTGCACCTGGAGAACTTCGTGAGTGAAGACCTGGGCAACACTAGCATCCAGCTGCTGCAGGGGGAGGTGACCGTGGAGCTGGTGGCAGAACAGAAGAACCAGACTCTTCAGGAGGGAGAAAAAATGCAGGTATTTGGTTTGAATTAACAATGATAGAAAACTTTTGATGAGTGTAGTTGATTTAGTATAAATGCAAAATCCTTTAACGTAACAGTAACACAGTGGGAGGCTTCCCTAGTGGCTCAGTTGATAAAGAATCCACCTGCCAATTGCAGGAGATGTAGGTTCAATCCTTGGGTCAGGAAGATCCCTTGGAGAAGGAAGTGGCAACCCGCTCCAGCATTCTTGCCTGGAAAATCCCATGGACAGAGGAGCCTGGTGGGCTACAGTCCATGGGGTCACGAAAGAGCTGGACATGACTTAGCGACTAAATAACAACAATGCAGTGGGGCTGAAAAAGCAAGGGCCCTGGGGGCTATAAATAGCGTCATTCAGGATTCTAGAGGTCAGTTCCTTTGGATTCCAGTATACAAGAAAAAAGATGGAGGTGGGGAAGTGGAGGGAGGCCACAGGCTGGCTAGCGAAAGGCTAGAGCATGAGAGATGCATTTCTTCCCCCTTTTCAGTTGCCGGCTGGTGAGTACCATAAGGTGTACACAGTGTCGTCCAGTCCTTCCTGCTACATGTACATCTACGTCAACACTACAGAGGTTGCACTCGAGCAAGACCTGGCGTATCTTCAAGAATTGAAGGAGAAGGTGGAGAATGGAAGTGGTGAGTATCTGAAGATTTGGGCTGAGAGAGCCCACTTTATAGGAAGTCGGGGTCATGATCGAGGATCTGCCCACTTAACGAATGAATTTGAAGCTTCTAGCTGGGGAAAGAGGAGTTCTAGAAGAGAGAATGCTCTTTTCTCAGTGATTCCTCTTTTTGCCCTCTTCCGGACAGAAACAGGGCCTCTGCCTCCAGAGCTGCAACCTCTGCTCGAAGGGGAAGTCAAAGGCGGCCCTGAGCCAACACCACTGGTCCAGACCTTCCTTAGACGCCAGCAAAGGCTCCAGGAGATTGAACGCCGGCGAAATGCCCCTTTCCACGAGCGACTTGTCCGCTTCTTGCTGCGAAAGCTCTTTATCTTTCGCCGCAGGTAAGCTTTACTCTATAGTACTTTGTCATCAGATGTTTGCAGGCTGGGTCACTGTTCTCTGGTGAGAGTAACATTAGGGACTCTTTCCCAGGAGAGGACAATCCAGTGCTAAACTTCTCCCTTTTTCCTCTCTCCTTGCTCCTCTCCCTGATTGATTGGGAGAGTAAATGGTATGTGTGATGGGCACTGTCTTGTTCCGACTCAGCTTATTTCCTGTGCGTTATTCCTACCCCACCCTGGAATCCTCAGTCAGACTGTGTGAAGAGTGGGGTGCCCTTCCAGCTGGGATGGGGGTGTCTGGGGGGAGATTCTTATCTGTGGGTGAGAGGCCAGATGACCAGGTGTCCTCTGAGGGCTTTGGCAGGATTGCCTGTGTTGAAATAGGAGTTTGGACAGCTGGCTTTTTCCCATCTTTTTCAGCTTTCTCATGACTTGTATCTCACTTCGAAATCTGGCATTTGGCCGCCCTTCCCTGGAGCAGCTGGCCCAAGAAGTGACTTATGCCAACTTGCGACCCTTTGAGCCAGCGGGAGAGCCGAGTCCTGTAAACACAGATTCTTCTAATCCTAACCCTTCTGAGCCGGATTCTCACCCTGTCCACTCAGAGTTCTGAGGGAGGCCAGATGTGGAGTACAAATGTGGCAGCAGCCAGTCACAGGACCATTACATAGGCAGTGGACATGTGAAAAAACTACTTCAGATTTTTTGTTTTTCCTCCATATCCTAGCTATAATAAATTCAGAGAGGATAGATTAGAGGGACCAAGGAAATAAAGCAAGGATAAGATTTATCAATTCCAAGGTTGAGGGGCTTGGGCAGTGGGGTTAAAAAACAATGTGAAAATGTCTTTCAAGGGGTAAGAATCAGGTTTAAAGTGACTTGCTCCTTGCCAAAAGAGAGTTAATGTTCCATGAAAATAACAGCTGCTGTTAAGTGCTTGCCCTATACAGGCACTGTGTGAAGCCCTGTGCCAGCGTTATTACACTTATTCCTTAAGAGCCATAAGCCTTATTTTGTGGTTGGGGAAGCTGAGGCTGAGGGGTAGTATAATTCGCTCAAAGACATATGCCTAATAAGAGATGGACTGACTGATGGTCTGAACCTCAAGTCTGTTTGGCTTAAGGTCTTGCACCCTGCCTCTTAAAATTTTCAGAATCACTGACAGTAATTCTGAAATAACATAGCTTAAAACTTGTCTGATTATAAAGTGTGATTAGGATGGTGATCAGGTTTTAGATGCAGGGTAATTTTCTCTTCACTGCAATTTTGATTCTTTTTTTGTTCCTATTATTTATACAGCCAGTTTTTCACTAGGGGTTATGAGCATAGAATAGCAGAGAGTTAAACTGATAACAGAATTTAGATGATTAATAGTGATATACATCTAAAAAACAAGCTTAGTATTTAGCATTATTCTAGTTTTCAATGAGCACGAGGTGATATAAAGTGAGATTTAACCAAATGTAATGAAATCAGGGGATGTTTACAGTCATGATGTATAAGATTTGGATGTGATTCAGGAAGATCCTAAATTCTGTGAAAATTCAAAGGCCTGGCACTGGCCTAGGAAGTGAGAATGCATAATTAGCAACAGAAACAAACAAAAAACAGGCCCTGTTTGGGAACCCTATTGGGAACCCTGTGTGGAGGCAGAGACCGGTGGCAGCAGGCTGGCAGTCCCAGTTACTTTGATAAAGGATTGCATGTGTTTTCAGCCTTCTTTTCCCATGCTCCACTCCATCCAATCTCAGGGTTCTTTCCGAGGCGGCTGCTTTTCACCATACACACTTGGGTTGATTATGTCCACTCCATGGTTTTCAAGGATGCCGCTGCTTAGATTTCTTTCCTGTGCTCTAGAACTTTATCTAGCTCCACCTGGCTATCCCAGAGTTTTTAACTGTCATAAACGGAAGATGCATTCATCCACAACTGCTTATTACCGAATGGCAGCTGTTTTTTGATTCTTCCATTTTCCTTCCATTTCTTAAGATTTCAAGGCCCATCAGTTCTACCTCTTACTTTTTGGACCTGTTGAACTCATCTCTCCTACCTCTGTCCTTTCAGCCTTTATACTGGAATCCAGTTAGAGACAGATCAGAGCAGGGCTGCCAGGAAGTTATGCAGGTTGGGCCTAAGTGCACTCAACTGATCCAAGTGGAGCCTGGCAGTAAGTTCCTGTGATTCACACAAGGCATTTTGTGGGTTAGAGATAGCTACGGCACAGGGCACGTTGCTAAGAACCATGCGTGGGAAACACTGGTTTTCAGTCCTTTTGCAGATACCCTCAATGACACAATATACCTTGGCACTGTGTCCTTTCCCATAACTGCTGCCCCACCCT
This sequence comes from Bison bison bison, assembly GCF_000754665.1. Classification (NCBI taxonomy): domain Eukaryota; kingdom Metazoa; phylum Chordata; class Mammalia; order Artiodactyla; family Bovidae; genus Bison; species Bison bison. The sequence continues at coordinate 2,093,604 of NW_011495040.1, read as the reverse complement.
TTTTACTTGGTGAAAATAATAAAAGTAGTTCATTTTAGAAGGGAACTCTTCCAGTATTTTTCTTGATACAGGCAAGGATGTTACTTTCCCCCAACTGTTAGTGTACCACCTGTCTCATTTTCCAAGTGACAATGTTGTGGGTACCTAATACTGTTCAGAAAAGCTGTTCACTGGAGGAAATCTGGGTTCTCCAGGTTTCAGTATTCAGACCCTGGTAATCAATGTTTGTTTAGCCAGAAGGCTTTGCTTCCTACCATAGGCCAGCATTTAGGTCTTTTGTCCCTGACCAGTGTCATCGCCAGAGAAGGCAATGGCACCCCACTCCAGTACTCTTGCCTGGAAAATCCCATGGACGGAGGAGCCTGGTAGGCTGCAGTCCATGGGGTGGCTAAGAGTCGGACACGCATGCATTGGAGGAAATGGCAACCCATTCCAGTGTTCTTGCCTGGAGAATCCCAGGGATGGGGGAGCCTGGTGGGCTGCCATCTATGGGGTCGCACAGAGTCAGACACGACTGAAGCGACACAGCAGCAGCAGCAGTGTCATCCCCCTTGAAACTGTAGAAAAGTATGATTTTCAACTTAAACATGACATGTTTCACATTCCCTTTCGTTAGCACTTTATGCTTTTGATTCTCAAGCTGTAACCATCACAGTTTCATGCCTTTGCACCTACTAGCCTCCCTAGGCTTGTTAATCCCCAACCTCTACCCCAGGTCTAGGCAGAGGACAAGCCACCTTTGTCACTCTCCTCAGTCTGCAAGCTCCTTGGCAACAGGTGTCATCCTAGTAAATGCTGAACCAAACCTCAAGGCCATTATTTCTCTGGTGCTGCTTCACCAGCCTACAGATGCTTCATCCTCACAGTCATTATTTGACCATGGTTCACTGCAGATGGTGATTGCGGCCATGAAATTAAAAGACACTTACTCCTTGGAAGGAAAGTTATGACCAACCTAGATAGCATATCAAAAAGCAGAGACATTACTTTACCAACAAAGGTCCGTCTAGTCAAGGCTATGGTTTTTCCAGTGGTCACGTATGGATGTGAGAGGTGGAATGTGAAGAAAGCTGAGCGCCGAAGAATTGATGCTTTTGAACTGTGGTGTTGGAGAAGACTCTTGAGAATCCCTTGGACTGCAAGGAGATCCAACCAGTCCATTCTAAAGATCAGTCCTGGGTGTTCTTTAGGACTGATGCTAAAGCTGAAAACTCCAATACTTTGGCCACCTCATGTGAAGTTGACTCACTGGAAGACTGATGCTGGGAGGGATTCAGGGCAGAAGGGGACAACAGAGGATGAGATGGCTGGATGGCATCCCTGACTCGATGGACTTGAGTTTGAGTGAACTCCGGGAGTTGGTGATGGACAGGGAGGCCTGGCATGCTGCAATTCATAGGGTGGCAGTCAGACACGACCGAGCAACTGAACTGAGACAACAGTGTCTTGGCCATCTGAAAGCTTTTTGGTATTTTGGAGCTTTTTAATGTCATGAAAAGTTGAAGTTCTGAAGTTTCACAGCAGGTCAAGAGTTTATACTCCCCTAAGATTTAACCTTGCCTTTCCCCCCAAACTGGTTTCTATACTTTTAACTCTCCAAGCATACAGATATAAGCAGGCACTGCTTGGGCCTCATTTGCAAGAGCAAAGCATTTCAACCATTTGATTTCATATTTGCTGGTGTAAACATGGGCCATGTAGCTCAAGAAAGGATGATTCAAGAGCTGGTTGATAACTGCCACAAATTCAGAATACACATCCTCATTGTGGTTTTGGTTTTAAACTTTAGTTTATCCATTATATAATGGATCCTCACTGGTCCTTCACTACTGTTTAAAAACACTTTTCAAACTGCAGTAACTTGTAGCCTTTAACCCATTTATACAGAAGACAGAAGACAAATTTAAGGCATTAAATTGCTTTTGTTTTCAAAACAATGAAAATTGGTTTAAAATGTATCACTCTTCTCACATGATACTCATTTTTAATTGTTCTTTTGCCTTTAAAGCACTGCTGATAGTGCAGAAATGGCTGTTGTAATAAGACGTGAATTTTGCCCACTGTGTTGGCCAAAAAAGGCAGTGCTGGACAAAACTTGAACTTTCATAAACCGTATCCCTGACACTAAGAACCTTTTAGAGGCCTACAGTTGAAGTGATTTCCCTAAACCATGGGTGGGATTACAATTACTCAGGGTTAAAATATGTTTCATTCATACTCATACTGAAACACTCAAGAATAATGGAGGGAGGAGTTCCCTGGTGGCCAAGATTCAGTGCTTTCACTGCAGAGGTCCACGTTCAGTCTCTGGTTGGGAAACCATCCCACATACCGTCAAAATACAAATAATAATGCACACAGGTAAGGTAGAACCTAGCATTTTATTTAGATCTTCATTAAACTGTTGGAATTGAGAACCAGACATACGTAATAAACCTCCGAAAATAGATCCTGAAAGGCACTTTCTGCTTAGGGCAAGCAGTCATGGAATAAGCATGTAAACAAGCTGGCTTCTCTGTACCACACCAGCCAAGTCAGCTTTCTCCATGGCCAGCTGCACCAGCTCTGCCCTCCCTTCTGTTAACACCAGCCAGAACCCCTGTAGGTCTAACCCAAGGTTTTTCTGTAGGACACCTTGGCCTACCTGGGAATGCTGGAAACATGTTAAAGGAATCATGGTGTTGAGGAAAAAAAAAATCTTTTAAAAGCTGCCATCTGAGGTGATGGCTTCTCTGTACTTACGCCATACCCCAGAATACAATAAATAAGCAATTAGAAAATGTTCAAGTATGAAGGGATTTCCTCCTCCCCGCCAAAAGCACTGCTCTCTGAAGGAAGCTGGTTTCTCTGTAGCTACACCAGCTGTCCAGAAAGCTCATTGGACCTGGTTTTGAAAATAAAACAAAGTTAAAACCCTGGGAGGAGTTCTTGTGCAGTGTGGAGTACTCAGTCTTTCTTATAAAGAAAAAAAAAAAAAGTTATCTGGTACCAAAGTGTGCAACCTACAGACCCTCAGGTACTGCCCTGTGACTTCTCTGTATGACATCACAAGGGTGCCAAGTGCCTGTTTTTCTAGAGCTAGGAATTGGTGGTTTGGCTAGTGCTGAAACCATGCATAGGATTGGTTTACTAAATAAAAACCTTATTACGTACGTCCTCCAAAAGACAGCTGAAAGTGGAGAGATTCTGATTTGGTGCTGTTTAAGAGATGGCGATTAAGAGCATAAGCACCAGGGAGATGGTTTAATGGTAACTGCCTTTTTTTTTTTCTTATGTCAGGCTAGAGCTCCAACTGGAACTTGCGTTACATGCAAGAATGATTGGATAGGGAACACTCCCTGACAAAGAGCTACATAATTAGAAGTGGATCAAGTTATAGGGAGGATAAGGGGAAGGCTTCACATTCATAATAGAGCTCAAGACATTACAAATTCATGCTGACAGGGCTGTGGCATTGCCAGACAAGAAGCTATAATGGAACTACAAGTACTTTACGTGCACATTACAAGGACATTTTCAGCATTTGGTGGGAAAGTCAATGCAATTAGGATTTTAGAAGGTTGGGTGATAGGGCACAAAGGTTCAATTTCAAAGCATTATTTACTACAATGCTGTTGATTTGTTTCTAGGCAGTTACACGGATCACCTATGCTCACTAAATTCATTATAATGGTGAACAAAACACCTAGGGACAGAATAGCAAGCCCAACTTACAGTCCCCCACACAAGCTAAATTCATGTCATTGACTATAGAGTGACTGCAACTGATCAGGAGCTGAAAGAGGACAGGAAAATTTAGGAAGAAGGGCCCTTTCCCGCAGAGCTTGAAGGCTTCTCTGTAGCCTACGCCAACAAGTCTGGGGAAAAAAGGCTAACACTTTCAATATTTAAGCTTTTTGGGCACTTCCCATGGGAAGCTGTCCCTACCAAAGTGGCCATAGGCTGCAGTCCTCTGATAAATTGGCTTCTTCAGATCCAGATCCCTGGAATATACAAGTCCGTAACTTAATATGTAGCATTCAATTAAAGTAAAGCAAAACAATCAGCAAGACTCATTTTCAAGACTTCTGGCAAATGAGTTCAGTTCTCTGGGGTATGCTAGGAAAGAAGTTTGTGGCAAAAGTGTTTGTTACTTCCCTGGTGTCCAAAACTCCTTGCACAGTCCTTATCAGTAACTATAGTTCTCGTTTTTCCGTCCCTGGCTCCAACAAATATGAAAACTTGTCATTATTTGGAGAAATTTCAAGTGTCAAAAACTCATCTAAAGTCATGGAATACTTACCAAGGTCCCATGCCCACACCCTACCATGGTTATTTTCTTTACAACAGCCATGTACGTCTCATTTATCTGCACTAAAAATTCTTTTAAGTAAACATCCCTCAGGTAACAGGAACACAAGTCTGTATCAAATGTGGAGAACTTTTCTAGGGTAGTTAGTCTAAGCCATGGAGCACTAGAATTTTAGATTCTTCCTAATAATTTAAGCCTCTACTGAAGGCAATTTTTTATGATATCAACACATTCTAGGAATTAAGATGTTTCCCCACTTGAGTCTTTCTTCATACCTTCGCCTTCTGAGATTTGAATATATCAAGTTTATATACACACCCACACCCTCAATGTTTTTCACTAGCAATAGGCTTTACCATCTTTACCTGACAATGACCCCAGGGCGGAGGTCAAAATTCTTCTTCACAATCTCTAATAGCTCTCTCTCACTCTTCTGAGAGGTGCCATAATGGAAAATGGAGATAGACAATGGATGAGATACTCCAATAGCATAAGAGACCTAAAAGAATTTAAATATCATTAAGAGTCGGTGAGCAAAAGACACACACTGTGTAACAGACTGGTATTAAAAAAAAAGACAAGTAGTTAACTGCTAAACATCCTCCCACTTACACACCTTTTAGTGAACCCAGTTATAGGAAAATATATACCTGAACAAGAACCCTTCTGCACAGACCTCCTTTAACAAGGGATTTTGCCACCCAACGAGCAGCATAAGCAGCTGAACGGTCCACCTTGGTATAATCCTTTCCTGAAAAGGCACCTCCTCCATGAGCTCCCCAACCACCGTAAGTGTCCACAATGATTTTCCGGCCAGTCAAACCAGCATCACCCTGAAATTACATAATTTAAGTTACTTTATGCCCAATCCTTTCCAGTGGTTCTAGATCAGGCCTGCCTGTTAAATGCTTATTCAGTATCACTTGGCAAACATCCTCAGAAGATTCACACGCAGGCTTCAAAAAACCTAGGAAAAAGGTGGAAAGTAGCCAGGTTTTTCCAAGTAACCATGACAGATTACAAAAAAAAAAAAAGGCAAATTAACTGAAATTGTAAGGCCTTACCTGAGGCCCACCAATAACAAATCTGCCACTTGGCTGTAGATGATAGATTGTGTCCTCATCAAGGTACTTTGCAGGTACAACAGCTTTGATGACTTTCTCCTTTAGAGCATCTCTCATCTCATCAAGACAAACTTCTTCATCATGCTGAACAGATATAACAATTGTGTGGACTCTGATGGGAAGTACGGCACCTCGATCCTGCATATACTGCACAGTCACCTTGAAAGCCAAACATCAGAACATCAGTCTACTGAACAATAGCTTTGTTCTTGGTTCCCTACCCTACACTACAGTACAGAAAATAAATGCTATTCTTCTCTTAGCTTTAATCAAACAACCTTACTGATGTCCTGTGCCAGTGTAATGGGTGTGGCTTTACGATGTTCATCACTTACTTGAGTTTTAGAATCAGGGCGTAACCAAGGCAAAGTGCCATTCCGGCGCAGTTCAGCCAGTTTGGCATTGAGCTTGTGTGCTAAGACAATGGTTAAAGGCATACATTCCTCAGTTTCATCAGTGGCATAACCAAACATCAAACCCTATAAAAGGAAAAGTCACCAATGCAATCAATCCAAGCTTCAAAATTTGTTAGAAGAAGAGATGCAAACAGATGTCTGCCCAGATACCTGGTCTCCTGCACCAATGTCTTCCTCGTTTCGGTCAAGATGAACACCTTGGGCAATATCTGGTGACTGTTGCTCCAAGGCCACTAGCACATTACATGTCTTGTAGTCAAACCCTATAAACAAAACAATGTGTGTTTTTTTTAAGGGCCATAGCAATATTTTAAAATTTACAATTATCTGGAATTCTAAATGCTGCTAAAGAAATAAAATATACCTAAATGTAGTACTTTTAGAGAAAAGCATAGGGCCAGAACAAAAGGACAGTAAAAGTATACGGGTGGAATTAAATATTCCCGGGAACACTCTAGAAAATAGAACTAAAGAGGACTGAAGGAAGTATCTGGAAAAATGAGGTTAGAAAGTCAACTCATTAAAACATACCTTTGGAAGAATCGTCATATCCAATGTGTTTAATGGTTTCACGAACCACTTTCTGGTAGTCAACAGCAGCTCTGGATGTAATTTCCCCAGCAAGAAGGATCATTCCAGTCTTAGCAACAGTTTCTAATAAAAGAGATGTTCACACTCAAATATCACTTTATAAAGTTAATTTTCATGTTATCTTTTCATCAGGTGAGAAGTGTTCTGAACCTACCACAAGCCACTTTGGCATCAGGGTCCTGCTGAAGGTGGGCATCAAGGACAGCATCACTGATCTGGTCACAGATCTTATCTGGGGGGAAAAAAAATTCCTGGCTCAATTTCTTTAATTTACTACTAATATAAGTATGTCATGCCTCCCTCCCTATAACTACAGCTGTTAAGATCTTTGTGAATGGTTTCTTCTAAAATTGTGGCAGGGATTCCCTCCATGCAGTGGTTAGGACTCCACTATTCCACAGGAGGGGGCAAGGGCTCTATCCCACATGCCGCTTGGCACAGTACCCCACCCCCTACAAATTGTGGCAAAACCTATATAACATAAAAATATATCAATTTAACCATTTTCAACAGCATACCTAACTGCCATCTAAGTAAAGCATTCCTTCTGCAGAAACCATTTTCCTGAAGAATCCTGCATACAGTGATACATATTTCCAAACTTGACACCTTGGTTTTTTAATGTAACTGTACAACAAGATCACCAATTCAGGTAAGCCAGCAGAACAGCATGTTTAACACATTTAAGCTCATTGTGATATATGCACTTTACACCTTTTTACAAGGACATGAGTCCCATCTTTCCACTATTTCAAACATTTTGAAAAACTAAAGTTCCCAGGCTAAACCAATTTTCATTGTTATACAAACAGCCACACAACAGAGATTCAAATGCAAGTACAAAGAAAAAGTGGCTTTCTTCCAACCAAAAGCAAACAAGCAACATTCACCTTTACCGCATTAATTTTCAAAGACAACAATACTTAACATTTTATCCCCCAAGTTTAAAATTCTCATTATAAATCTAACACAAAGTGTGGTCTGTTTATCAATTTCCCCATGATCCTCTAAGGAACACCAATTAGGGAAGTGAGAGAAAATGTCACTTAAAGAGTTAAATGATAAAAGCAAGGACACCTCACGAACAAAGGGGATAATGATTTGATTATCGGCAACAATTTGATTCTGTGTTAGGTAATCCAGGATCAAGAGCTGAATAGGCTGGAAAATACCCAAATGTATTCTGAATCCTTGATATTCCCCTCATCTATACAGCTCCCCAAATCTTACTTTCCTAAATTTTCTTTAACCAACCAAAAAAATCTTAAGTAAAACGTGTACCGCACTCATGCCATAGACCAAAACAATCTAAACATTTCCGAATGCCTGCAGCTTTAACTTAATAAAAGGTGGGTCAAACACACATGTTCCCAACACTGGGAGAATACAAACAAAACCACCACACCACATCTGACCGTCACTCATTAGGGCCTCAGTAGACCACTAGGTTGCTCGTGGTGTTTCACCATCGGCACAGTAGGCTTTCTGGAGAGAAATGGCTCCTTAAGCCATCAGACGACATCTGTCATTGTGGTCATCCTAAGAAAGGTCTGGATCAGACTAGTAAAATAGTGATCTTCACCATACGAGGTTTTCAGGCTGCGAATGAAAGTTCCTTGGTATTGCTTCACTCCTTCGCGTGTAAATTGATCCCCGTAATGGCGGACCGCTGGACAAAGCCCGTAGGACGTGTGGAGTAAAACCCTGCTTAACGGTCAGCCCCATTGCAATGGCGCCTCGCACTCAATTCATGCTTCCTGTCCTTTTCACGCGCGATCCAAATAAGGCAGGGATCCTCAGACAAGCGCTATATTTAGTTGGAGGCTGTCACCTTGACGCCAAACCATATACCGGCTAAGGGCATGTCTTATCCTTCACCGTAGCCAAGGAATTAATGGGGAGCGCGGACCCCCCGAGGCCCAGACCGCGCTCTGCAAACCGGCCGGCTCCCTCGCCCAGAAGCCACATGCGGCAGACACGTGGTTGCGGCTGCAATGCGGGGCGCGCGCTCCCGCGGGCCGGACGCGAGCACGCGGGGCGGGTCGCCCACTCGAGGTGGCTCGGCGCGCAGAGCGGAGAGGAGGAAATAGTGCCCTCCTTGGCAGGAGCACGAGCGGCCGCGGCCCCCACCCTT
>NW_011495040.1:2079579-2084533 GCF_000754665.1 Bison bison bison | reverse complement strand
CGGGGACGCGGGAAGAGGGAAGGGGCGGTGCGCAGAGAGGAGCTCGGGCCGAACCACTGTCCCTGGCAGGGGGAGGGAGCGGGGGTAACGCGCCCCTCCTGCGAATATTCGCCATCTTAAGCACTACTAACAAGGGGTGAGGGGAAAGACAAGAATACAGGGTCACCGTACCCTTCCGTGAGCCACGGGGGAGGAAGACAGACAAGGGGTTTATGGGCCTTCTCCCCTGTGCTGTGACATGGCACCTCCCTCCCGACCGTTGGCCCGGCTGTCTGGCCACAAGGTCGCGTCCCCCAGCGGTGGCCTAGGGAATCGACTGGGGTTTTGTCCTCTGGCGCTCCCCGAGGGTCTTTCCGGCTGCCCAGCCTGGGGATGCCCGGGTGACGGGGAGCCCCGGTAGCCCACAGCCACGTGAAAGTGGCCATATTGGCCGGTCAGCGTACGAGCCTTCGCGCGGCCTTGTGCCTCCCCTTCCTGCGCGCTGCCGGCGGCTGGCAGTCCTGGGGGGGTGGGGGGGTGAGGGGGCCGTCCTGTTGCTAGCAATGTCTTAGTTAATGGTTCTGTGATGAAAATGGCCGAAAAACGGAATAACGAGAGTTCTGGCATCAATTTCAACGACTGCCGCCCCCCGCGCTAGAGTTTCGGAGAGAGGCCTTACCCTTTGCACACCCTACGGCAGAGGCTGCACTCGGCCTCTTGGGCTCCAGCCTGTCCTCCGAGAAAGGCTGCTCACGAGGCTGACCTTGCACTTGCTGACTTTAATGTCTTGGAGGGGACAGAAAGAGTCGATGTTTAGAGGGTTGTTTCAGTTTTCTGTGCAAGAGAGTGTTGAATATCGGTGTGTGGGGGAGGGGGGTGGGGGCGGCGGGAGTCTTTCGCCCTTGTATGTGATTCAGCAGATCAAGGTGAAACGAATGGTCTGTTTCCTGAAGCTTTCACTTTATATAATGTCCACCTGCGTTTGTGCCAATTTTGCCCATTAAAGGAATTCTAGGGAAAGAAAAAAGAACAAAACCAAACTTGAGCCAGCTAGGGGCAGGGAGTCGGGGACTGGCTTCATGGCTCCCGTTTGGAAAGACCCACAAGTGGCGGGTGGGCCCGTGTCACTTCCTCCCGCCCCAAGGGCGGCGGACACGGTGCAGGGCCGAGAGGGGGCCGAAGATGGGGGGGTGGGGATGGCTGCCGCTGTTGGGGTGGCCCCGAGCACGTGAACATTGGCTTTAATGATGTTATTAGGAAACCGCTTGCTCCTAGGATAGAATGCTCGTTACCCTTGGGAGACGAATAAGACCCCTTGCAGCAGCTCCAGCTGCTTACGGCTCAGAGAATTAGGAAAATTCAGAAGAACAATCCTCTCTTCGGTTTGCGAGAGGCAAGGAGGTTGGGGCGGGGGGAGGTTGCTGTTTGGGAAACAATGGAAGCACTAGGGATTCTGACAAAGAACTTAAAAAAAGGGCTCATCTTTAGACTTTGTGACCACATCCATGTTCCCTCAAAGCAGGGAACAAGAAAAGGCTAAATCACAAAAGAGGCAACATATATGCTGTTTTATTGGCTTATATTTTCCAGACTAACTTCGTGGAAAAATAAACTGTAAGACTTTCATAATTTATTGTGTGTTTTAGAGTATTTCACCTTTTTGTTTTTTTAAAGCAGAATTCCAGTTATCTTACAACGTGTAATAAAATTTCCAACAGAAACAAGTTGCCTGTGTAGGCCGGTCAGTGCATGATCTTCCAGCAGAAGAATCTATAGGGGAATCCAGAATATAATTAGAAAGTTATTTAATTAATATGGAGTCAGAACAAGGGGATTAAATTCAGTGATTAGGTCATTAAGCCTTTATATACCCCTATGCTACCAACTCCACAGTGAGGCTGTTCTTTCCAAGGAGATTAGAATCAGCTGTTCATACTTGCTTACCTCCTCATTCTTGTTCTTAGCATCTGTACTTTAATGGTTAAGAGTAGGGGTTTTCGAGTCAAGCCTCTGCCACTTATTAACAGTGTTGAGCAAACAACTTACCTTCTCTATACCCTAGAGTCCTCAAGACTGTAAAATTGGGATAATAATTGTACTATCACAGAATTGCATCAAGGATGAAACAAAATCATTCAAGTAAACTCTTTAGCACAGCAATAAAAAAAATAACCCTTCAGTGGCTTCCAATTGTTGTGTGAGGATAAAGACCCAAATCCCTACCTACCTTTACAGGCCTCAGTGTGATTTACCTGCTATTTCTTTAACCTCATTTGTGCCGCTTTCTCCTGTCTTCTGCTTTGAATTTCTTTGAACTGTTAACAGTTAAATTTCTTAATTGATTACCCTCAGAACAAAGCAGAGCACATTTTCACTGATTTATATTATTCACACGGTCCTTTCTTCCCACAAACATTTATGAGCATTTCTGTCCAGCGGACCCAGGATGGGTGCTATGACAGTCCTGGTCTCTGCCCACCCAGAGCTCTATATGAGGGGAGATGTCTGGCTAATTGTTCCCCATCATTCCCATCTCAGCTCAGCTGCTGTTTCCTGGATGTAGCCTTCAGCTGCCTTTTTCTGGATGAAATGGTTACCTGCACAGATTTCTCACAGGACCCTGTGTTTTCCTACATGGCACTCAGGGCTCTTTGAAATTACAGAGTTGGGCATTATTTGATGAATGTCTCAACTCCCAGTTAGATTTGTAAGCCCCGTGACAATAAGAAGGTGGTCAGTTTTGCTCAGGCTTTATCACTGAGAGTCTGATTCACAGAAGGTGTTTAAGAATGTATATATGAGAAGGAGAGAGAGGGAGAAAGAGATGAAAGGATAAATATAAGAAATGGCACAAAGAGATAGGGAAATAAAAAACCCAGGGATCATATAAAATCAATGAAAAGAGCTGCTGCTTTCTTTTCGTCACCAGAATTGTAATTAATAACACTGAAAGCTCTTTACTGACAGGGGAGCTCATTGCCATCCTGTTCTGAGAGGAGTGAAATTTCTGATTCTATACGTTAGTGGACTTCCTGGGCAGCTCAGTGGTAAGAATCTGGCTGCAGTGCAGGAGCTGCAGGAGACATGGGTTCAATCCCTAGGTTGGGTCAATCCTGTGGCGGAGAAAATGGCAACGCACTCCAGTATTCTTGCCTCGGAAATCCCATGGACAGAGGAGCCTGGCAGGCTACAGTCTATGGTGTCCCAAAGAGTTGGACGGCACTGAGCATGCATGTAAGCATGCATACGTTAGTATTCCAAGGCTAAAATAAACTAGGAGGAGTTGCTGGTTTATTTCATATTCAACGTGAATGAGATTTGTTGAATGTGAAATGTAAAGCACATAGAAGAATTTAATCACCTAAAGGCTCCAGATCTCAACCTCAAGAACATTAATGTAGCAGGAGTTCCACGAAAGAGGCAAAACCAGTGGGTGGACAACCTAGACAGCAGGTATAATGACTCCAGGTCTTATCCATCTGCCAGTGAAGGAAAGAGTACCAGTAAGGAAGAGAAAGTATTTGCAGTGCAAGAAGCTGTTGATTTGGCAGGAAAAGAGAGGGAGATGACCCTGTGTGTATCAAAAAGTAATAGCGAAGGTGCGATGTTGAGAAGAGAGCTCCAGACTACCTTCTATGTGATAACAGGCAAAGAAGAAGGAAATCTAGGCCAGCTATCTCCAAAATGGTGCCAGTTCTTTAGGACCAAAATTCAGACATGGCCTCAGAAGCAAACTAACTCTGCTCTGCTCATGTGCTCAGTTGCATCAAATTCTTTGAGACTCCGTGGACTGCAGCCTGCCAGGCTCCTCTGTCCATGGGACTTTCCAGGCAAGAATACTGAAGTGGGTTGCTATTTCCTACTCCAGGGGATCTTCCTGACTCAGGGATCAAACACGAGTCTCTTGCATCTCCTATATTGGCTGGCAGGTTCTTTACCACTGTGCCACCTGGGAAACTCTAATGGGTTCTGAAACAAATATTGGGTTGGCCAAAAAGTTAGTTCCGGTTTTGCTGTAACGTCTTACAGAGAAACCCAAATGAACTTTTTTGGCCAGTCCAATACTATGTGACTCCCCTCAGTGTGACGCTTCTCGTAACCTGTTTTTGTTTCTCTGTTTTTCTCTTCTGATAATCAAATCTTTTGACAAACCTATTAAGTAGTGAGAGATGGAAGAATGCATAGGGTACAATGCAGAAAACACTGATGGAGACTATACTCTAACGATGACAGCATCTATAATTTATTGTGACAAGCACTGTTCAAGCATCTTTTCTGTGCCTTACAATTCTGATGAGGAATTCTAATTCTATGCCTTACAATTCCAATGAGGCAGATGCTGTTTCTCTTCCTGTTTTATACATGAAAAAACTGACGTGTAATTCACCCAGGTAGTGGACTTGAGCCTGGATCTGAGCTCTGAATTCATGCCCTTTGTTACATGTCAAAGGATAGATATTTCACACTCCCTGAGGTGGCCACAGGACTGGAAAAGGTCAGTTTTCATTCCAATCCCAAAGAAAGGCAATGCCAAAGAATGCTCAAACTACAGCACAATGGCACTCATCTCACACGCTAGTAAAGTAATGCTCAAAATTCTCCAAGCCAGGCTTCAGCAATATGTGAACCATGAACTTCCTGATGTTCTAGCTGGTTTTAGAAAAGGCAGAGGAACCAGAGATCAAATTGCCAACATCCTCTGGATCACAGAAAAAGCAAGAGAGTTCCAGAAAAACATCTATTTCTGCTTTCTTGACTATGCCAAAGCCTTTGACTGTGTGGATCACAATCAACTGGAAAATTCTGAAAGAGATGGGAATACCAGACCACCTGATCTGCCTCTTGAGAAATTTGTATGCAGGTCAGGAAGCAATAGTTAGAACTGGACATGGAACAACAGACTGGTTCCAAATAGGAAAAGGAGTTCATCAAGGCTGTATATTGTCACCCTGTTTATTTAACTTATATGCAGAGT
>NW_011495040.1:2078975-2079437 GCF_000754665.1 Bison bison bison | reverse complement strand
TATGCAGATGACATCACTCTATGGCAGAAAGTGAAGAGGAACTCAAAAGCCTCTTGATGAAGGTGAAAGTGGAGAGTGAAAAAGTTGGCTTAAAGCTCAACATTCAGAAAACGAAGATCATGGCATCCGTTCCCATCACTTCATGGGAAATAGACGTGGAAACAGTGGAAACAGTGGAAACAGTGTCAGACTTTATTTTTCTGGGCTCCAAAATCACTACAGATGGTGACTGCAGCCATGAAATTAAAAGACGCTTACTCCTTGAAAGGAAAGTTATGACCAACCTAGATAGCATATTCAAAAGCAGAGACATTACTTTGCCGACAAAGGTTCGTCTAGTCAAGGTTATGGTTTTTCCTGTGGTCATGTATGGATGTGAGAGTTGGACTGTGAAGAAGGCTGAGCGCCGAAGAATTGATGCTTTTGAACTGTGGTGTTGGAGAAGACTCTTGAGAGTCCCTT
>NW_011495040.1:2057641-2078875 GCF_000754665.1 Bison bison bison | reverse complement strand
CTGGATGGCATCACTGACTCAATGGACGTGGGTCTGGGTGAACTCCGGGAGTTGATGATGGACAGGGAGGCCTGGCGTGCTGCGATTCATGGGGTCGCAAAGAGTCGGACACGACTGAGCGACTGATTTGATCTGATCTGATCTGTTCTGATCTTTATGTGGTTTTTTATTGTTTATTTTGGGGGCATTTAACTCAAAAAGAATTGAAGATATGTAGTAAAATTTCCCTAACAAAATCCCTTCCCTATTTACTTGTTTATATAAAAAAAGTTACTTAGTGTTTATATCTATAAAAATGAAAAATAGATCAGTAATGTATCCTGTCCCTCCTAGCAGTAAGTAATATTCTTTCATGGATCTTAAACTGGTGTATCAATATGTCAGGTAAGTGTATACTCCTCGGTTCTCTCTCGTCACAACAAAGATTTGGAGTGACGGACATCAAAGCCCTCTACGTGTCACAGCTCTCGGGTCTTGGACAGACCGTGTTATAGCTCTCAGATCTCGAACAGACCGTATTATAACTCTTAGACAAATCAGTGTTACAGTTCCATATTATACCTCTATTTTATTTGGATAATAGCAGGAAAGTCCATCCTCGAGGCGTGAGGGCATGCCGACCCAAAGACACAAAGAGAAGAGTGTCCCAGTGCGCGGGAGAGAGAGAGAGACCCCCTAACCCTTTGGCTCCTCTTTTAATATTTTTTTTTCTCCCCCTGGGCCTGCCCTATGCAAATTGGGCTAGCCAGGAGTGTTGTTTGTTCTGAGGTCCTCACTCTGGTCCTTGGACCTTCCTTTGTTCTATTTTCGTGGGCTTTTCCCTTCTTTGACTTTTAGCCACCGCCATTCTGGACTCCTATTTCCTATTCTAACTACCGAACAAATACATATACATGTATATGTTTATGTATTTTTCCTTTTTTGATGGATAATTATAAAAAATTAGAGTGTATTAATATTTATTTTGCTCAGTTGTATACTGATTATTAATAAATCAAGCTGTTAGGTAGTTAGAATAGGAAACAGGAGTCCAGAATGGTGATGGCTAAAAGACAAGGAAGGGAAAAGCCCGCGAAAATAGAACAAAGGAAGGTCCGAGGACCGGAGTGAGAACCTCAGTTAGAGCAAACAACACTCCTGGCTAGCCCAATTTACATAGGGCAGGCCCAGGGGGGAAAAAAAGACTTAACAAGAGGAGCCGAAGCACTCTCTCTCTCTGTCCCTCTCCCTCTCCCTCTCTCTCTCTCTCTCTCCCCCACGTGCTGGGGTGCTCTTCTCTTCACGTCTTTGGGTCGACATGCCCTCACGCCTTGAGGATGGATTTTCCTGCTATTATCTAAATAAAATACAGCTGTAACATGGAGCTATAACACTGATTATTCTAAGAGGTATAACACGGTCCGTTTGAGACCTGAGAGCTATAACACGGTCTGTCCAAGACCCGAGAGCTGTGACACGCCGAGGGCTTTAATGTCCGTCACTCCAAATCTTTGTTGTGATGAGACAGAACTGAGGGAAATACACTTGCCTGACAAAGCCAAAGGAAATTTTGCTAACTCTGAGAAACTTAAAGTAATAAACATTTTCTAATATATATATTTCACTTTTATGCATGTTTTGGTACAGAATAGGTGATAAGGTGATCAATAAAAGACTTTTAAGATAAAATATAAAATATATTACATTAGTATACAATTCTAAGTAGATTGGAATTCACAGAGAAAAAGGAATAATACAAGTTTGTACACTATTGAAGAATTTGTTCATGTATTTTACATTTTTATTTATTAATTATTAATTATTTTTATTTATTTACTTTTTGGTTACGCCACACAGCTTGTGGGATCTTAGTGCCCTGACCAGGGACTGAATCCAGGCCCTTGGTAGTGCAAGCATGGAGTCCTAACCACTGGGCCATCAGGAAATTCCCTATTGTATGTTATTTTTAAATGAATGATTGCGGGTATTAACTCTATATGGTATATAGGTTCCATTCGATCTATTTAAGAGTGATGGCACATTATATTTTAAATGCCAATATTTACAATATGCTGAAAGTTACAACCTTTCAGCCATTACTTAATGATGGAAAGAAAATTACATGTCTGCTTAAAAACATGCTTGTAGCATATAATTTTTAACAATTATTTTTGAAAAAAAAATTATTTTTGGAGTCAAAAAACCATAGAAATTTAAAGAATACCTACCTAGATCCATTTGATAAGAAGATATTCTGAGAATTCATCCTTAAATTGTTTAGATATAGATTTCTCCACAAAATTATAAATCAACTATACTTCAATTTAAAAAGAAAAAGAAAGGAAAGAGATTTCTCTAAGTTTATGTAAAAGTGATTGTAAAGCAGAAACTTCACGTGAGCCAAGTCCAGGTAGCATGTGAAGCATCAAAAGTGTGGTGACTCTCTAGTCCAAATTAGTGTGTAGATGCTGCTAATCAGATATTTTGCAGTTTCTCCAACCTTGGTGTCAGTGCCATTTTGTGCTGGAGAATTGTTTATTGTAGGGAGCTGTTCTGTGTTCTGTAGGGCACGAAGCACTATCCCTGGCCTCTACCGTCCAGATGCCAGTAGTGTGTGCGTGCTCAGTCACTTTAATCACGTCTGACTCTTTGTGACCCTATGGACTGTAACCCTCCAGCCTCCTCTGTCCGTGGGATTCTCCAGGCAAGAATACTGGGGTGGGTTGCCATACCCTCCTCCAGGGGATCTTCCCGACCCAGGGACTAAACCTGTGTCTCCTGCATTGCAGGCAGATTCTGTGCCCACTGAGCCACCTGGGAAGCCCAGATGCCAGTAGCACCCCCTCCCCCAATTGCTATGACAATTGAAAATGGGCTCCCAAGTTGAGAACCACTGAGCTACTGGAAACGTTGCAGGATTATGGTTGATGCTGAAGTTCTAAAGTCAGCGTCCAAATTATCTGTGCCCTGTGGCTCAGACGGTGAAGAGTCTGCCCACAATGTGAGAGACCCAGGGTCCATCCCTGGGTTGGGAAGATTCCCCTGGAGAAGGAATGGCAACCCACTCCATTATTCTTGCCTGGAAAATCCCATGGGCGGAGGAGTCTGGCGGGCTACACAGTCTGTAGGACCAGAAAGAGTTGGACACAACCCAAGCAACTAACACTTTCTTTCTTTCTTTTGTCTAGAAGGCAGCCTTGCTTGCATTCTCTGAGGATTGGGATGAACTTGTAAGTCCCTAAAAGTCTTCCCTGATGAAGCCCAGAGCCTTGCGGGGTGAAAGGCCCTTATCTGTGGACTACCATTGACTTGAGTCTCTGAGAATAGCCTGACAGGGAATAGTCCCATTTGGCTAGACTTTTGACCCTGGATGTTGGAGCCACATGGGTGAGGAGGGGTGGTGAAGCAGACTGGAAGCTGGCCACTGCCCTCACTGCCTAGAGGCGAAGCTGTAGGTGCCGTGGAGATGGCCTCCCAACCTGAGCTCCAAGAACACCAGCCAACCACACATGTTGTGATTTAGTCACCAAGTTGTGTCCGACTCTTTTGCAACATCATGGACTGTAGACTGCCAGGTATTTCTCAGGCAAGAATACTGGAGTGGGTTGCTGTTTCCTTCTGCAGGGGATCTTCCTGCCCCAGGATCAAACTGGAGTCTCCTGCATTGGCAGGCAGGTTCCTTACCACTGAGCCACAAGGGAAGCCCTAACCATCTGGACACACAGGAGGCCTGTGGCC
The DNA here is from genome assembly GCF_000754665.1 of Bison bison bison. Classification (NCBI taxonomy): domain Eukaryota; kingdom Metazoa; phylum Chordata; class Mammalia; order Artiodactyla; family Bovidae; genus Bison; species Bison bison. The sequence goes on along the minus strand of NW_011495040.1, from coordinate 2,075,158 downwards.
ATGCCTGTGTGTCTGTGGCACTCCAACCTTTACTCTAGGGCCAAGACATTCTCGTCTGTGCCACGAACTGCTCTTCTTGCAGGTGGCCCTGGACCTCGACAAGAAGTAACCCTTGCTGGATAAACCTTTGCTCAATAAAATTGCTTAAAACCTGCAAATTCACTACTGTGTTCTAGAGCCACAGGGAAATGCCAGCTCCCTGCACCTCAGTGGTTGATAACCTTTTTTGTAGGTCTGCAGAACACTGGGGATCTCTCCCTAGAAACATGCAGCATATATACATACACACAATTCTGTACATAATTTCTGAAGCTCAATCATATATTGAAAGTTAAGAATCCTTTATAATATCTCATTAATTTAAATTCATGTTCCCTAGTATCCTGCAGACCCACCTCTAGCAACCTAAAGAAATATTAGCATTTGATGTGCAAGTATGTTGTGTGTTTGTAACAGCATTTTTATAATAGCAAAGGAAATAGCATATAGAAAGAGCTTAAATGGATGCTAGCAGGGAAATTGAAATATTGTTCATTCATTCATTCATAACGGAATACTACACAGCTATTAAAAGGACTGAGATAGAACTATAAGTACAGATTCAAAATAGATCTGTGATATTCTTCTGTATAAAAAAAGCATGTTGAAGGAATTCCCTAGTGGTCAAGGGATTAGGACTTTCACTGGGACTGGGAGCAGTATCCAGAGTGTGTGTGTGTGTTTGTGTGTGGTTTGGGGATGGGGAGAAAGGGAGAGAAAAAGATTTGGGAGGAGTGAGAAGTCTATTTTGGACAGTATTTTGTAAGGTTTGTGTATTTAAAAAATTTTAAATTCAGTGGTAGCTGAATTTGTGGTAGCTTTCACTGTCACAATAGAGGTTCTGTCCTTGGTCAGAGAACTGAGATCCCTCAAGCTGAGCAGGGAGGACAAACAGACAAACATGTTGAAACAACATAGAGTATCATCTTGTCTTTGTAAAAATTACTGCACATGTGTAAATACAAATATGTGTATGTGTGTGTGTGTATATATATATAATATTTTTTGTTTCATAGACTATATTCTGGGAGTCTAAGCACCAAAATTTATAGCAGCTATTTCTGTGGGGTGAGATTTACTCTTTTCATGTATTCACTCCTGTGTTGTTTGAAGTTGTAAAAACTTGCAAGAATTATTTCTATAAGTTAAAAAAAAGATTAACAGCAACGAACAGAAGTGAGTTATCTCTAGGGTGTGGATTATGGTGGATGAGCCTGCTTCTGTCTTGTCAGGCCCCCAGGCTGAGTAGTCATTTTCTATGGCACAGCTCCCATGGGAAGGTTCCAGATACCAGACGACCTGCTTCTGAGGTGTCAGTGCCACTGCAGAGCCCTCATGAAAAGGACAGGTCCCTTCATGCTCCATTAATTTATTCTTTGAAGTCATTTGTCCCTAGGGAGACGACTGAATTTAAATTTTTTTAAATATACAAACTTTACAAAATACTGTCCAAAATAGATATCTCTCCCCTCCCCACTCTTTTTCTCTCCCTTTCTCCTCACCCCCTAACCTCACACACACACACACACACACACACACACACACACACACATCCTGGATACTGCCCACAGTCCCAGGTTAATTTACAGTGTTCTGATATCCTATTCCAGAGATACTACCCCAAGCATTCTTTTGGACTGAGAATTAAGATTTTTTTTTAACTTGGAGATTGGACTGAATTCATGGTTTCCAGACTCTGGCTGGGCCTTAAGAAACACTTCTCACTAACTACCCCAGGGGTAGCCTTGCAAACGTGGCCTGGTATGTACAGACTCTGCCCTCTGCTTGGACTTTTACCCATGCCAGGCCCTTTGCTGCCACCAATGACACTGCCAGGCTCTGACCATCTCCCCTTGGCCTCTGGCCATGCTTCCATCCCGACATTCCCTCAGAAACACTTGGGAGCACAGTGAAGGCAGTGTGTATTAGACTCTTGTGTAACACTCAGCTTTTATTCTAAACAATCTTGGATTGCAAGGAGATCAAACCAGTCAATCCTAAAATAAATCAACTCTGAATATTCATTGGAAGGACTGATGCTGAAGCTGAAACTCCAGTACTTTGGCCACCTGATGCAAAGAGCTGACTCTTTGAAAAAGATCCTGATACTGGGAAAGATTGAAGGCAAAAAGAGAAGGAGGTAGGAGAGGATGAGATGATTAGATAGCATCCCTGACTCAATGGACATGAATTTGAGCAAACTCCGGGAGATAGTGAAGGACAGGGAAGCCTGGCGTGCTGCAGCCCGTGGGGGTCACCAAGAGTCAGACACAACTTAGCGACTGAACAACAACAAGCAGCCAAATCACCAAAGATAGTTTTATAGTATATGGACCCTATGTAGGTTTTACTTTTGGGAGCTGAACATGGATACAGCTGTCCCTTCCTCTTCACAGTCATTTTTTAGGATATATATATATATATAAATATATATAAAACACATTAAAGAAAATTTGGAGGAATAGGATGGAGAGTCCATCAACAAACTCATACATCTATGGTAAATTGATTTTCGACAAAGGTACCAAGATCATTCAATGGGGAAAGAGTAGTCTTCTCAAAAAACAGTGCAGGGACAGCTGGAGAGCCACATGCAAAAGAGTGAAATTGGGCCCCTACCTCACACCATATACAAAAAATTAAATCAAAATAGATCAAAGGTGTCAATATGTAAGAGCTAAATCTACACCACTCCTAAAAGAAAACATAGTAAATCTACATGGTCTTTAACCAGGCAATAGTTTCTTAGATATGACACCAAAAACCCAAGCAACCAAAGTAAAAAATAGATAAATCAGACTTCATCAAAATTAAAATCTTTTCTGCATTAAAAGAAACTTGTCAACGAAGTGAAAAGACAACCCACAGAATGGGAGAAGATATTTACAAGTTATATATCTGACAAGAGTCTAGTATCCAGGATATACAAAGAACTCTTACAACTCAACAATAAAGACAAGAAATTTAATTTTTAAATGAGTGAAGAGTTTATATAGACATTTCTCCAAATGAAAATATGGTTTAAATCATTAGTCGTTAGAGAAATGCAAATCAAAACAATGAGATACCAATTCACACTCATTAGCAAAGCTACAATAAAAGACACAGATAACAACAAGTATTGAGAAGGAAGTGGAGAAATTGGAACACTCCATTATATGGAACATATATTACTGGTGAAAATGTAAAATGGTGCAGATGCTATGGAAAACGTTTGGTAGTTTCTCAGAAAGTTGAGCGTAGAATGACCATGTGACTCAGCAATTCCACTCCTAGATATATACCCAAGAGAGTTGAAACATATGTTCACACAAAAACTTATACACAAATGTTCATAGAGGTTTTTTCCTAACAGCCAAAAGGTGGAAACAAACCAAATGTATATCTATAATAAACAGAATGTGATATATCCATACAATGGAATATTATTTGACCATAAAAAAGAATGAAATACTGATACATACTTCAGTGTGAACAAACCTTGATAACATTATGCTAAGTGAAAGAAGCCAGTCACAAAGGATCACGTATTATGATTCAATTTATATTAAATGTTCGGCATAGGAAAAATCTATAAATTCAGAAAGTAGATTAATGGTGTCCAGAGACAGAGGAAAAGGAATGGAAATGATTTGCTAATAGATATGGGGCTTCTTTTGGGAATGATGGTTGCACAAGAAGTAGGGAGTGGTCAGCTGATCAAGCATCAGTGGACAGAAAGCTCCAAGAGTATATCCTAACTTAAACTTTCAGGAACCACCCCATCATCTTTGATTGGTTGAGGCTTCTATTTGGACAAAACTGAAATTCATGGTATTCTATCCATCTGTTAACTTCTCCGGGAGAGACTGGTTCACACACCCAGACTCAGAACCTTAACCAGCAAATAGGCAGAGGATATGAATCTATAAGAAAAAGAAATAGCGAATAGACATGTATTTGGATTTCCCAGGTGGTGCTTGTGGTGCTCGTAAAGAACCTGCCTGCCAGTGCAGGAGACAAAGAGATGCAGGTTCAATACCAGGGTCGGAAAGATCCCTTGGAGGAGAACATGGCAATCCACTCCAGTATTCTTGCCTGGAAAATCTCATGGACAGAGGAGCCTGACAGTTTACAGTCCATAGAGTTGCAAAGCATTGGACGTGACTGAAGCAACTTAACCTAGCCTAGCCTAGCCTAGATATGTATTCAGCCTTGCTCACAGTTCAAGAAATGCATCACACAGCAATGAGATTGGCAAACAAAAGTCTAGTAATGCCCAGTGTTCACAAGTTTATGTGCAAACAGGCACCCTCATACACTATTCCTGGGAGTATAAACAGATTCACCTCTCCTGGAGGTCAATGTAGCAACATCTGCAACATTTTGAATGCTTATTCTCAGTGACTTAGCAATTCTACTGTAGAAATTTGCCCTCGGGATATACTGGCAAAATTATGCCAAAGTCATGTACAAGTATGTTCACGGCCACATTGTCAGTAATAACAAAAAGTTGGAACACACCTAGACATCCATCAACAAGGGACCAGTTAAATACACCCATGTAATGGAAAAGTATGCAATCTTAAAACATGAGATAGAACTGTATATGCTGATATGGAAGGATCTAAATGTGTTTTGTTTAAAAAAATAAACCAATGTGCACAGCCATGTGATCTCCTTTGTGTTAAATTGAAAAATAGATCTACATAGACTTTTTCTTTCAGGAACAGTATATAAGAAATGGTAACTTTTGGAGAGTGGTTTAGGGGTCGGCAGGAGAAAAGATAACTTTTGTCTTTTATTTGATGCTTTTCTATACTATTTGGTTTTTTTTAATGTCATGTGAATGTAAGATTTAAAAAAATAAGTATTTTAAAAGCAGAAAAGGAACATGAAGGGATAAATGAGAGAGAGAAGAAGGATCCCTTAGGTGGGAGTTTATGGTTTTTCCTGACACAGGGCAAACTTGTTTTCTCTGTATTAGTGAAAACATTGTGACCCATCATTGGGGTTTTAGGAAGACCTCCAGGGCAGTAAGCTGGAGGGTGGAGGGGAGGTATGACCAGAGTCAGGGGGACTGGTCAAAAGTTTTTGCAAAAGAGTGGGGTTCAAATTGAGGAGGTGATGGTGAAGGTGGAAAAGACAGCTTCAAATAGGAGAGTTGTTAAAAAGGGAGGCTGATAGTCTTTATTAAAAAAAAATGTTTATTTATTTGACTGTGTCAGGTCTTAGTTACAGTGCTCAGGATCTTTGTTGCATCTTGCGGGATCTTTTGTTCAGGTGCCAGACACTCCAGTTGCTGGCTCATGGGCTTAGTTGCTCTGTGGCACGTGGAATCTTAGTTTTCCAACCAGGGATCTAACCCCTGTCCCCTGCATTGGCGGGCAGATTCTTAACCAGTGGACCACCAAGGATGTCCTTGGCTGATTTTTTTAAAGCTGATCCTTCACCAGTACCAACTGCCATGCTTTTGCCACATCTGCCCAGCAACATCCCAACCTTGGGTTTTCAATTTATGGTCCGGAAAAGGCCACCCACCAGTGAGAACGTGCCACTCCAGGATCAGGATTCATAGCTCTGCTGGCTTCTTCCTGTACCACCCATCGATTTATTTCTACCTATCCTTGGTTGGCTCTGGCTCTCATTCCCCAGTTATTCCAAATTTTCACCATGTTCACTTCTCACACTTTACTCCCACTCTCATCTATGTGACCTCTTTTGCCTTCTTACTTCAGGGAACAAAGGAGGTGCTCAGGGTTGAGTGCCTTTAACATCTCAGCCCTCTCTCTATAAGTGTATCTAAAACAAGATTTACCTTCTTTCCCAAGTATTCGGTCTTAGAGAATGATGTTCAGCTCCTCTTTAGTTCTCGAGTCCCTCCAGGACATTTCACTGACCGTATTCCATCCCTGAGCCTCGGCTACTTGCTCCTTCTTCCGTGTGTATGGCTGTAACAAACATTGTTTATTTCAGTATCATGACATTTACCTTGCTGAAAAAAGTTATCTCACTCTGTCTCCTCCAATTAGCTTGATCCTGCTCATAATACTCTTCCCCCTTGTGCTGTGCTCAGTTGCTTAGTCATTTCTGACTGTTTGCTACACTATGGACTGTAGCCCGCCAGGCTCCTCTGTTCATGGGATTCTCCAGGCAAGATTAGTAGACTGGGTTGCCATTTCCTCCTCCAGGAAATCTTCCCAACCCAGGGATATAACCCAAGTCTCTTGGGTCTCCTACAGTGGCAGGTGGATTATTTACCACTAATGTGACCTGAGAAGCCTGATTTTTTTCTCCTTAACATTGTATTAATATATAACATCCAAACAGAAAAATGTACATATTCTAAATGTATAGCTCACAGAATTTCCACAAACTGAATACACTCATGCAATCAGTCCCCAGGTGAAGAAACCAAGCATTATAGCAACCAAAGCATTCCTTGTGTTCTTTTACATGCTCCATCTCCCTCCTCAGGGGAGCCAGTGTATAGTCTTTACTTTTGATTTTTAAAAAATTTTATTTAGCTGTGCTGGGTCTTCCCAGGTTGGGGATCAAACCTGAGTCTCCTGCATTGGCAGGCAGATTCTTTACCACTGAGCCACCAGGTAACCCCTGCTGTCCAGTCTTTAAACAGCATAGATTAGTTTCATTTCTGAAAATTTTGAAATAGACCTTAAATAATATGTACTGTTTTGTATCTGGCTTTTTTTGATCATCACATCCATGAGAGTCATCCATATTGTTGCATGCAGTCATAGGCAGTTCATTTCCATTGCCCAATAATATTCTATTGTGTGACTAGACCACAATTTATTGATCCAGTCAAGTGCCCCATTTGGGGCACTTGCAAACAGCAGGCAGTGTGTTTTATTTATCTCTGCATCTCCAGCATTTCATGCATGCTTAGTATAATGGTTTGTGTGTGAGCAGGTTAGAGAGCTCACGGAGTACTTTTCCACTGTGTTCTTGGGTGGTCAGATGATAATACCTGAGATATGAGAGTCAAGCCTGGGTACCAAATTTAAAATGTTTTACAGGCCCATTGATAGGTCTCATTGTCCATTGAGGACAACCATGGTGGTTGTCTGGAAGCCACGCAGTGGCAGCCACCGAAGATGTTTATTATGGAAACGAGAACAAAGGCAATCAGACATGGACCTGGTTGCTTTTAAAGACAGAACTGGACCAATGGCTAAATATTTGAGAGAGGCAGCTTTCTGCTCAATAATAATCATGATATTGGCTCATATTTAGAAAGCACTTGCCATAAACCAGACCCTGGCATATGCTGAGGGCTTGGTATCCATGAGTTCAATATAAGAATGGCTTTTTATTTTTTAATATATATTTATTTGGGCGCACCAGGATTGGTGTTAGTTGCTACACACAGGATCTTCAATTCTCTTTACGGCATGCAGGATCTTTTCATTGCAGCATGCAAACGCTTACTTCTAGCACGTGGGATCTAATTCTCCTGCCCAGGGATCAAACCTGGGCCCTCAGCATTGGGAGCGTGGAGTCTTAGCCACTGGACCACCCGGGAAGGTCACCAAAATGGCTTTTTATAGGATGAGACTTGAGCACGAGCTGCTTGATGAAACCATGGTGAGTTCATGGCTTCAGACATCAGTGATCGTGAGGCCTGGGAAGGTATATTTATAGGCTCACAGTTTAGTGAAAAGCCATCCTCTGACTTGTCTCCCTGCCTTACCCCCTTCCTTCTTCCTAGAACCGTCTTCTTTCTTGAGACCAAGCTCCTGCATCCCCTCTGTGGGTCCCCTCACAGCAAACAAGTTATTAGGTGTTTCCTCCAGGAGCTTCCTTCCACTCCAAGCCCACCTGGCCTGGCCAGGGCCCTGTCCTTTCCACCCCCGGGATGTCTCTCCTTCCAGTGACTCAGAACTCTCACCTGCATGGATGATGACTCTGGCCAGGGCTGTGGCCACCTCAGGCCTGACCCTTCAGGCAGCCAAAGGTCATTCTGAGTTACCCTCACGTTTGTTTGAGTCCAAAAGAGTGAGGTAGAAGCAGTGAAATTTAAAAAGTATCTGGAAAAAAAAAAAAATACAGAAACCCTTTTTCTACACGTAGCCATCCAGTTTAGGTCTCCGAAAGAAGAAAAGCCCAGACAAATAAATCTGGGAGGCTGAATGCAAAAGGTGTTTGTCAGGAGAAGAAAAATACTGCCATCCTCCCAGGATAAGCCGTGGGATTGGCCCTGGGACAAGATGCTTTATCTCACCGTTGGCGCCTGAGGCCTGAGGCCTGGCAGCAGCAGCAGAATCACCAAAAAGACAGTGGCCTGAGTTAGACAAGCAGGCCTTGTGAAGGGCTGAGGACTCAAGTCCCCGCCCCTCTCTGCCCTCCCTCTCGATTTCTCTATTCTGCTCTCTGTCCCAGCACCCTGCTGTCTTCTCCCTCCTGTTTCTACTCAGTGCTCTATTCTTTGTTTTTCTCAGAAGGGGTCTCGCGGGGGTCCAAGAGTTAGGAAGCTGTACAACCTATGGGCAGATCCCCAGAGGCCCCGCTCTCCCCCGTGTCCACGGCCATAATTCACATCTTCTATTTCTTCTCTTCTGCCAGACAAAGTTGAGCACACATTAACAGTGTTAACACGATAAATATCAGCAGCTCTGACCTTTCTCTCTTGGGTCCTGGAGTCACCCTGACTCCCAGGCTCGGACTCGCCTGTGCTTAAAGTGGATTAGCACTTCCGCTAGGGCTGCAGGGCCCTGCACTTGGGCTTGATGGGAATCAAAACAGAGATTACCTTATTTGACTTAAAAAAAAAAAATTTCCATTTGAAAGATAGAATCCCCCAGAGAAGTACACTGGGGCTTACACATATACAATTTTAAATTGGATTTTAAAAATAGTTTGCCAGCTGTTTGCTAGGTCGGGCCTTAGGTCTTGTCCTTGATTGATGTTGAGGCCATTTGGGAAATGAGGCCAAAAGGGGACAGAGAGACTGGCAAGGCAGCAGGATCCCGGATGCCTGAGGCTGTTCCCAGGAGCCCTGGCAGTTGTTGCCATGGGCCTTTGGAAAGCCTTGGAGCTGTGGCACCAAAGTCTATTTCTCGCCCAGAGAGACTGAAGGAGCTTGGATCACCTCCCCCAGACCTCATCTCATCCCTGCACTGCAGCTTCTAGGCCAAGGTCTGAAAAAAAAGAGCGATGAAAGAGGACTGCTCTCAGCTGGAAGGGTCTTTCACATTTTTTGTGGCTAAATACTTATTTTAGCTCCTTGTGTCACCTTCGAATGATACATACATGGGCTCTGCTCAGAACACTCATCCCCCCTGTGCTTTTTTCCTACCTGGCTGCTTTTCCTCTCTCAGGCCTTACCCAGGATGTCACTTTCTAAGGGATAGCAGAGGGCCAGCATGTTGGGGTTTAAATCCTGGCTGAGGGGACTTCCCTGGTGGTCCAGTGGTTAAGAATCCATCTTGCAATGTAGGGGACTTGGGTTACATCCTTGGTCAGGGAACAAAGATCCCACACTTAGATTCCCCCCACCCAACACAGCCAAAAACAAATAAAATAACATTGCATTAAAGAGTAAATAAATCACATATTAAACAAAAATCCTGGCTCAGCACTTCCTAGCTGTGTGACCTTGGGCTGGTCACTTAACCTCTCTGTGCCTCGGTTCCCTCATCTGTAAATGAAATGGGGATAGTAATAGCATCTACCTGACTAGGACTGTTGAGAGGACTCAGGAATTCATATATGGGGATAGAATATCTAAGTGCCTATCTGTTTACAATAGCCAAGACATGGAAGGAACCTAAATGTCCATTGACAGAGGGATGGTTAAAGAAGGTGTGGTAAATATATACAATGGAATATTATTCAGTCATTAAAAAGAATGAAATAATGCCATTTGCAGCAACATGGATGGACCTAAAGAGCATCATGCTGAGTGAAGTCAGACACAGAAGGAAAAATATCATATGATATCCCTTATATGTGGAATCTAAAAAGAAATTATACAAATGAACTTACTCTCAAAAGAGAAAGAGACTCACAGACATAAAATGAACTTACGGTTGCTGGGGAGCAAGGGATAATTAGGGAGTTTGGGATGGTCATATACACACTGCTGTATATAAAATGGATAACCAACAATGGACCTATTGTGTAGCACATGGAACTTTACTCAGTGTTATGTGGCAGCCTGGACGGTAGGGGAGTTTAGGGGAGAATGGAGACATGTATATGTATGGCTGAGTCCCTTCGCTGTTCACCTGAAACTATCACAACATTGTTAATCAGCTATATCCCAATACAAAACAAAAAGTTCAAAAGAAAAAAATATGTAAAATGCGTAGAACATAGCCCAGCACACAGTAGCATCTGCTTTTATTAACCCCCAAAGCACATCTCCCCAGGCTCAGTTGCCTGCTGCTGCCGTGTTCCCCTCTCCACCCCCGCCCCTCACCTCCTGCGTCGGTGTACCACCTGGCCTCGGTTATCGCTATTGCTTAATTAGGTAACTGTCTTCTCCGGAGGGCAGGAAGCATGTCTTTCACTGGCCAGTCCTTATAACCTAAACCTATCCAGCTTATGACATACTTAAGAAATGTAGTGTGGTTTTGTTTTGTTTTTGAGTTATTCTTTAGCTCCTTTAAAAAAAAAAAAAAAAGACTTTCACAATTTCAACTCTCAATCATTTTTATTTCCTTGTATTTCGACAATAACAATTTTATCCATACGTGAGGTTGCTTTTCACAATTCATTGTACAGTCTACCTCTTATCAAACTAGCTGGTTTATACTCTCATGCAAAAAATCTTCTTACCATAGGCTTCACTATCTGCATTATTATCTTCTTTAAAAAATTTAAAAAATGTGAACCTCCGGGGTGGTGCATTGGATAAGAATCCACCTGCCAGTGCAGGGGACACAGGTTCGATCTGTGATCCAGGAAGATCTCACGTGCGGTGAAACAACTAAGGCTGTGACCCACGACTTCTGAGCCTGTGCTCTAGAGCCCATGAGCCGCAACTACTTAGCCTGTGTGCTGCAACTACTGTGGCCTGGACTCCTAGAGCTTGTTCTCTGAAACAAGAAAAGCTACCGCTAGAACCCCACACACAACAAGGAAGAGTAGCCCCCACTTGTGGCAACTAAAGAAAGCTCTCACGAAGCAATGAAGACCGAGTGCAACCAAAAAAAGGAAAAAAAAAATTAATACAGTTTTAAAAGGTTACTTTCCATTTACAGTTTATTATGAAGTCTCGGTTGTGTTCCCCACGTTATACAATACATCCGCAGCCTATCTTACACTCAGTAGTCCATGCCTCCCACTACCCCCCAAGAAATGTTTTTGACCACAATACTGAATGAAAAACAAAAAAGAACAAATGCCAAAAGGCAAATGGGATCCAGAAGACAGAGCAACGTGGGGCTCCTGGGTCATTTTTCTCCATCTTCATTTGCTCTGTGTATGTCCTTGCCTTTTCATTTTGTTTGTCTGACTGTTAAAGAAGGAGTTGATGAGTTGTGAGTTCCGGAAGTATGAGGGTAAGGCTTTGTAGTCACGTCTTTCGCAGGAGACTTCTGCCCCTATCTTGTTTTCCAAAATCTAAGTAAATATTAAATGCATATAAAAGAACAGATCATATGAAAAAAGACCCAACTACCATAAGACCCAACTACCTACAACCTAGCTTAAGATAGAACTTAACAACCTGTACCACTGAAGCCCCTCTGGTGTACTTCTTCCAATCCCCAGCCCCCTGCTAAATTTTTGTTACTTATTCTCTTGCATGTCTTCATAATTTTACCCTAAAATATCCATCCCTAACCAGTATACTGGTCTTGCATGCTTCTAAACTTTATATAAAATAAATCATATGGTATGTATTCTTTTTTTAATTTTTTAAAATAACTTTATTTTTGGCTGTGCTGGGTCTTTGCTGCACGGGTTTTTCTCTAGTTGTGGTGAGCAGGAGCTACTCTCTAGATGTGGTGCTCAGGTTTCTCATCGCAGTGACTTCTCTCGTTACTGAACATGGGCTCTAGGGCATGTAGGCTTCAGTAGTTGCGGCTCCTGGGCTCTAGAGCACAGGCTTAGCAGCTATGGTGCACAGACATAGTTGCTCCGTGGCAAGTGGGATCTTCCCAGACCAGGGATCGAACCTGTGTCTCCTGCACTGACAGGTGAATTCTTTATCACTGAGCCACCAGGGAAGTCCCACGGTGTGTATTCTTTGATTTGCTTTTCTCAACACTCAGAGTGATATTTGTGATGTTCCTTTCTGCTGTGGTCTGTAGTTGTATAATATTCTGCTACATGAATACTCTGCCATGTTTGTTTTTTTCCCTCTGTTTGACTCTCAGTGGATCTTTGGATTATGTGCAACTTTTTTTTTGCTATCGCCAGCAGTGTTGCTATGAACGTTCTTGTATGTGACTGCTGGGGCCCATGAGAAACCCAAGAGTTTCTCTAGGGTTATTTCTGGATTTAAGGTTTACACATTTTCAACATGTCTAGATAATGCTAAATTGATTTTCCAGAGGGATTCCAGCTTCCCATATGGGCCCAAGCCTCAGTCCCTGTTCTGTTCATCCTCAAGTTCTAGCAGACCTGTTGGAAAAGAGCTTTGCAACAGGGCCAGAAAGAAGCCTGTCAGCTTGTACTGCAGTGACCCCTACTTCTGGGCATAGGAGGTGACAGGCTAGCCCCGGCAACCTGGGAAATCTCCCCTGGTGGCTAGGTTGGAGTCTCTGGCTCACAAGCATCACTCAGAGAGCCACACAGAGAGGAGCAAACTCTGTTGACCCAAAGCCAAAAAGGCCAATGAAAACCAAACAAATGTTTGGATTCAACATTCTGCCTAACCCATTTCTTCTCAAGATAACAGAAGTTTTAATACTTCTTTGATTAAGTAGAAATGGTACAAAAAAAAAAAAAAAACATTAATTTCCTTGTTACAGGTTACCTTTAAATTTACTAGTTTTAAAATCCCTAAATGTCTTGAGTGTAGTAGGCTTTCCACAAATATGGACTTTTATTTGGGGCATTTGCCATGTTGGTCAACAGGATTAATCAGGCATGTAGCTACCAAAGCCAAAAAGAGAAATCCTTGATTTCTCTTTTTGATTATTTTTGTTGCCCTTTGATTCTTTTTGTCCTTATAATAATAATTTTTTAAAAAGAGAACTTCCCTGGTGGTGCAGTGGTTAAGAATCCACCTGCCAATGCAGGGGACATAAGTTCAATCCCTGGACTGGGAAGATTGCATATGTTGTGGAGCAACTAAAGCCCACATGCCACAAATACTGAGGCAGTGCTCTAGAGCCTAAGAGCTACAACTACTAAAGCCCACATACACTTGAGCCTGTGCTCTGCAACAAGAGAAGCCACTGCAATGAGAAGCCAGAGCACTGCAACTAGAGAAAAGCCCATGGGCGGCAACAAAGACCCAGCCCAGCCAAAAAATAAATAATTTTTATAAAATAAAAAAAGATGCAACAGCGAGACCTGATGAATCCCTAGGGCCTGTCGTGACTTTCTCCTGGAAATCCTTTCATGTTTGGCCGCTGTCAGCTCAGTACGGTGCCCTGGCCCAGTTTCTCTGTCTAGGAAGAAGTTCAGAGTTCATTGGTCACTCATGTCTCCTTTGGAAAAGGCACATTGATCCTTCAAGAAAATGATCTTTGGGGCAATTTGTAGGCAAAATCTGTTGTTAAAAGGCTATATAAGTAAACCAGTATTGTATGTAAACCTAGTTATACCTAGCTTGGGCTGATTGGTCACTTTGATTCACTAATACATTCTTTTTCTCCCATCACATGTGGTCACAAACTCTTGTGATCCAAGACCAAGTGTCTTGGACAACGTTTCTCCTGTGCCTCCCATCGTAGTGTTTGGGCCTTTTTTACCTCATGCCTGAACCGTAAGAGACTAAAGTCATCTCCCTGCTTGAGTTCCTCCTCATTCTAACACACCACTGCCGGCCAAATTAAGCTTTAAAAAATGAAAGCCAAACAACAGTGACAAAACCCATACACAGCTAACTGTTTTCCCCTTGATTTGTCGCTTTCAGCTCCCAAACTCCTTGGCTTCAATGGAGTAAAATCCCGAAGTTTTGGCCAAAGGCTCTCCCCAAACTCATGAGCCTCTCTGCTGAAGCCTGCACAAACGCACCCCAAATGCAGCACACCGTCAGCGTTCAGGGCCCCTGAAACCAGCCATAGACCGGGGGTTCCAAACCCCTTCTCCACGACAGGACCCTGAAGACTCAGAGTTGTTGTTACCTCTGCCCCTCCTCTTCTGCAGTGTATCCCACATGCCAGGTTTGTTGGACACAGCCAGCCCATGTTGACCTCTGCATCCTCTCCTGGGGCTTCTCCCCACCCAGAACCCATTCCTCGGCTTGGGTCTCTCAGGTCCCACCCGTCCTTTGGGGGCCCCACCTCAAAAACAAACTGATACATTTCTCTCAGTGACTCAAATAGCCTAGGAAAGATAAATAAACAACTTGGACCTGAGACAAAAGGTTGTTGGCTACTGAGAGAAGCAGTCCAGAAGCTTCAGAATCTATGCTAAGCCAAGCCTCGGGGTGGGGGATGGAGTGGGGGCTTGGGGCGTGGAGTGAGGGCATGGGGTGGGGAATAGTGAAAAATGTTTTACTGCTGAGCTTGGTCTGCAAAGTGAGTTGATAATAAGGGAAAGCTGATCACAAAACCCCCCAAAAGTGCTAAATTGAACCTGAGTGATTATCTCTGAAATAACCAGTAGATTAATTGTGGGCTTCCCTGGTGGCTCAGACGGTAAAGAATCTGCCTGCAATGCAGGAGACCAGGGTTCGATCCCTGGGTTGGAAAGATCCCCTGGAGAAGGGAATGGCACCTCACTCCAGTATTCTTGCCTGGGAAATCCCATAGACAGAGGAGCATGGGGTTGCAAAGAGTTGGACACAACTGAGTGACTGAGCATGCAATTTTGTGTAGGCACAATGTGGGGTTTGTTTTCTGGCTTCACCAAGTGGCATGTGGAACTTCCCTGACCAGGTATTGAACCTAGGCCTCCTGTAGTGGAAGCCTGGAGTCTGAACCACTGGACCACCAGGAAAGTCTCTGCCTGTTGTTTTAATACACACACACGCACACACACATTTGGTCACTGGAGTGTGACAAGTGGGGAAAATGTGGTTGAAATCCACAAGGCCTCAAGCAAAGAACCCTATCTGATTTGGGACCTGCAGGGCTGTGACAGTCACCTCACAGTAGTATAAGCTTCTCATTTGGAAGGGTAAATAAACCTCATTTAAAGGGAAAGCAAATATTCTGGGAGGGGTCTGTCTTTGGCTGAAGGTAAAACCATCTATACTAATTCATGGGTTATATTGCAAATATTGAAAAGTTAAAGTGTTAGACGCCCAGTCGTGTCCGATTCTTTGTGACCCCATGGACTGTAGCCCACCAGGCTCCTCTGTCCATGGAATACTCCAGACAAGAATACTGAAGTGGGTTGCCTTTTCCTTCTCCAGAGGATCTTCCCCACCCAGGGATCAAACCCCAGAAAAAGAATCTCTTGCATTGCAGACAGATTCTTTACCATCTGAGCCACCAGGGAAGCCCCATTGCAAATATTGAAGTTTCTTTAAAAGAGTGAAAAAAAAAAAAACCTCTCTCTTTTTCTTTCCTGTAGCCTTTTCATCACTTCATCCTGCCCATCTGTGCAAAACGCATCTTTCTAAACAATCCACTTTCACCTTGGAACCCTGCTGAAAACTGTGTGGTGGTTTTCTGTTTCCTATTGCCTGAATGTAAACATTATCAAGCCCCGCCCAGAGGCCCCAGCAATCTGGCCCCTTCCTACCTTCTAAAGCTGTCTCCCCCTCCCCACAGCCACCCTTCTCCCTGCTGGGTGCCCCTGCTTAGCGGCTGCACCCAGCTCCCCTGGAGGCCCAGCTCTTCCTTGCTGCCTGATGGAGGTGTTTTCGTGCATGGTGAGCTTGGAGCTTCCTGTGAGGCACCCAATGTGGCGATTTTAACCCTCCTAAACGATTTTCTGTGGGTTACATTTAGCTCCCTGGTTAAAGGGTAAAGTCCTCCAGGGCAAGGACTGGTCTTTTCCGCCTGTGAATCCAACTTCTGTGTCTGGATTGCTGCCAGCCCAGGGTGGCTCTTTCATGCTAGGTAGTCAGAACAGCTGGCCCTCATCTGTCTTGCTCCCTAACTTCCTTCTCCCAAGACCTCAGTGGTAAAGAATCCACCTGCAATGCAGGAGATGCAGGAGATGCTGGTTCCATCCCTGGGTCAGGAAGACCCCCTGGAGGAGGGGCATAGCAGCCCACTCCAGTATTCTTGCTTGGAGAATGCTATGGACAGAGGATCCCTGTGGGCTACAGTCCATGGGGTGGCAGAGTCAGATACAACTGAAGCGACTGAGCACAAGACCTACACCGTTCCTCCGAGTCTCAAATCAGGGTAACTCTCACTGCCCCCTCTTAATCAGATGATGAATAATTAGAGATGACGTATTTAAAGAAGCCTTGGGGGATCAATTGCCAAGAGCTCAATTTCATTTACAAGGAACTTTCACTGTCATCTCATACGTAAGTAAGGCAGACAACCCCCACTTAAAAGACCTGATGAAAACAGAGGGATTAAATGCTCTGTTTAAGGTCACACGTATAGGGTGTGTCAGAAGTGGCACTTAAAGTCAGGACATGTTTTACAGAGCAAACATGGCCTCACAGTCTTTGAAAACAAACCGATGGTTACCAGAGGGGAAAGGTGAGGGGGGAGGAATAAATTAGGAGTTTGGGATTCACATACATACACTACTGTGTATAAAATAGAAGGACTTCCCTGGAGGTCTAGGGGTTGAGATTTCACCTTCCAATGTGGGAGGGAATGGTGGTGTGGGGTGGGCACAGGTTCGATTCCTGCTCCTGGAGCTAGGATCCCACGAGCCTTGGGACCAAGAAGCCAAAACATAAAACAGAAGCAATATTGTAACAAATTCAATGAAAGACTTTTAAAGAAATGATCCACATCAAAAAGTCTTTAAAAATAGTCAACAAGCACCTATTGTATAGCACAGGGAACTTTACTCAATATTCTGTAATAACCTATATGGGAAAAGAATCTGAAGAAGAATACATACATGTATGTATATATATATATATATATCTAAATCACTTTGTTATACACCTGAAACTAACACAGCATTGTAAATCAATTATACTCCAATATAAAATGAAATTTTGTAAAGCTTACCAAAAAAAAAAAGTCAGGACATGTCTGACAACTAGAGAAAAGCCTGAGCAGCAAAGACCCAATACAGCCAAAAATACATAAATAAAAAAAAATTTTTTTTTAAGATAGTATGTTTTTAGGCATTCCTGGAATCATGAAACTTAACATATTTATTTTTAAGACATGTTTGTTAAGTGCTTTACATCTACTATAAACTTAATGAAAACTCTGGAATGAGTGTGTAAGAACTGGCTTGTTCATTTCCATGATAAAGATGAGA
>NW_011495040.1:2047341-2057541 GCF_000754665.1 Bison bison bison | reverse complement strand
AACCAAGGCCTCAGCTGATATGATCAGGGCCACCCAGCTCATCCATGGCTTCATCAGTCAGGGTTTTGGCAGGAGGACAGAGGACACACTCTAACCGGATCATTTCAGCAGAATTCAACAAAGGAACTCTTTACAAAAGTGGGGAAACTGCAAGGGACAGTGTGGAGTTTTGGGGCAGCAACCTGGGCCTGCAAAAGAGAGAAGAGGATGCAGTTACCAGAATTTGTAGAGAGACACCTGCAGGAGAAGGGACTACAGCCCGTGGAGACCCAGGAAGGAGTCGGGGAACTCACACCCAACCTCCCTCTCCTCCTAGAGATCCCCATTGGTTTTCCTTAGGCCAGAGCACAGGGAGCCTGTGGATGTCTGTACAGATCAGTCTCCAGGGGCACAGAGCAGAGCAGAGTTGAGCAGGGTGTGGCTCTGGGGTAAGTTAAGCAAGCCGGAGATAACCAGCACCGAGACGAAAACCATGGTTAAGCCTCAGACTTCTTGTCTTCTATTCCTTCCTATGCGCTTTCCGTAATACTGTGACTTAGACACACCAGGTCTTAGGGAATTTCAGAGACGATCCCTCCAGAGACCACCCTTAGGCCCACAACATCCCTCAGCCTTAGACTTGGAGCTTGTTTCCTAAAAAACTTCACTGTGAGTATTGGCCTCTACACAAGGACACACAATCCAATGTGACCTCCTAGTCAGATGGAGTCAGGCAGCTGATATGCAGGCCCGGCCAAGATGGCGGAGCTGGCAGGTGGAGAAAGCTCATGCTGAAGCCATCACTGGTTCTTGGCCATCACATCTGGGCAGAGAGGCCCCAGAGCCTTTAATGTAGCTACAATGGGCATTAGCCACAAGGCTGGAAAAGTTTCAACAAGCAAAGAGTCTACTGTCTTTTGCATCTGGCAATTAAAATATCTTAAAAGAAAGATTTCATCTCATAGCATGTTATGGACTCATTGTCCATAACAATGTAATTGGCACTTGGTTACTCTGGCTTTATTTTTATGTAATGTCCCTGGCATGAAACTCTAGGTTTTATGAAAAGGAATTATCTTGGGGTGTTGGAGCAGTCTACTCTGGATGAGTTCTTTATTCACCTTTATCCTTGGTTTGATGGGGGTGAAAGCCATAAAAGAATTTAATGGCAGTGACCGCTTCCAAACCCAGGAGCTATGAGAGCAATGTAATGAGAAATGCAAAACCCAGTGTTCTCACAGAACACAAACTCAGCCACAAGTCATGGAGAAAGAATTCTCAGTTCCTGTCCTAACAGAATTGTTTCCAGAGAAATGAATTAATGGTCACATGCAGCCCTATGGGCTGAGTGATCACGTTCCCCACATAAGTATAACCGCTACAGTCTACAGTGACTTTGCTGAGTTCAGTAAAGCCAGGTCACTCCTCCTACCCCTCACCCAAATAAGACCCTCTGCTCTGTGTATTGCCCCTCAGAGCTGAGAAAAGTTTTTCCCAATTCTACTATTAGCGGTCTCCCTAGTACCATTGCTACTAGTACCTAGTACCAGGGCTTCCCTGGTGGCTAAGATGGTAAAGAATCTACCTGCAATGCAGGAGACTGGGTTCAATCCCTGGGTCGGGAAGATCCCTTGGAGGAGGGCATGGCAACCCATTCCAGTATTCTTGCCTGAAGAATTCCGTGGACAGAGGAGCCTGGCGAACTAAAGCCCATGGGATCACAAAGAGTCGGACATGACTGAGTGACTCCCACAATACTAGTAGCATTGGAATTGACTGAAGAGACGCAGAAGTAAAACAATGGATTCTCGTGGCGGTGGCTCTGGCACAGTGGTCTCCTGACAGTTTCTGCCTCTGGGGTTTTGCACTTGCTGATCCTTCTCTTTGGACCACTCTTATCCCAGTTTCTGCATGGGGTGAGTATATACCCAGAAGTGGAATTGCTGGATTATATGATAATTCTATGCTTAATTTTTTGAGGAGCTACCATACTGCTTTCCATAGCAGCTGCAGTTTTACATTCTCACCAGCCTACTGGTCTTCCCAGGTGGCTCTAGTGGTAAGGAACCCACCTGTCACTTCAGTAGATGCAAGAGATTTGGGTTCGATGCCTGGATCGGGAAGGTCCCCTGGAGAAGGAACCACTCCAGTATTCTTGCCTGAAAAATCTCATGGACAGAGGAGTCTGGTGGGGCCACAGTCCATGGGGCTGTAAAGAGTTGAACAGGACTGAACACACACACACACACACACACACACACACACACACCAGTTGGTTGGGACCAACTTTTATAATACTTATATATCTTGTGTAGTGTCTCTACTCTTACTTGAATGTAAATTTCACAAGGGGAGAGATTTGCTTCCCAAATACCTAAAACCTTACTTGGCACCAGTAGTTGGTGATTAGCAAGGATTTGTTAAATGAATGCAACTGTCTCGGTGCCTCTGACCTCATTTGCATCATTCTGAACCCCTTAATGCCAGCTTCAGGCCAACGGAGACGTTCTCAGCCCACTTTGTCAGAGGCTCCTTCCTCTTTCGCATGTGCCTCTTGCAATGCTTCTTCCTTTCTGCTCGGTATTCCGGTTATCTGTGAACTTGCCCCATCTCTCTCTCTCTGAATCCTAAGGTCCTCAGTGTTAAGAGCACAGTTTGTTCATTGTCACCCTTCTGCCATGTTTCTGGGCTGGGGTATATTTAGACTCAACCCACACTTGTCAGAGGAATGTTCCAAACACCTGAGCAACACTGTGGGGGCTGGGCTTGTGCATTCCAGAGCTCTCTAAAACCAGTTCCCCCAGGAGTCCCAGGCTGTATGGCCTCTGCACGTGCCGCATTCTGAATCTGGTCTTCCTGGGTCTGATGAGGGCATTGGACAAATGATCTCTTGGGCTCCCCTTATATTAGGTGTGCTGTGGGGCCACCCCTCTGACAAAAAGAGCATGGTCCTAGGGACTTCCCTGGTGGTCCAGTGGTTAGGACTCTGTGCTTCCACTCCGGGGGACACAGGTTCAATCCCTGGTCTGAGAACTAAGATCTGGCAGGTGGAATGGGGCCGCACCCCCACTCCCCCCGCAAAAAAAATACCAGAAAAGACATGGTCTTCATATTTGAGAGCCCACAGTCTGATATGAGTAAAATACAAGTCAAAAAAAGTTAAGGAATCAGAGGAAACCTGTGCCCAGAGCCATCCACCAAGGAGGGTATACCCTGCCTCTCCCTCCCCCAATCACGCCCCCTGCTGCTGGGGCTTCAGAGCACAAAACACCAGGAAACTCAAGAATACATTTCTTCTTCTTGGGGAGAGGGAAAAAAAAAAATCTCTACAGCTCACGTGATTTCATGGGTTATTTTAAAGTGTTTATTTTTCTGTCCCATCCTCAGGGAATAAACATTTGCAGGCAAAACTTGGACTTTGGTTCCCCCCACCCCCCGCCACTTCACTTAGCTATTTGTGTATAAATATGACTTGAGTGAAATCTCTGAAGAACTGCCAACCATGCTTACCCTGTTCCCGTCCCCTCTTCTTTCCTAAGAAAGCCTTAAAGAATTTGTACCCAAGAGTGGAATGTTTCAATGACATTTAAAGCCCTCCACGTACTTAAAAAAAAAAACCTCTTTTCAAATGCACAAGCAACACACTCACAAAATTTACAGATTGTTAAACAAATCACTTATAATCCAACAACCCTGACAAAATACTTTTTATTTTTTACTGATCTCCTTCCAGGTTTACCTTTATGAGTACATAGTTTATACCGTGGTCATCAGACCATAACATAATCTTGTATTCTATATTTTCCTCTTAACATCTAAAAACGAATACACATTTCAACAAATGTATTCTTCTTAAGGGCTTCCCTGGTGTCTCAGTAGTAAAGAATCCACCTGCCAGTGCAATTTTGATCCCTGAGTTGGAAAGATCCTCTGGAGTAGGAAATGGCAACCTGCTCCAGTATTCTTGCCTGGGAAATCCCATGGACAGAAGAGCCTGGCAGGCTACAGTCCACAGGGTAACAAATGTGTCTGACACAACTTAGCGACTAAAGAACAACAACAACATTCTTCTTAAATATTATCATTTGGTAAATCCAGGTCAGATAGATAGCACAGTGAGTGGGTACTGAGCTGTATAGGACACTGAAAATAGAACTTGTTCTTGCCCTCAGGACTTCCCTGATAGTCCAGTGGTTAAGACTGTGCTTCCAATGCAGGGGGCATAGGTTTAACCCCTGGTTGGGGAACTAAGATTCCCACATAACTCGAGACCAAAAAAAAAAAAAAAAGGAATTTGTCCTTGCCCTCAAGGAGTTAACAGTCTCAGGGAAAAATAAGACATACATATAGGAAACAGCTAGTAATTACATGGAAAGGTGTGTGTGTGGATAGATGATGATGCCCTCATGGAAAGCAGGTGTTCTGGGTGGTAGAGAGTTTATCAAGGGCTGGGGAACAGAGGGAAGTCTGCCTCCTCTTGAAGGTGAGAGGGTGATGTGATGAGCCCTGCTGAAGAGGCAGAGAGAAGGGAGGGGAGAGACAGCTCAGATGCTAATGAATGCACAAAGGCACTGAATACAGGAAACATACAATTAGTTTCGGAGCCACTGGGGCAATTAACCCAACAGGTAGAGAAGGTGACTTTGTCAGGGAGTTGTAGGACCAAAGACATGAAGGTGCTGAGAATGAGGAAGAGAATTAGAGTTTCCCAGAAGGGGGACAGAATACAAAATTGACGTGACTTGGATGTCAGAGAGGATTACGGGAGAACGAGTGCTGTTTTCTCATTGGTTTGTCAGAGGTGCGAGTGGTTGCTGCTGTTGTTTTTGAGATAAAGGGCATCTGTCTAGATGTAGCCAGTAGATCTGGGAAGACTTAAGATACTGGGAGCAGGAAGTTGCAGGGAAGATGGCACCAGGCCTTGACGAGAGATGGCATGCTGGGACACAAATCAATGTACAGGTCAAGACTGGACCTCACTCATGGGGTTCACGACTCTATTCCCCCCCAGAGAAGTGCCTGGTGCCAGGGGAGCCCTTATAAATATTGCTTGAATGAGAACTGAATCAAGAGACTTGCCTGGTGGTCCAGTGGTTAAGAATCCCCCTTCCATTGCAGAGGATTCAGGTTCGCTCCCTGGTCAGGAATGCCATCCCACATGCCATGGGGCAACTAAGCCTGAGCACTGCAACTAGAGAGCCCATGAACCACAACTAAAAGAAGCCCCCAAGAGCCACAACTGGAGAAAGCCCAAGTGCCACAACAAAGACCCAGTGAAGCCAAAAAAACCCAAAGAACTGAATCAAGTCTGGTTTTGCAAAATTTTTGTACAAAGTTCATCAAATCTCGATTCCTCCTCCAGGCCTCTGTGTCAGCTCCCTAAAATGGAGTTGTTTTTCCAAGTGCTCCTTGTGGCCCTTTTGAACCGGGTCTGGCCACATGAGTCTCAGTAATCCTGAGCCATGCTGAGACCTGTAAGGATTGGCACTGGGGGATGATGACCTAAGATCCCAGTTAGTCATACTGGCAGCTGCTTCCTGCCTCCCTGCCCTCATTGCCTTCTGTTTGGGCTTTGCTTGGGTGGTAAGAGGATATTGTCCAGACTCATCAGTTATTACCACTGGAAGGCAGCTTACCCAGTGGCACATGCGCCCTCGTCGTTAGAGGAACTGAGTCAGGCCCAGAAGGGAGCGGGGCTGACCCAAACCCAGGGCTGCCTGGAATCAGCTCACAGGCCAGCCTCACCCATGCAAGAATTTCACAAATATCACTGAGCCTGTGCTATGTGTCAGGTGCTGCTTCAGTGCTGCAGACACAGCAGTGAGCAAATAGACCAAACTTCAGAGGTGGGAGCCCGATCAATCAACCGGATAAGTAAGGTGGGCAATGAGAGGAGCCAGGGAAGAGGAAAGGGTGTGGGGAGTGGGTTTTGCGATTGTAGGAAGGTGGTCAAGGAAGGCCTCAGCGAGAAGATGACATCAGAACAGAGTGTGGAACAGGAAGCAGGAGGGAGCACGGGGCCGTCTGGGTGAAGAGTGGTGCAAAGGCCCTGGGGTAGGAGTGGGCCTGACATGTTCCAGGAACAGCGAAGAGTGATGAGAGTGGAGAGGAAGAGGAAGTGAGCCTGGGACTTCCCTGGTGGTCCAGTGGCTAAGACTCTGCAGGGGGCCTGGGTTCAATCCCTGACCAGGGAACTAGATCCCACATGCCACAATTAAGAATACTGTATATGTGCTTAGTCATGTTCTACTCTTTGTGACCCTCTGGGCTGTAGTCCACCAGGGTCCTCTGTCCATGGGATTCTCCAGGCAAGAATACTGGAGTGGGTTTCCACGCCCTCCTCCAGGGATCTTCCCAATCCAGGGATTGAATCTTTGTCTACTGTATTGCAGGTGGATTCTTTACCCACTGAACCACCTAGGAAGCTTCCAAGAATACTGCATGCCACAACTAAAGATCCCCAGTGCTGCAACTAAGACTCGGGGCAGCCAAATAAATAAATATTTTTTTTTAAAAGAGAGAGAGAAAGAAAAAAATGAGTCCTGAGGGGTAACTGGGACAGAGGGCATAGGGTCTCAGAGTCCCCATGTAGGCCTTCGGCTTTAAAAAAAATTGAATTAATTTTTATTGGAGTATAGTTGCAGTGCAATGAATCAGCCATACATATACATATACCCCTTCCCTTTTGGACTTCCCTCCCATTCAGGTCACCACAGTGCATTAAGTAGAGTTCCCTTTGCTATACAATATGTTCTTATTTGTTATCTATTTTTTACACAATATCAATAGTGTATACGTGTCAATCCTCATCTCCCAATTCCTCCCACCACTAACCCCCCAGACCTTTGGCTTTTATTCTTCCCACTCACTGCCCACTGTCTAATTCACAACCCTGTCTTTTCCTGTCGACTCTCAAGGGTGCTGGGATGCCTGTGGGCAGAGAGGAGAACAGGGCAGGCAGCAGAGCTCTTGAAAGCAAGGAGCAGTGGCGTGGGCAGCTGCCTGGGCCACCTGCGCCAAGCCTATCCCTATGCCCCTGCTCCAGATGTCTTTAGGCAGACAGGAGAGAGTGGCTCCCCATTTCAGGATAAGGAGAAAAAGCACAGATGCAGAGCCAAGCCAAACCAATCGAGGATGCAGCATCCTCGACATGTCGGAGGAGAACAAGTTCATAGCTGAAGCCAGAGCAACAGGCTGAGGCAGACCCCAGCAGTGCCCATGCCTTGCCTTGGCTGAGTGAAGAATAGAACCAGATATATTCATGTAGAAAGTGTCTGGCAAACACTTATGTCCAATGGCAACCATTTTATTAGCTTAGTCTTCTAATCTCTATCGTCCCATGCTTCCTGTCAGTGATCATACACACATGAATGAGGCTCCCGCTCCAACTGGTTTGTCAGGGACCAGTGTAGATGCCAGGCCCTGGATGAGCAGCCCTGGGGTGATTACTACTGTAGGTTTAGAGCAAGCTCCAGCCTGTCAGGGAGCCCACTGCCCACAAGAAGCTGTTACATGCCCTGGGCGCAGGGGCGCACAGAGCCAGTGCGCAGATTTGTTTCCCTAGTCATCTCAGTCCCTCCTGGTGACCATGCCCTCTGCTCTTTGATGACCTGAGAAAGGGCTGGGTAAAGCTGGAATCAAGGGCCAGAACCTTGTAGAATTTGGTCAAGCTGATCTTGACCCCTGGCTCTAGCTGTAATCCTCACATATGTTCTCTCCTCCATCCCCCAGGAGGGTCCTATCCAGGAATTAAGGCCAACAGTTACTTCTTTTCTACCTTATAGGTGCTTTATATGGGGCAGGAATACTAAGACTGATAAGGCATGAACCTTCTGTTCAGAAATTTGAACCTATTGTATATGTGTGTGTGTGTGTATGTGATGCACACACGTGTGTATATGCTCATTATCTCACACATGCTTGTGGGAGGCCACCTGGGATATTAGTAGGAAGAATCCTGAATGTGAGTGAGGTGGCTTTGTCCCAAGCCCCCGGGGGCCTTTGAGTCTACCACTTATCTTCTTGAAGTCTTGGATTCCATTGCTGTTCAGCAGGGATAATGAAGCTTGCCCTGTCTGCATCAGAGTGCTTGTTGGGAGAATGAGATGGGGCAATGTCAATAAGTGATAAAGTACTAAATACACTCAGGGGACTGCACTGGGAGCAGGGAATCTTAACCACTGGACCACCTGGGAAGTCCCTTGTTGTTCAGTCTCTAAGTTGTGTCCGTCTCTTTGCAACCCCATGGACTGCAGCACGCCAGGCTCCCCTGTTCTTCACCATCTCCCAGAGTTTGCTCAAACTCATGTTCATTGAGTCAGTGAAGCCACTCCAACCATCTCATCCTCTGTCGGCCCCTCCTCCTGCCTTCAATCTCTCCCAGCATCAGGGTCTTTTCCAGTGAGTTGACTCTGCATCAGGTAGTCAAAGTATTGGAACTTCAGCATCAGTCCATCCAATGAATATTCAGGGTTGATTTTCTTTAGAATTGACTGGTTTGATCTCCATATTGTCCCGGGGACTCTCAAGAGTCTTCTCCAGCACCGTAGTTCAAAAGTATTGGCAGGTAGATTCTTAACCACTGGACCACCAGGGAAGTCCCTAGTCTCCTATTTTTGCATTAAGATACTTAGTCTTTCCAGATCTTGTCACCAGTTCCCTATATTAAATCCCCTCTGCTCAAATAGAGGACTTTCCATTTGCCTGAGTGGATCTTTGCTGATATTCAGACAAAATGACTCTAGAGCCCATAGTCTATTAATCTTTTCAGATGAGAAAACTGACTCAGACTTACCTCAGGTTGTAAAACCTATGAACTACGAAGAAAAGAGCCAAGAAAAGTCGGGGAAAGAAAAAAAAAATGAGAGGCTGTCCTTTTAGATATCAAAATATACCTTGAAGCTATAGTAATAAAAACAACATTTGCAGACATAGAAGCAGTAGAATAAAACATTGGGACAGAATACAATCCAGAAATAGCCATGAGAATAAAAGAATATTTTACTTGTAAAGGAAACATTTCAAATAAATGAGGAAATGCTGCTGGAGGGATTAATTCACCCATAAATTCGAGAAAAGACCCGAAATAAGTTCCAGATGGATTGAGGAACTAAGCCATATGAAAGTACTAGAAATAAATACAGGAGGACTTTTTTTGTTTGTTTTAATCTTGTGATTAGGAAAGCTCTTTCCAAAGAAAATTGAAAATACAAAAAAGCATGAAAGGATGAAGTTGACAGGCTTACAGTTTATATAACAATTTAAAATATGAAATTTTGGTGTGGAAGAGAACTCAGAGATCTAAATAAATTTTTGCCTAATTAGTGCAGTGTGGAATTGCTGATGTGATCTGAAAATGGGAAGGGAAGCTGAAACTGGATTTCTTGGGTTCTCTTCCTGTTCCTTGAATGGGGGGAACTGTACATTTCTATCCAGTGGTTCATCCAGCTTAAAGCACAAGGAGTCACCTCACAGAGGTAGGGAGCTCCTACCTGTGCCTTCATGGGCAACTTCCCCTGAGTTCTTAAGCTGCAAAAAATGAGATAAGCTCAAGCCAAAGATACTTGGAAAGTAGAGACGAAGAGGGCAGAAATTCTGTACTCTTTTAAAAGAAAGTTATCCACTTAGCCTATTTATTAGATCATGAAAGGACTACAGAAGGTTCTGATTAATGGATCAGTGGGCATCCAAAGCAGATGGGCAAGAAGACATCACTCAGAGCAGGGGAAAAGCTAGATGGAGTACTTAGTTCTTAATCAGTTTATATTAAGAAATGTGATGCTTTTCTTCCTATGTTGTAAACTGGGTCTTTAAATGGTTTAAATTATTTTTTTTTCTAGTTTATCATTTCCCACTTTATTATTTTTCTGAATTAGAGTTTTTCTTTATATTATTTACATACATATCAGATCAGATCAGATCAGTCACTCAGTCGTGTCCCACTCTTTTCGACCCCATGAATTGCAGCACGCCAGGCCTCCCTGTCCATCACCAACTCCCGGAGTTCACTCAGACTCACGAGTCCATCGAGTCAGTGATGCCATCCAGCCATCTCATCCTCTGTCGTCCCCTTCTCCTCCTGCCCCCAATCCCTCCCAGCATCAGAGTCTTTTCCAATGAGTCAACTCTTCATATGAGTTGGCCAAAGTACTGGAGTTTCAGCTTTAGCATCATTCCTTCCAAAGAAATCCCAGGGCTGATCTCCTTCAGAATGGACTGGTT
>NW_011495040.1:2005552-2047101 GCF_000754665.1 Bison bison bison | reverse complement strand
TGATCTTCGTTTTCTGAATGTTGAGCTTTAAGCCAACTTTTTCACTCTCCACTTTTACCTTCATCAAGAGGCTTTTGAGTTCCTCTTCACTTTCTGTTATAAGGGTGGTGTCATCTGCATATCTGAGGTTATTGCTATTTCTCCCAGCAATCTTGATTCCAGCTTGTGTTTCTTCCAGTCCAGCTTTTCTCATGATGTACTCTGCATATAAATTAAATAAACAGGGTGACAATATACAGCCTTGACGAACTCCTTTTCCTATTTTACATACATATAGCAACAAGTAAAATAAGTTCAAATGTTGGTGGTTTCTGGTTCAACCGTTAATTGGCCATTTTATCCCAATTCAGAGCACTGGACTTTTTGTTGAAATGTGATTTGTCCTGAGATTTGCCACTTTGTGGATTTATTTACTGAAATATTCAAATAATAAGGCTTGTTTTGTTTCAGAAAAATGGAAAAAGAATATGGTAGATCTACAGGTTCGATCCCTGGGTTGGGAAGATCCTCTGGAGAAAGGCATGGCAACTCACTCCAGTATTCTTGTCTGGAGAATCCCATGGACAGAGGAGTCTGGTGGGCTACAGTCCATTATGTCGCAAAGAGTCGGACACGACTGAAGTGACTTAGCACACACACATTTCGAGATGACATATGTTTTGTTTGTGGGTTGATGATGTGTGTGGTACAATATACATAACATAAAATTTACCAATTTAACCCTTTTAGATTTATAGTTCATTGCCATTAAGTATATTTATAGTGTGCAATCAACAGCACATGCATATCCAGAACTTTTTCATCATCCCAAAGTGAAACTCCAAATCCATCAAATACTAACTCCTCATTCTCCCATCCAGCCCCTGGCAACCACTATTGTACTTTGTGTCTCTATGAATTTGACTCCTCTAGCTGTCTTGTACACGTAGAATCAAACACTATTTTTCCCTTCATGACTGACTTATTTCACTTAGCACACTGTCTTCAGGGTTCATCCATGCTATAGCATGTTAGAATTTCCTTCCTTTTTAAGGCTGAAGTTCCGTATTCCATTGTGTGTATAGCATACCTGGTTTTTTCATTCATCCACTGATGGGCACTTGAGTTGTGTCTGCTTTTTGGCTATTGTGAATAATGCTGCTACGAACGTGGATCTATGAATATCTCTTTGAGTCTCTGCTTTCAATTCTTTTGGGTCTTTACCTAGAAATATTTGTAGTTTTTAGTCACTAAATTTGGGGGTAATTTCTTACATAGGAATAGATAACTAATAGAGGAGCAGGTTTGAGAGATACCACAAACAGAAACTTTTTACCCCAATATTTTATTATGAAAACTTTCCAATGTACAGAAAAGTTGAAATAACTCTTCAGTGAACATGCATATATCACCACCAAGGTTAAACTACTAATAGTTTGCTATATGTTCTTTGTAAACTAGATTAACTCAAATGTAATTGCTGTTCTTATAGATTTAAAATGATGTAATATTGGCAAATGTCGTATTATTAAATCTTGTATCTTTTTATATTTTTCTGAACCATTTGAAAATGTGTTGCAGACTTCATGATATTTCACCTCTCAATACTTAAGCACTGGGACTTTCCCAGTGGTTCAGTGGTTAAGAATTCACCTTGCAATGAAGGGGGCAAAGTTTGGTCCCTGATCGGGGAACGAAGATATCACATGCCACAGAGCAACTAAACCAGTGCACTGCAACTAAGACCCAAATAAATAAATAAATAATAATAAGGATTATTAAATAAATAAATAATTATCATGAGCCAAATAAATAAATATCAGGAAAAAAACACTTAAGTATCTCCTAAAAATCCTTAAGCATCCTCATAAATAAACACCATCATCACATCAAAGAAAATTATCCTAATATCACCTGAGAAAATTCCTTAATGAAATTTAGTATATATATATTCCATATTCAAATTTCTCTAGTGGTCCCTGAGATGTGTTCTGTAACTGAATTTCAAAATGAGAAAATACAGTTTATTACTACATTTGGTAATTACATCCTTTCAGTCTCATACATATTAATTCTAAAAGAAAGATTCTCAACCTTGTGTCCATGGTCTTCAGGACACAAGAGAGTCTGAGAGTCTGAGAGTCTGAGAGTCCTGAGAGTTAATACAAAATTGTGTTTGTGCACGAACATGCTTGCAAATGTGAGGGTAGATTAGATTCTCTAAGTAACGGTACACCAAAGGTTGAGAATTCATGATGTAAAAGTAGTAGATAATTGCCTTGAAGAGGGAGAAAAGCCAAACACCATGACTGAGTAACAGTCCACCAGGAGGCTGCTTTTGGGGAGAATGACATGTTCTTGGACAAATAACATAATCTCTTTGCTGCTGCTTCTGCTGCTAAGTCGCTTCAGTCGTGTCCGACTCTGTGTGACCCCATAGACGGCAGCCCACCAGGCTCCCCCGTCCCTGGGATTCTCCAGGCAAGAACACTGGAGTGGGTTGCCATTTCCTTCTCCAATGCATGAAAGTGAAAAGTGAAAGTGAAGTCGCTCAGTCATGTCTGACTCTTAGCAACCCCATGGACTGCAGCCTACCAGGCTCCTCCGTCCATGTCCAACTCTAATTTTCGAATAATAATATTGGTCTGCTTACCTCAGTAGAAGGTGCGTGTGAAAATACTTTGCACATCAGAAATGGCTCAGAGGGACTTCCCTGGTGGTCCAGGGGTTAAGAATCCACCTGCCAATGCAGGGGACACAGGTTTCATCCCTGTCCAGGAAGATTCCACATGCCTCGGAGCAACTAGGTCCGTGTGCCGCAACTACTGAAGCCTGCACTCTAGGGCCCATGCTCTGCAACAAGAGAAGCCACCGAAATGAGAAGCCCGTGCACCCAACTGGAGAGTAACCCCCGGCTTGCCGCAACTAGAGAAAGCCTGCTGGTAGCAATGAAGACCCAGCACAGCCAAATAAATAAATACAGTTTAAAAAACAAAAGAAATGGCTCCGAGATCATCAAAAAGCTATTCAGCATTAGTTACTGAAACTACAGAGAATTAAAGAAATCTGAAATATTTCCATTCTTTTTTTTTTTTTAAATCTCAGTTTACTTATTTATTTATTTTACTTTACGATATTATATTGGTTTTGCCATACATTGACTTGAATCTGCCATGGGTGTACATGTGTTCCCCATCCTGAACCCCCCTCCTACCTCCCTCCCCATCCCATTCCTCTGTGTCATCCCAGTGCACCAGCCCAAGCACTGTATCATGCATCAAACCTGGACTGGCGATTCATTTCACATGTGATAATTTACATGTTTCAATGCCATTCTCCCAAACCATCCCACCTTCGCCCTCTCCCACAGAGTCCAAAAGACCGTTCTATACATCTGTGTCTCTTTTGCTGTCTTGCATACAGGGTTATAATTACCATATTTCTAAATTCCATATATATGCATTAGCATCAGAGAAGGCAATGGCACCCCACTCCAGTACTCTTGCCTGGAAAATCCCATGGATGGAGGAGACTTGCAGGCTGTAGTCCATGGGGTCGCTAAGAGTCGGACATGACTGAGCGACTTCACTTTCACTTTTCACTTTCATGCATTGGAGAAGGAAATGGCAACCCACTCCAGTGTTCTTGCCTGGAGAATCCCAGGGACGGGGGAGCCTGGTGGGCTGCCGTCTATGGGGTCACACAGAGTCGGACACGATTGAAGCGACTTAGCAGCAGCAGCAGCGTTAGTATACCGTAGTGTTATTCTTTCTTGGTGTTTTTCTTTCTGGGTTACTTCACTCTGTATAATAGGCTCCAGTTTCATCCACCTCATTAGAACTGATTCAAATGTATTCTTTTTAATGGCTGAGTAATATTCCACTGTGTATATGTACCACAGCTTTCTTATCCATTCATCTGCTGATGGACATCTAGGTTGCTTCCATGTCCTGGCTATTATAAACAGTGCTGCGATGAACACTGGGGTACACATGTCTCTTTCAATTCTGGTTTCCTCTGTGTGTATGCCCAGCAGTGGGATTGCTGGGTCGTATGGCAGTTCTATTTCCAGTTTTTTAAGGAATCTCACACTGTTCTCCACAGTGGCTGTACTAGTTTGCATTCCCACCAACAGTGTAAGAGGGTTCCCTTGTCTCTGCACCCTCTCCAGCATTTATTGCTTGTAGACTTTTGGATAGCAGCCATTCTGACTGGCGTGAAATGGTACCTCATTGTGGTTTTAATTTGCATTTCTCTGACAATGAGTGATGTTGAGCATCTTTTTATATGTTTGTTAGCCATCTGTATGTCTTCTTTGGAGAAATGTCTATTTAGTTCTTTGGCCCACTTTTTGATTGGGTCGTTTATTTTTCTGGAATTGAGCTGCAGGAGCTGCTTGTATATTTTTGAGATTAAGTCTTTGTCGGTTGCTTCATTTGCTATTATTTTTTCCTATTCTGAAGGCTGTCTTTTCACCTTGCTTATAGTTTCCTTTGTTGTGCAGAAGCTTTTAATTTTAATTAGGGCCCATTTGTTTATTTTTGCTTTTATTTCCAATATTCCGGGAGGTGGGTCATAGAGGATCTTGCTGTGGTTTATGTTGGAGAGTGTTTTGCCTGTGTTTACCTCTAGGAGTTTTATAGTTTCTGGTCTTACATTTAGATCTTTAATCCATTTTGAGTTTATTTTTGTGTACGGTGTTAGAAAGTGTTCTAGTTTCATTCTTTTACAAGTGGTTGACCAGTTTCCCCAGCACCACTTGTTAAAGAGATTGTCTTTTCTCCATTGTATATTCTTGCCTCCTTTGTCAAAGATAAGGTGTCCATAATCTGATTACTACCCACATTGTGGCGAGGAGAGAACGTCAGTTGTCTTAGGCCAGTGTTCTACAGTTTCCTGTCTAGGCATGTTCTGGATGACAGAACCAGGAAAGGGTCTGGACTCTCTCTCGTTTGGGGTAAATATGAATACCTGTGCATTCACACATCAGTTGCTCTTACATCGTCTGGCTGAGGGTCTGCCTTACAGCCTGGGCTGGACTCCTGCCTAGAAATAATTGGAGTGGGAATAGGACAGGACTTGTTACTCCCAATGGAGCCTTTTCTCAGAGACTTAACTTCCCTCTCTCACCAGAGGTAGCCTGTACAAGTTGCTTCAATACCCTTTCTATGGGAAAAGGCAATCTTATCTTTCTATGCTTCCTCCAGAGGCTGTGGACTATTGAGAAATTTATAAGAGAATTTGTGCCCAGGCCAATCTGGGTGTGGGGAAAGGGCTGGAATCAGGACCCAGACTGCCTTGGCCAGCTGTTTCAAGCAAGTAAGGTAATAATGAATACCAAGTGGCCAAGTGAATAATGAATACCAAGTGAATACTGGAACCCTGGCCCAATAGAGGTTGCAGTTGAGGAGAAAGAGCTATAAAGCCATAATGATCTCTATTTAAATGAAAACACCCTCTTTATTGATAATAACCTTAGGAAGATTTAGTTGGGAAAATTCCTAACAATACTTCCCTCGAGTTCTGTGCCAGCTTTTGTTCTCTAATGCCAGGTGCGAATTTCTCAATGTAAGATCTTTCTAAAACATAGCAAGTTTAAACAAAGCCATTCTCCTCCTGCTCACCTCTAAATTCTGCCTTATGTTCTCAAAATGGTTAAGATTTTTTAGAAGGTGGCAATTAATCTTTCAATAGCCTTCTGTTTAATTGCTAGGAACTTGGCAAACTATGTGATCCTTATAAAACCTTTGACGATTTGGGAGCCAGTGAGAAGATGAAGCCCAACAGATGTGATTTGGGATTAGCTGCTGACCTAATAGCTGGTAAGCTATTTAACATCTCTAAGATTTGGTGTTGTCATTTATGTAAAAGGGGGACTCAAAATTTGCTCACCAGACACATTTTGAATGTTTACCACATGCCAGGCACTGTTCTAAGCATCAGGGAAGGCTCCACGAGGAAACATAACAGACGTACTCTCTGCTCTCCTTGACTTTATCACGGCATGTGAATGCTGAACAAAAGATTATATAATTAAGTTTATAGTTAAGATTATATAATACCAATGGCAATAACAACTACCTCAGCAGATGTTGTGAGGATTAAAAGAGTCAGTCAGGCAAATTCAAGACTGGTGTC
Source organism: Bison bison bison (assembly GCF_000754665.1). NCBI lineage: Eukaryota > Metazoa > Chordata > Mammalia > Artiodactyla > Bovidae > Bison > Bison bison. Next base: position 2,040,984 of record NW_011495040.1, on the reverse strand, counting down.
ATAATACTAGTTATTAGTTTTGCTAACAATCCTAATTAGTGTAAATATGTGTTGGGTATTAGTTCCTCTCCTGTTTGGGGGCATATATTTAAGTGGTTAAAAGTAACAGCTACTACGTGACTTAGATATGTGTTAACCTTATAGGAAATGGGAAGGCAAACATTCCTCCTAGTGTTAGGGACATGGTCTCCCCAGCTTAAGGAAAGAAGCTGAACTAGCTGTTCATTGCTGTCAGGAAGAACAGTTTTAATATTAACATTAACTAGTGTTAGTCGCTCAGTTGTGTCTGACTCTTTGCGACCGCATGGACTGCACCCTGCCAAGCTCCTCTGTCCACGGAATTCTCCAGGCAAGAATACTGGAGTGGGTTGCCATTCCCTTCTCCAGGGGATCTTCCCAACCCAGGGATCGAACCCAGGTCTCCCATACTGCAAGTGGACTCTTTACCATCTGAGCCACCAGGGAAGTCCCACAGCCTAGCCCTGGGAGTAGAGGATATGGGCACAGAACTTTGCAAATGGTCTCTGAATCCTGATGCACACCAAATATTCTATGTAGAATGAAAACATATTGTGCCCACATATGGCCATTACTGTAATTATACATGCTGATGTGATTCATACAGTACAGATTGCTTTAAGTGAATTCCTGAAGTCTTACTAGCATTTTTTTCATTATGTATTTTCTCAATCAGATCTTATCCTGCCTCTTGCTGGCTTAAGCCCTTTAACAGCTCCTCATTGCATGGGATAAAGTCCACATTCCCTCCCCAGCACTGCCCTGCCGACCTCTCTAGTTAACTGCTCCACCCCCACCCCTGTCTATTCACTAAGCTCGGACATGCAGGCTCTTCCGGGCCACAACTTTTTGGCACTCAACTCACAACTTGTTCTGGCATGAACAGATCCAGCTTCTGAGTAGGGAAAGGTATCATTGACCCTTCCCACAGGCGTCATGTCATTTTGGGGTGGTTATGGGTCCACTCGGACCCTGGATCAGCAGGCCTTGCCTTGGGTCAGTCAGTTCTCCACAGACCACCTCTTCTCCCTGGCTCCTGTTCTACTCTCTGTACCCCTTTCCCTCTGGGAGTCAGCAAGGCCCAGACGAAGGTAAAAAGTGTTAGTCGCTCGTCGTCATTTGTCGTTTAGTTGCTCAGTTCAGTTCAGTTCAGTCGCTCAGTCACGTCCGACTCTTTGGGACGCCATGGACTGTAGCCTGCTAGGTTCCTCTGTCCATGAAATTCTCTAGGCAGAATACTGGAGTGGGTAGCCATTCCCTTCTCTGGGGGATCTTCCCGACCCAGGGATTGAACCACTAGGGAAGCCCCAGGTGGAGGTGAAGTCCTCTTAGCTTCTTCCTCTGTCACTGTTGCATCAACACTCCAAACAAATACACAAGCCATCTTCCAATGAAAGCCATTTTCCTTTCAAGGGTTTCAAAACTAAGCCATTTGGAAGTCAGAAACTTCTTGATGTCAGTTTTCCATAGACTCTGTCTACAGTGTTAAATGGAAATCCAAGGTTCATAATGCTCTGTGCCTTCACACACCGTGTATGTGAGTTATTCAGATCCCTGGAGAGAGGAGTCATTGATAAAACATGTGGGGGAAGCATTTTTTAGTTCTCTCCTCACCCTTAAAACCCTCCAAAGAGTGAAGAGAAGCACCTCGATTTTTAAATGATAAGGAATAGAAGAAAGCAATCTCTCCATTTTTTAAATGAAATATTATGTTAACAAAAGAATGTACTTAACATATATGTACAGTTTAACAATAACAGTAAAATGTACCTGCCAATCAGCTTTAAAAATCCAATTTAACTAGTGCTTTAGAAGGTCCTATGTGGACTTCCCCAGTCACACCCCTTTTTTTCTCTCTCCAGGCAGTAACTATTTTGCTGAATTTTTACTTAATCATTCCCTTAGTTTTCTTTAGAAGCTTACTCTTTTTCTTTTTTTTCTCTCTTTCTTAAGTTTTTTCTCTCCTTTTTTTAAATTGATGTATAGTCGCACAATACTACTTAAGTTACAGCTGTACAATATAGTGATTCACAATTTTTAAAGATTATGCTCCATTTATAGTTATTATAAAATATTTGTTCTATTCCATGTGTTGTACAATATATCCTTGTAGTTTATTTTACACATAATAATTTGTACCTCTTAAAGTTTTACTCTTTATGAATATTTTCCTTTGCAATATATTTTAATTTGGGAAAGTTTTTGCATTTTATTGAACTTATATGGTATATATTCTTCTTGTGATTTACTTTTTTTCACTCAACAGTATGTTTTTGAGACCCATCTATGCTGCTGTGCACACCTGTATAGTTCACTCATTTTTTACTGACAGATTGTATTGAATTGTATGAATTCAACAATTGTGTTGAATATGTGCTGAATTGTATGAGTATGTGTATAAATATGAATTGTATGAATATATGTACTTATCTATCCTCCTGATATCAGTCATTTGTACATTTCCAGCTTTTTGCTATTCAGTACTGAACATTCTTGTACCTGTCTCCAGCTTCAGTGACATAAGGAAGCTGTATACTGCCACGTAAAGGCAAGGCTCATCTTAATGGTCCCATTGTTTAGAACCATAAGGTGAGCAGCTGGAAAGACTCCAGAGAAGTAACTCCACCCTGTAGGACACAGGAATTGGGGAAGTAATTCTCCATTACTAATGTAATGGAGTAATGGAGAAGCCATGCATAAGCACCATAGTAATTATTCATGTACCTGACTCTTAGCTGAGGGGACCTGCTGGGAGGAGGGGAGATGGGAGTGGGGAATGAGGGAATGGTATGAGAAAATCTGCTCTATACTGAGTGTTTGTGTCCCTTCAAAGTGCATGTGTTGAAACCCAGTCCCCAGTGTGCTGATATTTGGAGGTGGGACCTTTGGGAGGTGATTAGGTCATGATGGTAGAGCCCTCGTGAATGAGATTACTGCCCTTATAAAAGAGACCCCAGAGCTCCCCCACCACATCTGCCCTGTTGGACATAGTGAGAGGACAGCGGTGTGTGCACCAGGAAGCATGCTCTCACCAGACACTAGATCTGCTGGTGCCTTGATTCTGGACTTCTCAGCTTCCAAAACTGTGAGCAATGTTTGTTGGTTAAGCTACCCAGCCTATGATATATATATATTTTGTAGCAGCCCAAACAGACTAAGACAAAGCCTGTCTTAGGGAGTGTTACCACACTGATTCCCTTAATCTTGAAAACCAGGAAGAAAACAAATTTGCTGATACCATGTTTAAGAGAAAAGGTCAGTTTAAAACTGTGGTCTGTCCAGATCCCTAGCCTCATCTTTTTCTAAACTAATTTTTAACAAATAGCTGGTCTCTTTCAAAGATGAGCCATGACCAGAAAGACATGCATAATTAGTGCAACTTCTGGTTAAACAAACTGGAAACTTGTTTATAGCCTTCCCTCCCCCCAAAACCCTACTAAAATGATACTAACCCCCACAGGAGTCAGGAGATATCAGGAGAGGGGAGATTTCAACCAGCTTTTAGATGGAGTAGAGAGATGGAGTCGGAGAAAGCAATGGCACCCCACTGCAGTACTCTTGCCTGGAAAATCCCATGGATGGAGGAGCCTGGTAGGCTGCAATCCATGAGGTCGCTAAGAGTCGGACACGACTGAGTGACTTCACTTTCACTTTTCACTTTCATGCATTGGAGAATGAAATGGCAGCCCACTCCAGTGTTCTTGCCTGGAGAATCCCAGGGACGGGGGAGCCTGGTGGGCTGCCGTCTCTGGGGTCGCACAGAGTCGGACACGACTGAAGTGACTTAGCATAGCATAGAGAGATGGAGTAGAGAGAGGCATCTAAATCAGCCCAGTGGAGGAAGATTGTGTTTTAACTGTCTGCGGACCCCATGAAGCAGTACTCTGTAAAGTGGGTCAAGAGACATAGGGTGAAAACAGCTGAACACTAAGTTATATCAAAGGCCCCTTCCTCCACCCTTAAAGCAAAGTGACTACCACACCAAGCAAGAAACTGTAGATTCAGTGTATAGAAACTAAATCTGAAAGATGTTGCTGATGTCATGTAGCATTAGAAACACAGAGATTAACAATGTGTCTGCCCTATTGTATGATTCAGCAATTACACTACTAGCTGTATGCCCAAAAGAATTAAAGACATATGTCCAGGGCATCCCTGATGGCTCAGTGGTAAAAAATCTACCTGCCAATGTAGGAGACACGGGCTTGATCCCTGATCTGGAAAGGTCCCCCATGCCTTGGAGAAACTAAGCCCGTGCACCACAACTACTGAGCCTCCTCTAGAGCCCAGGAGCCTTAACTACTGAAGTCCACGCACCTTAGAGCACGTGCTCTGTGATAAGCGAAGCCACTGCAATAAGAAACCCAAAACCTAGAGAATAGCCCCCACTCACCACAACTAGAGAAAAGCCTGAGCAGCAACAAAGACCCAGCACAGCCAAAAATAAATAGATAAAAATTTTAAAAAGAAAAATACATGTCCAGGGGAGGGGAGAGATACATTGGAAGACTGGGACTGACAAAAACACACTACTAATACAAGGTAGATAACTAACAAGGACCTACTATATAGCACAGGGAACACCCCCTCAGTACTCTGTAATGACCTATATGGGGAAAGAATCTTAAGAAAAAAGTGATATGTGTAGATGTATAATTGATACACTTTGCTGTACAGCAGAAACTAGCACAACATTGTAAATCAACTATAATAAAAAATTTTTTAAAGTCCTTGCAAAACCTTGTATACAAATGTTCAGAGCAACATTTTCATAATATCCAAGAAGGTGGAAACAACCCAAATGTCCATCAGCTGATGAATGGATAAACAAAATGTATAGGTGTATTAATACAATAAAATATTATTTGGCCATAAAAAGAGTTAAGTGCTGATACATGCTACAATGTGGGGGAACCTTGAAAATATTATGTCAAATGAAAGTGGCCAGTCACAAAGGACTACTTATTATATAATTCCACTTATAAGAAATGTACAGAATAGGCATATAGAGACAGACAGTGGATTAGTGGTTGCCGGGAGCTAGGAGGACAGAAGAATGGGAAGGATGCTGCTAATTGATATGAGGTTCCTTTTTGGGGTGATGCAGATGTTTGGAAATAGATAGTGGTAGTTGTACAACTCTGTGAATATACTAAAATCCACTGAGTTATACAGTTGTGAAGTACAGAGTTGTACATTTATTTATTTATGATTTTCAGTGTTGCTCCATACAGCACGTGGGATCTTGGTTCCCTGACCAGAGGTCAAACCTGCACCCCTCAAATTGGAAGCATGGAGTCTTAACCATTGGACCACCAGGGAAACTCCATAGGGGTGTACTTTTAAATGATAGATTTAATGGCATGTGAATATATTTCTATAAAGAAAGCTAAGTGTTGAAAAATTGATGCTTTTGAAGTGTGGTGTTGGAGAAGACTCTTGAGAGTCCCTTGGACTGCAAGGAGATCAAACCAGTTAATCCTAAAGGAAATCAGTCCTGGAAGGACTGATACTAAAGCTGAAACTCCAATGCTTTGGCCACCTGATGCAAAGAACTGACTCATTTGAAAAGACCCTGATGCTGGGAAAGATTGAAGGCAGGAAGAGAAGGGGATGACAGAGGATGAGATGGTTGGATGGCATCACCAACCCGATGGACATGAGTTTGAGCAATCTCTGGGAGTTAGTGATGGACAGGGAAGCCTGGCGTGCTGCTGGGGTTACGAAGAGTTGGACCGAGTGACTGAACTGAACTGAAAAAAAGAGACAGAGTGAGAACCTAGGATATCCTTCACAACTTTAGCTTTAAATCTAGAGAGTCAAAATAAGAGATTTTAAGTTATGCAAGTTTGATTACAGTGATAAATTACTGGAAACAATGGGATTGTCTCTATTGTCCACCAATAGAAATTGGGTTTAAAAATATGATATATCATGCCAATGGAATGCAATGAAACTACTTTAATAATGTGGGAGAAATATATTTAATGACATAAAAACATTTTTGTGATATATCACATGAAAGAAACAGAGTACAAAATAGTATGTATATTGTCATCTCATATTGTAAGGAAAAATTGTGTATATATCTGTCTGGCAGTACCACAATGTTAAAAATGGGACCAAAAAAAATCTGTCTCTTGAATGGTGGAGGTTTCAAGTCCCCTTTCCTTACTCTGCTCATAGATCTTAAGTGGCCATTACTTCCTCCCAAAGGAGAGACAAGTAAGCAAAAAGCAGATGAAAAACATAAGCTAGAAGAGGGATTACTCCATAAGTCAGAAGAAGAAAGACAAATACCATGTGATAACAGTTGTATGTGGAATCTAAAATATGACAACAAATGAGTTTATCTACGAACAGAAACAGACTCACAGACAGAACAGACTAGCGGTTACCAAGGGGGAGGGGGTTGGGGAAGCAAGGATTGGGAGTTTGGTATTAGCAGATGCAAACTATCATATATAGGATGGATAAACAACAAGATCCTACTGTATAGCACAAGGAAATATTTTCAATATCTTGGGATAAACCACAATGGGAAAGAATATTAAAAAGAATATATATATATGTGTGTGTGTATAACTGACTCACTTTGCTGTATAGCAAAGACTAACACAACATTGTAAATCAATTATAATTCAATTAAAATAAATAAAAATTTTAAAAGAAAAAGAGGAGGGATTACTTCAGGAAGCAGGGTCAAGTGAATAATTCTCCATGACCTCAAAGAATGTAGTTGAAATAGTCTCTCCTTGACAGGAGCACTCAAGGAAAGATGCAAGAATGCAAAGAAGAGATTCTAAGGGCACAGAACAAGATGGAAAACAGACTGGCCTAATTTAGAAAGAAAGGAAGAAACAAACAGCTTCAACAGGGCAACTATTACATTAGGAGCAATAAAAACTGGAATAAATAGAACTGAAAAGGTTTTCTGAATGAATACAATTGAGAACACAAATGAAAACAAAGCAAAACAGAAAAAAAACCTCGTAAAAATATTTGGAGGAAAGATTATTCAAATTGAAGACATGTACAAAGAATTCAAATATAAACACAAAGATTAAAATAAAAAAGACCCACATTCCGAAGGTAGAAATCTCTATAAGTAGAATAGAAAAGATATTCACAGATGCTGTAGAAGAAAAATTTCCTGAAACAATGATTTGCATCTACAGACTGAAAGGACAGACCATATCCTAGGGAAAAACTGATACAGAAGGATCATAACAAGGATTGTTAGTTTTTTCCAGTATTAATTCTCCCTTCTTCCATAATTGTAGTTTTTCTCTTTAGCTGAATATATAGTCATTGAGAATGAAGATTATATTTTGCAGTATTCCCTGCAGTTACATAGGGTCATATGACCAAGTTCTGACCAATGGGATGTGAGAAAGATTAATATTTACACTTCTGGGCTTCCCAGTGGCACTAGTGGTAAAGAACCCACCTCTCAATTCAGGAGACAAAAGAGACGCAAGTTCAATCCCTGGGGTGGAAAGATCCACTGGAGGAGGAAATGGCAACCCACTCCATTGTTCTTGCCTGGACAATCCCATGGACGGAGAAGCCTGGTGAGCTAGAGTCCATAGTGCCACAAAGAGTCAGACATGACTGAACCAACTTAGCATGCATGCATACACTTCTGGGTATATCCTTAAAGGGAAGGAACGTGCTCTTCCCTTTCTCTTTTCCTCTTTCTATTGGCTGGAATACTCATGTTGGTCGTTGTGGACAAGGACCACACCTTAGGGACAATAGAACAACAAAACAGAAAGAGCCTGAGTCCCTAACAGTTTCATTAGAGCATTGCTGCTGTATCAGTTTACATCATTAAATGAGAAACAAATACACTCTCCCTTAAAACCACTGTTACTTTGAGTTCCTGTCTGAATTTAAATCTTAAACAATACGGTGATTAAGATATGTATAGATGAAGTTGCTAAAATTTAGAGATAAAGAATTTTAAGTATGTCCAAGTAGAAGAAATAAATCATGTACAAAGAGTAAGGTCAGTTATCCTTAAGCTTTTCCCAAAGCAAAACTCAATGTCAGAAAACAAAAAACAAGATCTAAAAAGATCTGAGGGAAAGAATGAGCCAAGAATTTTTATCCAATTTGCCCTTTAAGTATAAAAACACAGGCCCTTTGAAACATGCAAGAATCCATGAGACCAATATGAAAAAAAAGACTACCTGATGACAAAATGAAGGGTTGACTCCAAGAATAGAAATGGAAAAGTCATGGTAAAAGAACAGTAATGAGCACCAGATCCACTTAAATACAGAACCAATCAAACAGCTGTGGGAATTGTGATGAAAGAATGGAATGTAAATATCATTCATCTTTCCTACGTGAAGATGATACAACCAACAAAATTATTAATAAAAGGAGGAGGCACGGGGAGAGGAGATGGAAGAAAAAATATGTGTTGATTTCCTCATGTGGTCTTGGCTGGAAGTCAATCGATTGTCTAAAACTGAAACATATTTTTAAAAATGACTCTAAACCCGTGTTATCCTTTTTTTAAGAAAAAGAACTATTTTTAGGAAGCTGCATATTTTGGTATCAAGAAACATTTTCTGAAGTTCAAGAATTCCTTCAAGTTTTTTCTCCTGATAAATGTCATGCTTTGTTTAAAAGAAAAATGTGATCCCACTTTTTGTAATGCTATTGTAGGTATTTCCATTTTCTGTGAAACTTTCTGTTTCTCACCTCCAAACACAAAAACAAGCATACACTTTCTTTCATTTTTATTTTTGTCTGTATGTTTTTATATAAACCCCATTAACTAGACAGCTGAGAATCCTCTGGTTGTCTACTTTTTCCTCATTCCACATCTAACCTATGATAAGCCAGTTTTAGTCTCTCTCAGCCTTTCTCTCCTTCCCATCCCCATGTGATCCCTTGCCTAGCTCAGGTCCATAATACAGATCACTTGAACTGTTAACTTGGCCCTAAGTCAGTCACTGTGCTTCCCGTGCCCCTCCCCGCCCCCCGCCACCAACCCTGCTTTAGCTCATTATTTCTTTCATTCCATTGTTCTTTTTTGAACATAGGGTCTGATCTCATGGTAGCCCTGCTTATAAACCTCCACGGCTTCCTATTCTCTCCACAAAGACCAATTTTCATTCTATGGGGTTTTGGCGACTTTTCATCACCTTATTTTGGCCTTATCTTCTATCAGGACTCTGACAACTCTGTTTTATTTATTATTATTATTATTTAAGTTTTTGTCTGCATTCCAAGGCACACGAGACCTTAGTTCTCCAACCAGGGATCAAAACCAGCATCCCTGCATTGGAAGGTGAAATTTCAACCACTGCACCACCAAGGAAGACCCCAACCCTATTTTAAAGACATGCAAAATGAATCAAAATTATCCCCAAAGCATCCATCTGTTTTACTGTTTCTCTTTGAATATACTCCTTCTTGCCCCTGGAATGCTTTCTCTGCTGCTCTGGATTTCTATTCTGTCTAAGGACCAGCTCAAAAAAAAAAAAAAACAAATAAACAAAACCCAGGAAAAAAAAAAAAGAAAAAAAAAAAAAATAAGGGCCAGTTCAATTGTCATCTTCTCTAGGAATCTTCCCTGTCTCTGTAGACAGAGTTCATTGCAACCTCATTTCTCGTCCCACAGAGATTTACAAAATGTTCACGTCAAAAATGTTTTTTCACGTTGTAGCATGTCCAACTCTTTGAGACCCCATGGATTATACAGTCCATGGATTTCTCCAGGTCAGAATACTGAAGTGGGTGGTAGCCTTTCCCTTCTCCAGGGGATCTTCCCAACCCAGGGATCAAACCCAGGTCTCCCTCATTGTAGACGGATTCTTTACTAGCTGAGCCACAGGGAAGCCTAAGAATACTGGAGTGAGTAGCCTATCCCTTCTCCAGCAGATCTTCCCGACCCAGTAGTCAAACTGGGATCTCCTGCATTGTAGATGGATTCTTTACCAAATGAGCTATCAAGGAAATCCTATATAATATTCAGTTGATATTAGTGCCTTCCTAAAATCTTGTGAGTTGCTTGAGAGCAAAGACTGCATCATGTTCATCTTTGTAGTTCTTGAGCCCAGAAGCACCTGATATATAATGAGTATTTGTAGCAGAAATTGTTAGGTGCCTACCTCATTATTCTGTCAACATCTCAATTGGGGTAGCAGTGTACCCAGCTAAAACGCTTTCCTATGTTCCTTTATAGCTGGGTGTGTTCATATCATTACATTCAGCACATTAATTTTTTTATAATTTTAAAATAATTTTATGTATTTATTTTTGATTGTGCTGGGTCTTCACTGTTGTGCGCGGGCTTTCTCTAGTTGTGGCAAGTGGGGGCTACTCTTCGTTGTGGTGCTTGGAGTCCTCATTGCAGTGGCGTGCGGTCTTCAGTGATTGTGGCCCAAGGGCTTAGTTGCTCCAAGGCATGTGGAATCTTCCTGGGTCAGGGATCAAACCTGTGTTGTCCCCTGCATCGCTGCTAAGTCACTTCAATCGTGTCCGACTCTGTGCGACCCCATAGACGGCAGCCCACCAGGCTCCCCCGCCCCTGGGATTCTCCAGGCAAGAACACCGGAGTGGGTTGCCATTTCTCTGTATTAGCAATTGGATTCCTGTCCACTGCAGCACCAGGGAAGTTCCAGCACCTTAAAATATAAGTGGACGTATTCGTTGTGGCTTCCTGGAAGTTTCCTTAAACACAGAAGGGAAATACCCTTCTCACCCTTTGTTGTTACTTCTACCTGGAATGTGGTATCTCTAGCTTCAACAGACAGTGAACAACAGGGATCTTGGGTCTCTGATGACCGGAAAGTTGCTCTATTAGCCCTGACTTCCTGATTTCCTGACTTCAGACTTCTTATACCCTCAAAAGAAACATATTGTTATTACCTTTTTTTTTTCTTCCAAATGTAGCCACATATAATCAAGACTGATTCAATTAGTCAGTGAGTACTTTTTGAATATGGAGCATCTTCAAAATTATATGATTTCTGTTTTGTACCACCTACCAACAAACTTGGAGCAAAAGTTAGCACTTCGTTATATCAGCTAAACATGACAGGTTCCTTGAAACAGTCATTTCTTTGACTTTTTTACTTGAGTTCTGGTCTGTGGTTTTTAATTGAGTCTTTTGTCTATAGTTTTTAATTGTGTTTAGTTAATTGCAAAATTAACATTTTATTAATTCTGTAAAGTTGATTCCAATTTGTCTAAGATGTAGGTGAGATAAAACTTATAAATAAATCAACTCACAATTTGAAGAGTGGGCAATCCAAGCAGAAAGTCCAAGATGGGGGAACAGTAGAATCACACCTAAACCCAAGAAACTCAGAGTTCCATGCTTTCCCACCCACTCCCCCAGGGATTGCCTGAGCAGGTTCCCTCCATTCAGGGTTTCCCAACATCTTTCACTGTGACACAACACAGACTAGGGCACCCCACCCAACTCCCTGCGAAAAGGAAGTTTAGTTTGGTTAATAGGTGTGGCAAGATACTGGAGGAAGTCTAAGTAGGAAAGAGAGGAGGTGAAGAAAGTGACTTTTGAAAAATGTATAGAATCAGGACTTCCCTGGTTGTACAGTGGATAGGAATCCTCCTGCCAAGGCAGGAGACACAGGCTCTATCCCTGGTGCAGAAAGACTGCATGCTGAGGCACAGCTAAGCCTGCGTGCCACAATTTCTGAGCCTGCACTCTGGAACCCAGGAGCTGCAACTGCTGAAGCTCACGTGCCTAGAGCCGGCGCTCCACAAGAGAAGCCACTGCAGTGAGAAGCCTGCGCACCACGACCAGAGAGTAGCCCCCGCTTGCTACAGTTAGAGAAAGCCCTCGCAGCAACGAAGACCCAGTGCAGCCAAAAAGTAAATCATTTTAAAAACAGTAAAAAGAAATTATTATTTTTTAAGTGTGTAGAATCAAAGACGTGGGACTTGTTATAGGGTTGGGGAGCTTGAGGACCTATGATGGGAAGTGAGTCACCAGGGATCACGTGGCTATTAGCTATGATTCTTCCAGTTTCAAGCAATAGAAGACAACTCTGACGATCTGAAGCCAATGTAGATACTTCATTAGAAATCAAGTGATGTTGCACTTGGAACCCATGAAAGAGTTCCAGACTCCGTATATTGAACCCTCACTATGGAGGGTGAAAACTGACTGCCACTCCTTCTCCCTAACTTCTCAGTCAACCCAAGGAAATAGTTTCCTTTTATGGCACAATTCTGTCATCCCCAGAGTTACTAAATGTCTTCTTTTTTGTTTGCTTGCATGACTGAAGTGCATGTCTGAAGTGACACATGACTGAAGTGACTTAGCACACATGCACAGATAAAAAATAGAAGGTTGGAATCTGGGAGATTTTTTGTTTTCCCCATCTTGTTGGTCAGTCATAATGAAGGCAGAAACCAGAGGGATAGGACAGGAGAGAAAAGGCCCTTTACAATTCCTGGGGTAGGAGCTGAGTGCCCACAGGAAACCTGTGATTCTTTGCTGCTACTGGGTTGGAGGAGGGAGAAGACAGTTTATGCACATAAGCTGGAGCAGGCAGAGGGACACTGTGGGGTCTCCAAGGAGAGACTCGAGTAAGAAGGCTGAGATACATTCTTTGTCTCCCAGCCCTAATGCCCAAGCCTGATTCTCTATTATACACTAGCTATGCAACACCAGTTCCTGCAAAGTGCTCATCAAGAATTTCTGGGAGTCTTTTGAGGTGGCTCACAAAGATTTAGGAATACGTGGGGACCTCTCTGGCATTAAGACTGTCCTGAGGCCCCCACCAGGTATCTTCTGGGATCAACAGCTTCTGGAAAATGCTGGCGCTTTGTTATGCTAACACAGCAAAATGATCTATTGTAGAAAGAGGAAAGACTTCGTTCCTCCCTATTGTATTACATTCGTTGGAGGGGCCCTAAAGCTACTTCTGGCCACACCAAAATTTGAAAAATAGAAATGTTTTTCTACTTTAGTATCTCTAGTCTGAGACGCACTGTGCCCATCTCCTCCCATGACCAGAGTTTTTTTTTCCTCTACTGGGCCAAGATGGTCATGAATTAGTAACTCATTGGTATTTTGGGATGAGAGTTTTCCCAGAAGTCTGTTCAGTCACTCAGGCAAAAAAGCTGCCAGAGACACTCATGCATATCTGAGTCCCAGTTTTTGCTCCAAATTACATTATCCCAGACTCAATATGTTCAGTGTGTTTTCTAGTGTGTGTTGATTAACATTAGGGAAAACTAACTAAGGGGGAATCCAGTTCTGCATCTCTGACTCCCCTGGGATTGCAAATGGATGAGGACAATCACGTGTGTTTAAAGACAATCCTTTATAAACTAGCATTAAGACTGCTTTTAGTTGCAATAACAGAATACCCAACTAATGGAGCTTAACCCAAGGGTGAGCAAACTATGCCTTTCAGGCAAAGTCTGGATTTACCTGTTTTTGTAGAGTGCAAGAGCTAAAAATAGCTTTTAAATGTTTAAATTATTGAACAAAGTTAAAAGAAGAGTAAGACTTTGTCACATGTTAAGATTGTATGAGAGCTCAGCTCAGTGCTCTGTGATGACTTTCGAGGGTGGAATGGGCTGAGGAGTGGAAGGGAGACTCTAAAGGGAGGGAATATAGGTATACCTATGGGCTGCGGTCTATGGGATCACACAGAGTCGGACACGACTGAAGCGACTTAGCAGCAGCAGCAGCATAGCTGATTCACTTTCTTGTGCAACAGAAACTGTCATAACATTTTAAAGCAATTATACTCCAATAAAGAAAGATTATATGCAATCCAAATTTCAGTGTCCATAATAAAGTCTTATTGAAACACAGCCATGTTTATTCCTTTCCATGTTGTCTATGGCTGTGTTCATGCTCCAACAGTCAAGTTGAATTGGTGTGAAAGACACTGTGTGGTCTGCAAACCTTAAAATATTTATTATCTGGCCCTGAAAGAGTATGCTAATCCCTCACTTGACCCACCCCCGAAAAAATGCGCTATTTACTTAAGAATCTGAACATAGGCATTTCCAAGATTTAGTTCTACAGTTCCACAAAGTCCAGGTGCTGAATTGATGTCTCTGAAGTTGTCATAGTCTTTCCCTCATAGTCACAAGACGGTTGCATTAGCTCCAAGTATCACATACAATAACACATCCAAAGGCAGGAAACAAGGAAAAAATAGGGAGGCAGTGAAGGGCCTCATTAGCATGCTTCTTTAAATTTATCAGAGAATTTCCCCCAAATTCCACTGAAAATTCCACTCAATCTCACTGGCCAGCATTAAGTCACTAAGTCACATGACCCCCGCTGCAATGGAAATGGCTAAAGCCACTGTATACGTTTGAATGACTGCCGCATACACGAGCTATAGGCCATGGCAAGGCGATGGATTAGCAGCAGTGGTGTGACAGCCAGTTGTGCCTATCTCTTTCCTACTCTGCATTTTGAAGTTTGTTGAAACTGATCACGGGGGCAGTATGTACACCACAGAAATCAACGAACACTATAGATTAAGCAGTTTTATCTGCAGATCACTGACTAGGGATATTTTTTATTTTGCGTATATTTTTCTAAGTTTTCTACAATGAACATGAAGTTTATAATTGAGAAAAACAAAAGGTGTGCTTTTAAAACAAAAGAGGCTGTGCTTTATGCCATATTTTAAAAATTAACTGAAAATGGATAAAAGATCCAAATTTAAAAGCTACCTTTAAAAGAAAACATAGGTTAAAAGCTTCATGATGTTGGATTTGACAGTGATTCCTTAGATATAACACTAAATGCACAGACAACAAAAGTAAAATATACAGAGACTACACCAAAATTAAAAACATCTGTGCATCAAAGGACACAATCAACAGAGTGAAAATGCAACCTACGGAATGGGAGAAGCTATTTGCAAATCAGATACCTGATAAGCTGTTAATATCCAGTATATAAAGAACTAAAATTTGACAACAAAAAATAGAACAAACAATTCCATTTAAAAATGGACTGGGGTATACCTATGACTGATTCATGTTGATATATGGCAGAAACCAACACAATATTTTAAAGCAATTACCCTCCAATTAAAAATAAATAAAATTTTAAAAATGAACCCTGGACTTGAGTAAACACTTCTTCAAAGAGAATATACAAATGGCCAGTAAGCACATGAAAAGATGCTCATGGGAATTCCCTGGCGGTCCAGTGGTTAGGACTCCACACTTTCGCTGCTGAGGGCACAGGTTCAATACCCGGTTGGGGAACTAAGATCCCACAAGCCATGCAAAGCAGAAAAAAATAAATAAATAAAAGATGGTCCATATCCCTAGGAGTATGATTCAGTTCAGTTCAGTTCAGTCACTCAGTCATGTCCGACTCTTGGCGACTCCATGAGTCGCAGCACGCCAGGCCTCCCTGTCCATCACCAACTCCTGGAGTTCACTCAAACTCCCATCCATCAAGTCGGTGATGCCATCCAGTCATCTCATCCTCTGTCATCCCCTTCTCCTCCTGCCCCCAATCCCTCCCAACATCAGGGTCTTTTCCAATGAGTCAACTCTTTGCATGAGGTGGCCAAAGTATTGGAGTTAGGGAAATGCAAATCAAAACCACAATGATATACCACATCATACCCATTAGGATGGCTACTATAAAAAAAAAATAAAGTGTTCATGAAGATGTGGAGAAACTGGAATCCTCATATGCTGTTGGTGGAAATATAAAATAGTGCATCCACTATGGAAAATAGTATGTGCTTTCTCAAACTATTAAAAATAGAATTAGCATGTGATACAGCAATCACTCACCTAGAACCAGACATCCTGGAATGTGAAGTCAAGTGGGCCTTAGAAAGCATCACTACGAACAAAGCTAGTGGAGGTGATGGAGTTCCAGTGGAGCTATTTCAAATCCTGAAAGATAATGCTGTGAAAGTGCTGCACTCAATATGCCAGCAAATTTGGAAAACTCAGCAGTGGCCACAGGACTGGAAAAGGTCAGTTTTCATTCCAATCCCAAAGAAAGGCAATGCCAAAGAATGCTCAAACTACCGCACAATTGCACTCATCTCACATGCTAGTAAAGAAATGCTCAAAATTCTCCAAGCCAGGCTTCAGCAATATGTGAACTGTGAACTTCCAGATGTTCAAGCTGGATTTAGAAAAGGCAGAGGAACCAGAGATCAAATTGCCAACATCCGCTGGATCATGGAAAAAGCAAGAGAGTTCCAGAAAAACATCTACTTCTGCTTTATTGACTATGCCAAAGCCTTTGACTGTGTGGATCACAATAAACTGTGTAAAATTCTGAAAGAGATGGGAATACCAGACCACCTGACCTGCCTCTTGAGAAACCTGTATGCAGGAAGCAACAGTTAGAACTGGACATGGAACAACAGACTGGTTCCAAATAGGAAAAGGAGTACATCAAAGCTGTATATTGTCACCCTGTTTATTTAACTTATATGCAGAGTACATCATGAGAAACGCTGGGCTGGAAGAAGCACAAGCTGGAATCAAGATTGCCAGGAGAAATATCAATAACCTCAGATACGCAGATGACACCACCCTTATGGCAGAAAGTGAAGAGGAACTAAAAAGCCTCTTGATGAAAGTGAAAGAGGAGAGTGAAAAAGTTGGCTTAAGGCTCAACTTTCAGAAAATGAAGATCATAGCATCTGGTCCCACCATTTCATGGGAAATAGATGGGGAAACAGTGGAAACAGTGTCAGACTTTATTTTTGGGGGGCTCCAAAATCACTGCAGATGGTGATTGCAGCCATGAAATTAAAAGACGCTTACTCCTTGGAAAGAAAGTTATGACCAACCTAGATAGCATATTCAAAAGCAGAGACATTACTTTGCCAACAAAGGTCCGTCTAGTCAAGGCTATGGTTTTTCCAGTAGTCATGTATGGATGTGAGAGCTGGACTGTGAAGAAAGCTGAACGCTGAAGAATTGATGCTTTTGAACTGTGGTGTTGGAGAAGACTCTTGAGAGTCCCTTGGACTGCAAGGAGATCCAACAAGTCCATTCTAGAGGAGATCAGTCCTGAGTGTTCTTTGGAAGGAATGATGCTAAAAGTGAAACTCCAGTACTTTGGCCACCTGATGCGATGAGTTGACACATTGGAAAAGACTCTGATGCTGGGAGGGATTGGGGGCAGGAGGAGAAGGGGATGACAGAGGATGAGATGGCTGGATGGCATCACCGACTCGATGGACGTGAGTCTGAATGAACTCCGGGAGTTGGTGATGGACAGGGAGGCCTGGCGTGCTGCGATTCATGGGGTTGCAAAGAGTCGGACACGACTGAGCGACTGAACTGAACTGAACTGAATGGCAATTCCAATATCCCAAAGAATTGAAAACAGAGTCTTGAAGAGATATTTGTGTATCCATGTACATAGCAGAATTGTTCACAATAGTCAAAAGGTGGAAGCCATCCAAGTGTCCATTGGTGGATGAATGGATGAACAAAATATGGTGAATATATGCATGCAATGGAATGTTACTCAACCTTCGAATGAAAGGATAGAGGCTACAATGTGGATGAATCCTGAAGACATTATGTTAAGTGAAATAAACCAGTCACAAAAAGGCAATGTATGATGCCATTTATATGAGGTTCCTGGAGTGGTCAACTTCATAGAGACAGACTGGAAGGGTGGTTGCCAGGGGCTGGGGGAGGGGCCAGGGAGCTGTTGTTCAATGGGTATGGAATTTTAGTTTTGCAAGATGAAGAGTGTCCTGGAAATTGGTTGCACAACAATGTGAATGTACTTAACACTACAGAACTGTACACTTGAAAAATGGCTAAGATGGTAAATTTTATATTAACGTGTATTATTTTATCACAATGAAAAATATTTTGGGGGGGTAATTCCCTGGTGGTCCAGTGGTTAGGACTTGGTGCTTTCCCTGTAGGGAAAATGAAAGTGTTCGTCGATCACTCGTGTCCCCCATGGACTGTAGGCAGCCAGGCTCCTCTGTCCGTGGAATTCTCCAAGCAAGAATACTGGAGTGAAAAAAAATTATAAATTTGTATAATTTTTACTTAAATTAAAAACAAAATTTAAAAAAAATTATAAAATTTTTAATCTAAATTAAAAAAAAAAAGAATACTGGAGTGGGCAGCCAACTATTCCCTTCTCCAGGGTATCTTCCTGACCCAGGGATTGAACCCAGATCTCCCACACTGGAGGCAGATTCTTTACTGTCTGAGCCACCAAGGGGCCTGGGTCAATTCCTGGCCTTGGAACTAAGGTCCCATAAGCCACACAGCATGGCCTATATATAAATATACATATATATATGTGTGTGTGTGTGTGTATATATATATATATAATTCTTTCCCCTGGGTGCATGGTCTGGAGGCATTCAGAAGGGTCTAGCATTTGACATATCATCATAGGCTATCCTACCCAACTACTCCCCCAGTAATAGAATCATTTACCTTTACATCAAGAAGGTTAGGAAAGTACTAGAATCTGCACATGGAATGTGCTCAGGCCGACTTCGAGAAGTTTGTGCTGTGAGACCTAAAGTTCTTATGAGATTGTCTGAAATGAAGAAAGTATGGCAGCAGGGCTTCCAATGGTTCCATGTCTGCTAAATGTATCTGTGACAGCATCAAGCATGCTTTCCTTACTTATTTATTTTTAAAAAAATGTTCCCATCCTCCAAAGTGCATTTCCCTAGTAAACACAGCAAACAGATGAGGGTCTTATTTTTTATTTTTTGGTCACACCACTAAGATTGCATGTGGGATCTTAGTTCCCTGACCAGGGATTGAACTTGTGTCCCCTGAAGTGGAAGCATGGGGTCCTAACCACTGGACCTCCAGGGTACTTCCTCCTGAGAATTATTTTTGCTTCACGTTTCCTAAAGTCTAGTCCTTAGTCTTCTGCTCTTTTCTCTCTGCACAGATTCAGCCATTACATCCATGTAGGTGCCTTTGAAACCCCAGTCCCCTCTGACTTTTCTGGTGATTGTAGACCCACACATCCACCTGCCTGAGAGAAAGTTCCACTTTACTGTCAGGCCAACGCTGGCTCCAGAGTTCAGTGCTCCAAACTGACCTCATCGTTCTTCCAGGTTTGAAACCTGGGAACTGTTTTCCACTCCTGCCTCTCCCTTGGCACAGTTAGTCACTACGGCGGAGTCACCCCCTACTGCTAATGGCTTTCATGCTCATCACTGTAAAGCTGTGGGTGTGCGACCTTTCACACAGACTGGGCAGAATGGGTCCCCACCTGGGATAGGCTGGTGTCACTATAGAAGTCTGTTACAGACATCAGAAGTGTGTGACAGGGGCAAGGGCAGGGGAGATGAGGACCGGGGCAATGGGAGGAGAAGGAGGAATGTGGTCAAGATCAATGCCAGATCCCTAGGGTAAGAGGGGTCAACAATCAGGGCAAGCATAAAAACTGAAGTCAAGAGGGACTTCCCTGGTGGTCCGGTGGGTAAGAATCCACCATCCAATGCAAGGAACATGGGTTTCAACTCTGGTCGGGGAACTAAGATCCCACATGCCTCAGGGCAGCTAAGCCCAGATGCTACAGCTCCTGAGCTCTCAAGCTGTAGAGCCAGGGCTCCATGACAAAAGAAGCCTGCATACCACCAGTAGGAAAAGCCTGCACACTAAAACGAAGACCCAGTGCAGCCAAAAAAAAAAAAGTCATGAGCCAAAAGCAGACCCAGGAGCTGAGTTGGCGGGGCTTGTAGGACCCAGCATAGGAGCTTTCACTGGCTTCTAGGGACAGAGTTTGCTTTGGGGGCCGAGGGGGGGTTCCCCTGGGGGAGGTCCAGGTCTGTACTTTCTCAGCTTTGCTGTGTGCACCTGTCAATTCCCTCCTTTCTACCCTCCTGCCCCAACCCCAGCTCAGAGCAATCCATTTGCTGTTGTTTGTTGTTCAGTTGCTAAGTTGTGTCCGAGTCTTTGAGACCCCCATGGACTATAGCACACCAGGCTTCCCTGTCCTTCACTATCTCCTGGAGTTTGCCCAAGGTTATGTCCATTGAGTCAGTGATGCTATCCAACCATTTTATCTTCTGCTGCCCTCTTCTCCTTTTGCTCTCAATCTTTCCCAGCATCAGGATCTTTTCCAATGAGTCAGCTGTTCCCATCAGGTGGAGCTTCAGGCTTCAGCACCACTTGCCTGAAATTTGGGAACAGTTTCTCTGCTTGGCATCAGGTCATTATGCTTTGTAGCCTCTGAAAAAAGAGCACAACATCTACCGCACACCTGCCAATGCCTTTGTATATTTTATCATATTCATCCTGGCAGCCACACAGGATGGCAACGCCTGACATTTGTTCCATGCCTCTGGTTTTTGTTTTATTTTCACAAGCACTAACTCATTTGACGCTGTGGTAACCTAGTGAAGTTGTCAGAGCTCTATTTGGTGGATGAGAAAACTGGGACCAGAGGGATTAAACTGATGACCCAAAGGCACCCAGGTCCTTGTGACTCCAAGTCTAGCCCATCTGTATCACCTGCGGGCTTGTTAGAAACACAAAATCTTGGACCCATCTTGTTGTTGTTTAGTCGCCCAGTCATGTCCGACTCTTTGCGACCCCATGGACTGCACACTAGGCCTCCCTTTCCCTCACCATCTCCCAGAGTTTGCCCAAGTTCATGTCCATTGCATCAATGATGCTGTCCAGACATTTTATCCTCTGACACTGTCTTCTCCTTCTGCCCTCAATCTTTCCCAGCATCAAGGACATTTTCAATGAGCCTGCTGTTCGAATCAGGTGACCAAAATACTGGAGTTTCAGCTTCAGCATCAGTCCTTCCAGTGAATATTCAGGGTTAATTTCCTTTAAGATTGACTGGTTTGATCTCCTTGCTGTCCAGGGGACTCTTGGGAATCTTTTCAGCAGCACAGTTCGAAGGTATCAACTCTTTGACGCTCTGCTTCCTTTATGGTCCAGCTCTCACAACTGTCTGTGACCACTAGAAAGACCATAGCCTCTGACTATATGGACCTTTGTCGACAGGGCCCACCTAGGCCACCCAATAGGAATCTGCATTTTAAGAAAACCTCTCCTCCCCCACCCAGGGATTCTCTAGCCTGGGTGGTTGTTGGAGGAATTTGTACTGGAAATAGCCTTATATGGCTAAGTCGGCCCCAGTTAGCAGTGTTTGACACAAATAGGACAAGGTTACATGCAACCCTCTGGGTCAAGCTCCACCATTGGCTGGGAGTGAAACTGACCAGGTCGGGGATTGGATGGTGAAAGAAGAGGGGAAAGAGGAAGTCAAGCTGAGGGGCATTTGTGGAGTTTCTGCTGGGTACCCACAGCTGTGGCTCCAGACACACATAGCAAGGAGGCCCTGGAGCTGAGTGTGACTGGGGAGCAAGACGTGGGAACCCATCAGAGAAGATTGCAGCCCAGCACCTGGGGGTGAGCTCAGTGGTGTGACTGGACAGTTAGTGCTGGAGAAAGTGCCAGTCCACTGGGAGTGGATCATCCTGAGTGGAGGCAGAAGGAAGATCGGGGGGAGGCAAGTAGGCCTGGGGTGCGGAAGGCCCTTCAGACCATGCAGGGAAGTGCAGGATCAGTCTGCTGGGCAGCGTCTGGAGGGTCTTGGCCGGAGAATGTCTTACTCATTTCTCTATCCTTTGTCGCTCTCACCAGTCTCCCCTTCTCAGGGAAACTTCTATGTTTACTTCTCTCTTAGGACTTTGCAGCTGGATGAGATGGTGGGATGGCATCACCGATTCAATGGACATGAGTTTGAGCAAACTCCAGGAAATGGTGAAGGACAGGGAAGGCTAACATGCTGCAGTCCATGGGATCAAAAAGAGTCAGACATGACTGAGCGACTGAACAACAAGAACTGCTCCTTGCCAATTCTCAGCACCTAGATTTGCATCCATCAGACCTCCCTCCTCTTTCTGAGTCTTGATAAAACCACTGCCCTTTTTAATTTTACTTTTTAAATTTATTTATTTATTTTGGTTGTGCGGTCTTTTTTGCTGCATGTGGGCTTTCTCTGTGGTGCACAGGCTTCTCATTGCAGTGGCTTCTCTTGCTGCAGAACACAGGCTGTAGGCGCTCAGGCTTCAGTAGTTGCAGCACAGGGGCTCATAAGCTGTGGCTCGAGGGCCCTAGAGGATGCAGGCTTTGGTCATTGCAGCACTCAGACTCAGTAGTTGTGGCTCCCAGGCTCTAGAGAACACAGGCTCTATTGTTGTGGCAGATGGGCTTTATTACTCCACAGCATAGGGAATCTTCCGCGGATTGAACTCATGTCTCCTGCATCAGCAGATGGATTCTTACCCACTGAGCTACCAAGGAAGTCCAAAACCACCACGTTTTACCCTCACCTAGGGAGTGATCCCTGACTCCTCCCTTTCTTATGACCTCTACCTTTAGCTCACTTACCTCTGCTCTGAATTATCTCTAAGAACACTCTATCTGAAAATGGTTTCCTTACCTTCAGTATCCCTACCTCCTACACAGGAGTCTTAGAGGTTTCCTTTGATGGCTCCAGATACCACAACCTAGCTGTGGCTAGTAGCCCTCCACACATTCCTCCACCTGACTCTACATCTCACTTGCCCCAGTGTTCCTGTTGAGTTGGCCACCCCTTCCCCTCCCTTCCCTCCCTCAGATCCTTCTTGTCCATTTCTGCTGGTCTACCTCTACCCAGTGAGACTTCCTATCTTTGTGTCTTCTATCCAAAGCCTACCTCTCTTTTTCAGTTTAGTTCAGTTCAGTCACTCAGTTGTGTCCGACTCTTTTCGACCCCATGAACTGCAGCGTGCCAGGTCTCCCTGTCCATCACCAACTCCCAGAGTTTACTCAAACTCATGTCCATTGAGTTGGTGATGCCATTCAAGCATCTCACCCTCTGTTGTCCCCTTCTCCTCCCGCCTTCAATCTTTCCTAGCATCAGGGTCTTTTCAAATGAGTTAGTTCTTGACATCAGGTGGCCAAAGCATTGGAGTTTCATCTTCAGCATCAGTCCTTCCAATGAATATTCAGGACTGATCTCCTTTAGGATGGACTGGTTGGATCTCCTTGCAGTCCAAGGGACTCTCAAGAGTCTTCTCCAGCACCACAGTTCCAAAGCATCAACTGTTTGGTGCTCAGCTTTCTTTATGGTCCAACTCTTACATCCGTACATGACAACAGGAAAAACCATAGCTTTGACTAGATAGATCCTTGTTGGCAAAATAATGTCTCTGCTTTTTAATATGCTATCTAGGTTGGTCATAACTTTTCTTCCAAGGAGAAAGTGTCTTTTAATTTCATGGCTGCAGTCACCATCTGTAGTGATTTTGGAGCCCCCCCAAAAATAAAGTCTGACACTGTTTCCACTGTTTCCCCATCTAATTCCCATGAAGTGATGGGACCAGATGCCATGATCTTAGTTTCTGAATGTTGAGTTTTAAGCCAACTTTTTCACTCTCCACTTTCACTTTCATCAACTCTTTAGTTCTTCTTCACTTTCTGCCATAAGGGTGGTGTCATCTGCATATCTGAGGTTATTGATATTTCTCCCAGCAATCTTGATTCCAGCTTGTGCTTCATCCAGCCCAGCATTTCTCATAATGTACTCTACATATAAGTTAAATAAGCAGGGTGACAATACATAGCCTTGATGTACTCCTTTCCCTATTTGGAAAGAGTCTGTTGTTCCATGTCCAGTTCTAACTGTTGCTTCCTGACCTGCATACAGATTTCTCAGGAGGCAGGTCAGGTGGTCTGGTATTCCCATCTCTTGAAGAATCTTCCAAAATTTGTTGTGATCCACACAGTCAAAGCTTTTGGCATAGTCAATAAAGCAGAAGTAGATGTTTTTCTGGAACTCTCTTGCTTTTTCAATTGATCCTATGGATGTTGGCAATTTGATCTCTGATTCCTCTGCCTTTTCTAAATCCAGCTTGAACATCTGGAAGTTCACAGATCATGTACTGTTGAAGCCTGGCTTGGATAATTTTGAGCATTACTTTGCTAGCATGTGAGATGAGTACAATTGTGCGATAGTTTGAGCATTCTTTGGCATTGCCTTTCTTTGGGATTGGAATGAAAACTGACCTCTCTTTTTAGGCCCATTATATGCCTTCACTTTTTTTTTTTTTCTTTCACTTCTTTTATGTTGAATGTGGACTCGGGGATTTGTGACCAGTGGCCCCAGTGTTAATGATGATCGCTGTTATGCAAAAACATCATAGAAAAGACTGGAATAAAATAGCAACATAGCAACCACGGTGGTCTCTGGATTATGGACAACTGGTACATTTTTGTTTCCTTTTTTCCTTTAAAAAAAGAGTTTCCTATTTTCTAGGCTGGTCATGTATTATGTATTATGATTATACAAAGAGTATAAACTTTATTATGTTTTCTACAGAAGAGACTGAAGTCAAGGAGAGGGGGAAGGGCAGGAGATTGTTTTGGAAGGCGGCGGTTGGACAATCTGGATGACTCTCCTTGGGAGGATGGAGAGGTAGAAGGTACAGTGTTAGATGCTGTGGTTAATTCAGAGGAGTCGTAACCTTGCCCCCACCCCTCCACTCTGTGACCCGGGGCAAATGAGTTAACCTTCTGAATCTCTACATTTGCTAGTTGTGTGGTTTGGGGCAGCAAATTTACCTTCTCTAAGCCTGGTTTGTTCAACAGCTTTAATAACTGTGGAACTGTGTGCCAGGCACAGTTCTAAATGCTGGAGTCTGGCAGGGCACGGTTCAAATTCTCCTCTTTCATGGAGTTTTATATTCTAGAGGAGATACATAGGTAATAAACAACCAGAAATAAGTAATATTTTTATATGTGTACACACACACATGGGTTTCCTCAGTGGCTCAGCTTTAAAGAATCCACCTGCAATGCAAGAGATGCAGATTAGATCCCTGGGTCAGAAGATCCCCTGAAGGAGGGCATGGCACCCCACTCCAGTATTCTTGCCTGGATAATCCTATGGACAGAGGAGCCTGATGGGCTACAGTCCATGGAGTTGCAAGAGTCAGACATGACTTAACGACTAAACCACCAACCACCAAAATGTAAAATGTGGGACTTGGATATCTTTTTTTGTTTGTTTTGTTTTTTGATTGAATGGCATGCAAAATGTGGGATGAGGGATCTTAGTTCCCTGACCAGAGATTGAACCCATGCCACCTGCTAAAGTGGAAGCATGGAATCTTAACCACTGGATCATCAGGGAAGTCCCAAGAGCTGGCTATCTTAAATCAAGTGGTCTGGGGAGGTCTCACTGAAGAGGTGCCATCTGAGCAGAGACCAGAAGGAAATGAGACAGCCAGCTTGAGTTAGTGCTCAAGGAGAGAATTCCAGACGTGCAAAGGCATCAAGGCAGGAGTAGGCTGGGGTGTCTGAGGAACGGGGAGGGGGCAGGGCAAGGAGGTGAAACCAGGGGCAGTGAGCCATATGACATGGAGCCTGGTAGGTCATGGTTAAGACATCAGTAGTAGACTTCCCTGGTGGTCCAGTGGTTAAGAATCTGCTCGCCAAAGCAGAGGACTCAGGTTTGACCCCTGGTCCTGGAAGATTCTGCATGCTGCAGGGCAACTAAGCTCGAGCACCACAGTTACTGAGCCTGCGCTCTAGAGCCCATGTTCCACAATAAGAGAAGCCACCACAGTAAACCTAGCACCGCAGCTAGAGAGTAGCCCCTGCTCACTGCAGAGAGAGAGGCCCTTGAGCAGCAACAAAGCCCCAGAGCAGCCAGAGATAAATAAATAAATAAAAGTTCATTAAAATGTATTTTAAGAAGACATCAGTGGGTAGGGATATGGCAGCAGGGATAGTGGTGGATATATTTCAAACACAGAGGGAAGAGGATTTACTGATATATCAGCTGTGGAGTGTGAGTAAAAGAAACACATCAAGGAAGAATCTTTACCAAAAAAAAAAAAAAAATTATTTGACTGCACTGGTTCTTAGTTGCGGCATGTAAGATCTTGTTCCACTAGCAGGGATCAAACCCAGGCCCCCTATATTGGAAGAACAGAGTCTTAGCCACTGGACCACCAGGAAAGTCTCAAGGAAGAATCTTAAACTGGTTGTGGCCTGAGCACTGGAAGAATGAAGGCACCATGTAGCCACATACTGATCTGGAGAAGGCTGTGGAAGGAGCAGGTTTGGGGGGTGAAATAAAGTTTTGGTTTTGGAGAGTATGTTGGCCTTGTCTGTCATGGCCACGTCTATGACATCTAGGTCAAGGCCTAGAGCAGGCAGTTGGGTACTCAAACCTGGAGTTCAAGGACAGCCACGACTAAAGATATAAATTTAGGTGCTGTCAGCATAGAGAGATTAACCTTAAATCTGTGAACCTGAATGAGGTCATCTGGGTGTGAATAAGGACAGAAAATCTTAGAAGGACTGAATCCTGGGCCCTCCAGTGTTTAGATGTCAGGAAGGTGAACAGGAACCAGAAAAATACACAGAGAAGGAAGGGCCAATGATACAAATGGGAAAATCATGGAAGAGTGAAGACCCAGAGGCCAAATGAGGGTGTGTTCACTGGCCGTGATCCCTTATGTTACTGTTACTCATACACTTTGTTTTGTTTTTGGTCACACCATATGATTTCCGGGACCTCAGTTCCCTGACCAGGGATTAGACCCAGGTCACGGCAATGAAAGCCCAGGATCCTAACCAC
Organism: Bison bison bison; assembly: GCF_000754665.1. Lineage (NCBI taxonomy): Eukaryota > Metazoa > Chordata > Mammalia > Artiodactyla > Bovidae > Bison > Bison bison. The sequence goes on along the minus strand of NW_011495040.1, from coordinate 2,014,355 downwards.
TAGGCAACCAGGGAACTCCTGCTGTTGCTCATATCATTGACAAAGGCCCACTATCAATATATACATGGGTCAAGTCATGGTGCAACTAAGCCCCAGCACCTCAACTACCGAGCCTGCTCTGAGCCCTGAGCTACTGAAGCCTGGTGCCCTAGAGCCCATTCAGTTCAGTCGCTCAGTTGTGTCCAACTCTTTGCAAATCCATGGACTGCAGCACGCCAGGCTTTCCTGTCCATCACCAACACCCAGAGTTTACTCAAACTCATGTCCATTGAGTAAGTGATGCCATCCAACCATCTCATCCTCTGTCATCCCCTTCTCCTCCTGCCCTCAATCTTACCCAGCATCAGGGTCTTTTCCAATAAGTCAGCTCTTTGCATCAGGTGGCCAAAGTATTGGAGTTTCAGCTTCAACATCAGTCTTTCCAATAAACACCCAGGACTGATCTTTAGAATGGACTGGTTGAACTTCCTTGCAGTCCAAGGGACTCTCAAGAGTCTTATCCCATACCACAGTTCCAAAGCATCGATTCTTCGGTGCTCAGCTTCCTTTATAGTCCAACTCTCACATCCATACATGACCACTGGAAAAACCATAGGTTTGACTAGACAGACCTTTGTTGGCAAAATAATGTCTCTGCTTTTTAATATGCTGTCTAGGTTGGTCATAACTTTTCTTCCAAGTGCTCCACAACAAAAGAAGCCATTGCAGTAAGCTCCCAAACCGCAACTAGAGAGTAGCCCCTGTGCAGCACCAAGGATCCAGCACAGCCAAAATAAATACATAAATGCACGTGGGTGATTCTACAAGCATCTTGTCCACAGTTTCTCAGAGGAGTGGTGTCATGATGGCTACATGAAAGAAAGGCCACCATTTTTAATGATCAATTGTTGAACATACCAATTCCATTTAATTTAATGTTTAAATTAAATTTAACCATTTATTTTAACTAGCCATGCCCTAATCCCAGTCAAGTTCCCCTGACCTCCCACAGGCACAGTGATGGAAATCTAGAGGGAAGAAGCACTGTAGGGTGGAGGGGAGCAGGTTTGGTGGGGGAGACCATAGTTGGAATTCCAGGAAGGCAGCTGGGGCCTGAGATCCCATGATAGAGCTTTGGTCTGGGAGCCTGGTGAGACTCCGATGAGATATGAGCCCAGACAGAGTGCCCTGGCCCTTCAGGATAGTGGCGCCTTGAGCTAGAATCCAAGGAAGCAGGAAGGGGAGCCAGTCTCAGAGCAGAGAAGTCCTTTGATTTTTAGTGTTAGTCATGTCACTCAGTCATGTCTGACTCTTTGCAACCCCATGGACTGTAGCCTGCCAGGCGTTCTGTTCGTGGAATTCTCCAGGCAAGAATACTGGAGTGGATTGCCATTTGCTTCTCCAGGGGGTCCTCCCAACCCAGGGATCAAACCTAAGTCTCCTGAACTGCAGGCAGATTCTTTACCATCTGAGCCACCAAGAGTCCCTCTCTGTGACCCTTGACCTGCCAGACCTTGGAGTCACCATTTCCTCACCCATCTCCCTGAGCAGGAATTCCCTCTCTGATTCCCATTCTAACCTGCCCCACCTCCATCTGTTTTTCTCCCTCTGGCAGCAAGGCCTTCCAGTCCTCTCAAATCAGCAGGCCCTCTGGTCCATGGGCCTCTGCCACCACCCTGTCCCCGGAGTCCTTCACCCCACAGACATCCTCACACCCACCCAAGTGCTGAGCCTGAGTTCATACAATAGCCACAGCAGATACTGTCTGTTCTCTAAAATAAATAACGTCTCCCCTTGTTCCTGCTGTGTCACTAAACAGGCACAACTCATACTTTCTGAAGCCACTGGCCCTTCTTATTATCCTGCTTTCTGAACGCAGAATCCCTCTGGGCACTCTGTGACCTTTATTTCTTTATTTAAAAAAGTTTTTTTTTTTTTTTTTTTGGCTACGCCGTGAGGCATGTGGGATCTTAGTTCCCCGACCAGGGATAAAACCCTCATCCCCTGCAGTGAAAGCATGGAGTATAAACCACTGGACCACCAGGGGAGTCCCTCTGTGACCTTTTGAGAGAGAGAGACCCTGCTTTATCTAAGTGAACTTTTACGTAAAAGATGGGAGGATGGACCTGGGCTAATCCTAGAGGAAGCCTGAGGATCACGGGGGTTGGATGGGGAGGGAAGGGGAGAGGTGATGACGGAGGAAGTCACCTGTCTCCAGCCGGAGAACTGTGCACCCCGCTTCATGGAAGAACAGTCTCTTTTTGTCTTGCAGTTGTAATTTGCAACACTCTCTAGAGTTCACAGAACACAGCCTTCCTTCTCGGGATGATTCCACCCCTGGGGAGCCAGTCCACAGCCTTGGCTTTCAGAGCAGTGGCATTAACCGAGATAACTGCGTAAGAAGAAAACCCACAAGGCCTGTGGGGCAGGGAGTGTGGTGGGTAGGGATGTGGGTGTGTCCAGGTGCAGGCTGCAGGGCCTTGGAGTGACCCTGCAAGAACAGCAGGCCCTCTGCCTCTCTCACTTGCTTCAGGCAATGTCACTGGCTGCTGCAGCGGGGCCTCACAGGGTCCAGCTCAGAGTTCATCTTGGAAGGGGCAGAGGAAGAGTCCTTGCGCCTGCGCTGGAGATGTCCATAGTCTAGTTGTGCCAATGAGATAGGAACTCAAGGTTGTTTGGAGGACAAAGGGAAGATATTAAGGAGGTGGGGTGATGATAGAGGAACATTGGGGTGTCCCAGCTTTACAGGACAATCTTGAGTCTTCTTAGCCTCCAGGCTCCTCAGCTTTCCTCTCTAAGGAATGAGGTCAAGGCTGTCTGCCCTTCCTCACCTCAGCCTTGAGTATCCACACAGCACAGGTGGAGGGTGAGGAAGGGGAAACACAGTTGGAACGTGGGCTCCTGTGGGAGTGTCTCTCTGGTCACCTGATGTCTGTTCTGAGGACTGTTCAAAGCTGGGGAGTTAACAGTTCTCTGTATTGACCTACATGGGAATAGAATCTAAAAAAAAAAAATGTGGATATAACATATGTGGGCTTCCCTGGTAGCTCTAGTGGTAAAGAATTTGTCTGCCAATGCAGGAGACAGGGTTCGATCCCTGGGTTGGGAAAATCCCCTGGAATAGGCAATGGCGAGACACTACAGTATTCATGCCTGGAAAATCCCATGGATAGACGAGCCTAGAGGGCTACAGTCCATGGGGTCTCGGAGAGTCGGACCAGACTGAAGCGACTTAGCATGTATGCACATATGTATATGTATCACATTCATTTTGCTGTACACCTGAAACTAACAAATTATAAGTCAACTACACCCCAATAAAAATTAATAATAACTTTTTTAAAAAGCAGGGAAGTTGATCCTTCCTCCTCCCAAGCAGAAAAGTTCAGCAGGATGTGACCTTGTTAGGTGAGCCCCGATAATCAAAACCCTAATGGGTGATGTAGCCTATCTCTGTAAAGATACACAAGGAACTGGGAGCACTGCCTTCCTCTGGGGAGAACAAGGCAGCTGAGCGAAAGGGGTGGGGGAGGGAGGCTTGTTTTTCTCTGGATTATATCCTTTTATGCTGTTTTCATGTAATATCATGTGATCGTAATATCTAATAAAAAATAAATATACTTCAAACTTGAAAGCGATTGTAGTGGTTCCAGGAACCAGTTCAAGGTTGGGCAGAGCCAGGAACTGGCTTTCCTGGGGTTTTCTCCTTTAGATCCCCCTCCTCTGACCACAAAGGGTAGGTGAGGGGATAGGAGGGTAGATGAAGGGTTCAGAGGGGCCTGCAGGCCAGGCTTCAGGTGGCCCCTGGAGCGGGGTGTCTCATCACTGAGGGCTGCCAATGATAAGAATGCACCTGCCTCCCTTTTCCCCTCTGGGTCCATCACAGACCTTCCCGCCAGGTCCGAGGACCAACATGTGGTGGGGCGGGGGGCAGTTGGCACAGGCTGTACCCTCCCACACAGGGCACTGTGTGCTCACCACCCACCAGCCCGAGCAGTCTGAATACATCGGCCTCAGAAGTTGTGTCAGCAATGAGAGCCACTGGGAAGGTGGGGAGGGTCACGAAGGTGGGCGTGTGGCCACTCAGGGAGGTCAGGCATGGCTGAGGGGAGAGGGTAGGCCAAGGTAGAATGGGGCAGATGATGCAGACAGCTTCATTCAACCCTGGCATCAACAGGGAAGCCGGAGGTGGCCACTGCCACTGCTCCTGGGCCAAACCTGGAGGGCTCATTCCATCCGCCCCAGCCCAGCAGGTGCCAGCCCTTGATCGGCATGGCCAGTGAGCCTTGGTCTGAATGAGCAGCTGAGGTACAGGAGCTGCAACCCCCGTGCCCCCTTCCCCCAGATCTCGGGGCTTCCCAGGAGGTCTCCAGGTCTTCCCATTGTGCCTCTACCCCAGATCCCCCAAGTCCTGTTCTCCCTGCCTCTTCCACCTGCTCCTCCTTCTCCTGAACCAAGTCCCTCCCTCTGTCTAAACTAGGCCTCCAGGGACTTCCCTAATGGTCCAGTGGCTAAGACTCAGTGTTCCCAATGCAGGGGGAGCCAAGGTTCAATCCCCGGTCAGGGAACTAAGATCCTGTATCTCACAACTAAGAGTTTGCATGCTGCAACTAGCGCAGACCTGATGCAGTCAAATAAATAAATATTTTAAAAAGAGTTCACATGCTGCAACTAAAGATTCTACATGCCATAACTAAGACCTGGCACAGCCAAATAAATAAATAAAATACTAAAAAAATAAACTGGGTCTCCAATAAGCCTGCTTCCTGTTCGGGTATATACCTGGGAGACAGGATAAAAGCAGCACAAGGATGTAGCAACACCCTGTGGGCGGGACTCCTGGTTCTGCCACATAACTTTCTAGGCCTTGGCTTCTTCTTTGAGGGCCTCCCTATGTCACAGCATTGTCACCAGGATCCCTTGAGGCACTGATTCATCCTGAAAGCACTTTGTAAAATGAGGCATACGGGTCATCTGTGTTATGTTATTGCATATTAGGTAACTGTTACTGGCTCATGGGGATGCATGTCGTAAATGGATGCTTGTCCTAAACGGATGCTTAATGAATCTTCGTCTTGAGCTGATAATGCCTTTAGGGTGCCTAAGAGGGCGGGTGAGCCCCCCACCCCCGGGTGGGCTCCCCCCGCAGCATTCTTCCCTTGGGCCTAGGCTCTGAAAGTGAAAGGTGAGGGTAAGTAGAGGAAAATCCACCCTTCTAAAGGAATAGGACGAGCTGGAGACTTCTTCCTAAAGAAGTGGGCTGCTGGCAGGGACAGAACCTGAGGGCCCAGGGGTGCCCAGGCCCTGCCTTCCCACTGGGCAGGTCCAGGTCCCAGCCCCATTCACAGGCCACCCATGCAGAGGAGCAGGACTGAGTCAGAAATGCTACCCTAGCCCCAGGTAGAGTCTGTTCCCAGATCCTCAGGGGGCCCTACTTTGCTTGCGGAGAAAAGGAGCTGGAGACCTAGGAAGGCCAGAGCAGAGGGAAGTGAATGGGTGTGATTTTTCAGGGCGGGTGGTGCACAGGAAGCTCTGTGTGCCAGGGACAGGCTGAGTTCACCCACCCCTCGCCTTGCGTCAGCAGCCGAGCTGGCTGCCAGGCCCTGGGAATTAGGCAGGAGGCTCCCAGGAGATTCCTGGCCTTGACTCTCGCTCTCGGGGGGAGGGTGGCAAGGAGGAGCTGGCAGCCTGGGTCTCCTCCACTTCCCGGTCACCCAGCTGCCCCAGCTCCTAGCTTCCCAGGCCGTGAATGGCCCATGTGATCAAGAACAGTACACACAGCTCTGGGCTGCAGAGGCTCACCCCACCTGCCCAAGGTCTCCTTACTGGAAGACTTCCTAGAGTTGGTGGCATCTCCCAAGTAGATTTGGGGACTTTGGAGCTGGTTTCTCTCTGACCTCCAACATCCATGCTTTAAAAATAACACTCTACCTACAGCAGCAGTTGCTACAAACGTGGCCTTCCACCTTGCCCTTGCTCTATTAATGATTCATCTCAAGTTAATTATGACAGGAGATTCACAGAGGGACTCCTGACTATGGTGTTTTTCCCAGGACCCAGCGCCACTGTTTGGGATTTAATGCATTGGTGAGAGCTGCACGAGGGCTTCCCAGGTGGCACTAATAGTAAAGAACCCACCTGCCAGTGCAGGAGATGTAAGAGATGCAGGTTTGATCCCTGTGTCTGGAAGATCCCCGGAAGGAAAGCATACCAACCCACTCCAGTATTCTTTCCTGGAAATCCCGTGGACAGAGGAGCTTGGCAAGCTACAGTCCATAGGGTCACAGAGTCGGACACGACTGAAGCAACTTCGCACTCATGCATGTAAAAGCTGCTGGCACTTCTTCTTGTCCCTGGATCCTTTTGGAGTGCAAAAGTGTACTGCCTGGGGAGCAAGAGTCTGGAATTTTTTTTTTCTTTTTTTGGTTGTGCCATGATGCTTGTGGGATCTAAGTTCCCCCACCAAGGATTGAATCTGTGCCCCCAACAGTGGAAGTGCAGATTCCTGACCGCTGGATCGCCAGGGAAGTCCCAGGAGTAGGTTCTACGTGTAAGCACCACAACAGTCCCCCTGCACCTCCCAGATTCCAGGAGTTTCTCAACAAGAGTGGGTGGAATTTAGGAGTCCTCTGGAGGGCACTGATCAGTCCTCCTCACTCTCTGGCTATCTTACCAGCCTCCTGTGGCCAGCCCCTCTGGGGCCCACTTCTGGGTTGTCCAGAGAGCTAAGCTGAGGGCTATGGGCAAAAGAAAGGTGACCCGAGCAGGCGCCAGAGCAGAGGAACATAAGAGCTTGTGGGGGCCTGGATCAGCCCTAACTTAGTGCTTCTAGTCTCTTCTGGACCTGGTTTCCAAGTCTCTCTCAATTCCTTTCTCTCTCCAGGCCTTATCTCCCGCTGACGTGGCACTAGAGTGAAAAACAAACATGCCTCCTCCTGCCACCTGCCATCCATCCTCCCCACCTCCCATCCCCCCAATCACAGACCTCTCTGCCCTCCTGGGCTCTTAATCTTCTCATCTACAGAATGAGGACACAGGACAAGGTGGGCTACAGCTTGTGTAGGTGTCTAGGATGTCATCCTCCAGCCAGAACTTGTTTCTCATGATGTTCTTCCCTTCTCGGCTCACTTCTCAGGCCTTGTTCTTGGTTTTTCCGCTCCGCGTCTTCTGTCCTTCTAATTTGATTCCCTCATTATCTCGGGCTGGACATGAGGCTCTTCAAAACTCACGTTTGCCTTTTACAAACTGTGTCTCCTGGGTTATCACGTCATCCAGACCGCACTGAAGATGGGGCACTTCTCCCCAAGGAGCACAAGGAAAGCTCAGCGGGAGGTCAAACCTGGTGGGGCTGAGCAGGGTGGGTTGGTGAGGAGATAGAGGGGGCAGCGGAGGCAGGTGACAGAGACATAATCCCAGGCAGTGCGTACTTGGCCCCAGGCCCGGGGGAGCTGGGACTATCTAAATTGGAAAAGCCCTTGGAAGTTATCTAGGCCAACCTCCCTGCTCCTCCCACCCCATTTTAAAGATAATAATATATAATATGTTAATTACTCAGTCATGTCAACTCTTTACAAACCCACCAGGCTCCTCTGTCCATGGAATTTTCCAGGCAAGAATATTGGAGTGGGTTGTCATTTCCTACTCCAAAAATCAAGTGACTGGAAAGAAAGTATAATTTAATACTTAAAAAAGAAAGAGAAACTGGATTTTTCTTAAAAGGTGGTCCATTAAATTGTTCTGCTTCATTGAATATGTGGATACAACAAACTGTGGAAAATTCTTAAAGAGATGGGGATACCAGACTACCTTATCTGCCTCCTGAGAAATCTGTATGCAGGTCAAAAAACAACAGTTAGAACCAGACATGGAACAACAGACTGGTTCCAAATTGGGAAAGGAGTACTACAAGGCTGTGTAGTGTCACCCTGCTTATTCAACTTATGTGCAGAGTACTTCATGCAAAATGCCTGGCTGGATGAAGCACAAGCTGGAATCAAGATTGCCCGGAGAAATATCAATAACCTCAGATATGCAGATAACACCACCCTTATGGCAGAAAGAGAAGAGGAACTAAAAAGCCTCTTTATGAAAGTGAAAGAGGAGAGTGAAAAAACTGGCTTAAAACTTAACATGCAAAAAACTAAGATCATGGCCCCTTGTCCCATCACTTCATGGCAAATAGATGGGGAAACAATGGAAACAGTGATAGATTTTATTTTCTTGGGCTCCGAAATCACTGCAGATAGTGACTGCAGCCATGAAATTAAAAGACGTTTCCTCCTTAGAAGGAAAGCGATGACCAACCTAGATAGCATATTAAAAAGCAGAGACATCACATTGTCAACAAAGGTCCATCTAGTCAAGGCTATGGTTTTTCCAGTAGTCAAATACAGATGTGAGAGTTGGACTATAAAAAAGGTTGAGCGCCAAAGAATTGATGCTTTGGAACTGTGGTGCTGAAGAAGACTCTTGAGAGTCCCCTGGACAGCAAAGAGATCAAATCAGTCAATCCTAAAGAAAATCAACCCTGATTATTGATGCTGAAGCTGAAGCTCCAATACTTTGACCACCTGACTTGATGAGCCAACTCATTGGAAAAGACCCTGATGCTGGGAAAGATTAAAGGCAAAGTAGAAGGGGGCAGCAGAGGATGAAATGGTTAGACAGCATCACCGACTCAATCAACAGCCATGAATTTGACCAATCTCTGGGAGATAGTGGAGGACAGAGGAGACTGGCAGACTGTAGTCCTTGGGGTCGCAAAGAGTCGGACATGACTTAGCCACTGAACAAAGACAACAATTAAATGGAATAATTTTGCTTC
>NW_011495040.1:1993586-2005452 GCF_000754665.1 Bison bison bison | reverse complement strand
TCAGGAAGAACTCACTTTTCAGGTGGTGTTTTTCTCCTTTTTTGTCACTCACTTGTGACATCCTCATCGTGGTCCGTAGGTGTCTGAAAACCAGACTTTCCAGAAATCCTTCTGCTCCCAACACCCCTCTCTCTCCTCCACTAAATTTGCACAGTAGATAAAGGAAACATCTGGGAGAACTTGAAAACACTTCCAAAATGATTTCAGCAGGAATTCCCTGGATGTCTAGTGGTTAGGACTCCATGCTTTCATTGTGGGGGGCCCGGGTTCAATCCCTGGTCAGGTAATCAAGACTCTGCCAGCTGTGCAGCCAAAACAAAATAGATAAATAAATAAGGAGTTTTTTTTTTTTTTTTTAATGAGCTCAATATCCACATGAAAGTGTTAGTTGCTCAGTTGTGTCTGACTCTTTGTGACCCCATGGACTATGGCCTCTGTCCATGGAATTCTCCAGACAAGAATACTGGAGTGGGTAGCCAGTATTACCAAGAGGAGGGGGATAGGAAACCCAGGTGGGCAGAGAGAACAACAATTATAAACCTTTAGGCAGAGATGCCTAAAGGTCACATGTGTATGTATGTGTGTGTGTTGAGGAAACAAGTCAGGAAGCCCCTGAAAATGGAGCATGCAGTCAGGAATGCAACCAGGCTTGACCTATATTCATAGTTGAAAGTGAAGTTAAAGTGTTAGTTGCTCGGTGTCCAACTTTTTGTGACTTCATGGATATTAGCCCGCCAGGCTCTTCTGCCCATGGAATTCTCCAGGCAAGAATACTGGAGTAGGTTGCCATTCCCTTCTCCAGAAGATCTTCCAAACCCAGGCATTGAACCCAGGTCTCCTGCATTGCAGGCAGATTCTTTACCATCTGAGCCACCAGGGAAGCCCATATTCACTGTTGGGACTGTTATTAGGTACCAATCATTCGACCCTAGTACACGTCAGGGTGTGTTAGGCTAAATATACATTAGTAGATAGATAGATAAAATTTCTTACTCTCACAACAACTCTAAAAAGTAGGTATTAATTGCCCCATTTTAAAAGTAAAGAGACCAAGGTTAAGGCCACACAGACATAAAGCAACTGAGCCTGATTCAAAGTTAGGTCCTTTAGCCCCCAAATCCCATGTTTTTTCCCAGGGATCAGACTGCCTTTTTATTTATTTATTTATGACCGTGCTGCATGTCTTGAGGGATCTTAGTTCCCCAGGGACTGAACCCGGGCCCTCAGTAGTGAAAACAGCAAGTCCTAACCACTGGACCACCAGGGAATTCCCAGAGTGCCTCTTTAGAAACCAAAGTGAAAAAGCATGCTGGCAGGTTGCACAGAACACATTCTGAGCCCCACAGTGTGGTCTTGTCTGGGAGCAGCCACACTTTCAGGCCTTCCCCAGCTGCAAGCCTGCATGCCATACCCTGGGCCCTATTGACCCTTCCAGGCCACTAAAGACAGCAAAGCACTCTGGGTAATCCACAAGCTTCTTCACCAAATGGCATTTCTTCAAGACTTGATCCCCCAGTTGGTGACCGTGCTTAGAATTTTCTAGAGTCTAGTTCACTGGATGAGTGGAAGTAGAAAGAAGGTGTTTGGAGGGTGACTGGCATGGTGAAAAACAAGGGGTGTCATCTATCATCCGGATCACAGAAATATGTGCAGCCCCAAACTGTTCTCCCTGCATCCGTGCTGCCCTCAGACCCACTCAGCACTTCACAGCTGAAGCGATCCTCCCAAAATACCATCCCTCCAGCACCCCCACCCCCAGCTCAGAGCCTCAGTGGCTCCCCTTTGCTCACACTCATTACGGAGGACCCAGCTGCCACCGCCTTCTCCAGATTTCTCTCTCACCATTGCCCCTCACACTCGGGAAGTTAAGAGACATAGAACATTTTGATAGCCATGAACTATATATGTGGCTATCTGAATTTAAATTAATTAAAAATGAATTGCATTATAGGGAATTCCCTGGCAGTACAGTGGTTAGGACTCTGCACTGTCACTGCCATGGCCTAGGTTCAATCCCTGGTTGGGGAACTAAGATCCCACAAGCCACATGGCACAGCGCCCACGCACCCCCCCCAAAAAAAAAAAAAAAAAAACTTGAAAAAAGTTAATTACATTATTGTTAAAAATTCAGCTCTTCGGTCACTGTCACATTTCAAGTGCTATTGTGGCTAATGGCTTCTGTAGTGGACAATGCAACTATAGAATGTTCGTATCACCACAGAATGTTCTATTGGAAAACACTAGGTTAGATTTTCCTCTTACAAATGAAGTCCTGACAAGGAACACTATGAGCTTCAGAGAGATCCAGAGTAGACTTGACCTATTCAGTGACTCTCTCAAGAAATATTTGGCACGTACTGTATCCCAGGTCCTGGATACACAATAGTGGGCAGTTGTGGCAGCTGGTCCTTTCCTGGGAGTGAAAAGGCACTTGCTTGCGATGTATTAGGTGCCCAAGCCTAGGCTGGGGCAGCCAGGAAGGCTTCCTGGAGAAGGGAACATTTAAGCACAGACCTGCAGTCTGAGGAGGCACCAATGAGGCTGAGTTGCTCTCCAGATCATGTTCTTTTTGGCCCTCCGGATCTTTTGTCACAGATTGTCCCCACTGCCTGGACTGCCCCCTCCTCTTTCTCCCCAGGGAGGGAAGGAGTGAGACTCGTTCCCTCAGCTGGGACCAAGCAGCCACTAACTGCTGAGCCCTTTTCTGTGGCCTCTACTCTCCTCCTACAGGCCATGTGGCTTCAGAGCTAGGTAAATTTATGACTTGGTGAAAAACAACAACAACATTAAAAAAAAAACAGGCACTAGGGTGGAGGACTCCTCCTGAGAAGTCAAACCTGCATATCTGGTGAGGGATGCAGGAGTCTGTATGTGTTGCTGAACTCAGGTTCAGCTGCGTACCACTAAGTTCAGTTCAGTTCAGTCGCTCAGTTGTGTCCGACACCCAGAAGCCAATAATTTGAGAGGCAAGTGTCAGTGAAAGGAAAGGTGTTTTAATCAGAGAAGCCAGCAATCTGGAGAGAAGGTGGACTTGTGTACTGACACCAGCTGTGAAGATTCTACTCAGCCATACAGGTTTTTAAAGGGGAAAACTGGTGGAAAGAATCTCAGTGAATCATCTAGACAGGAGGTTGGGTTCTTCATCATTCTCCATTGTGTAGAGACTGGCTGACTTTGTCTTCAGATGCTATCCTGCCTGCATCATCTGCCTGCAGGATTACTAAGTGGGTTATCAGGGGTAGACAACTACTCATTTTGTTTTTTAGTTTATTTGGCTGCAATGGGCTTTAGTTGCAGCATGCAGGATGTAGTTCCCTGACCAAGGATGGAATCCTCACCCCCTGCATTGCGAGCGAGGAATCTTAACCACTGGACCACCGTGGAGGTCCCCACAGAACTACTCATTTTTTAACTGCTTAATTTTTCATTCTTACTTCTTTTCATTTAGGAAAAGAATCAACAGTTTAGACAAGGCTTGGGCTTCCCAGGTAGTGCTGGTGGTAAAGAACCCACCTGCCATTGCAGTAGACTTAAGAGACACAGGTTTGGTGCCTGGAGGAGGAAATGGCAACTCACTCCAATATTCATGCCTGGGAAATCCCATGGACAGAGAAGCCTGGCAGGACACGACTGAAGCGACTTGGCAAGTATGGAGTGCATTCAGGAGAGCTAAGGAGTAAGTTTCAATTTCTTAGTGATCTCATTCTTATAATTGGGCTCTGTTAAAGTTAGGAACAGAAGTGGGCCAACAGGAAAGGGGTGAAAGAGCTGCTTTCAATTCCCCACTGCCATCATCATTTCATATCTATGGAACTACGGGGCAAAGATCCATCTTCTGTAACTTCTTTATGCTAACAATGGGCACAGTATTTATTCTCAAGTGGAAAATGTTAACATGGGTCTGTAGCCTGTCTTTGTTGACAATTTTAGTTGCCTGCTGACATATATGGGCAGAGTAAACTACAGTCAGTTTGATGCCCACAAAGATATAGGTTATTTAGAGACATGTATGTTAATCCGTTCTCTTGAGGCCAGTTCTTAGAATTGTGCTAGCCATGGATTCTATACTGCTCAAGATGGAGCAGCTTATGTCATGGCTACAGTCTGGTCATTATGCAGTTAGGGTTTTTTCCCTCTGTTGGCAGTTATAGTATCTGTAAAACAACTCAGGAACATGCATCAGACACTGGGTCTGTGACTCTATTGTCCTCATCAGTAACTGCTTGGTTTGGTACTGGGAGAAGGGTGAGGGAAGGGTGGGGCCACTGCAGGGTTCTAATAGATTCCGTTAGTATCCTGAGGCCCACCCTAAGGCGGGTCCCCACCCTCTCCAGCCCTGAGTTCCTGCCTGAGTCAGTCTGGTAAAGGGTAGGGAGTGGCCACTCCCATCCATAGTCTGGAGGGAGCCAGAGCAGAAGGGGGCTCACTTGGGGATCCTACTGTAACAGGAGGGGAAGGGGCGGGGCATTACTTTTGAAAGAGAGACAGCCCAAGGACACAACATAAACTGATTAGAATCAAATGGGACCGAGATGCAGACAAGACTAGGCCTTAATCCTCAATCAGCAAGTGAAATGACACACCCAAAAGTGCCATGACAGTTCCAAGGCACTGTCAAGACTAAGGAGTGGGTGGTGGCCCAAATCCTGGAAATCTCTGCCCCTTCCCAAAAACAGTTGGAATAATCCTCCCACTCATTAACATATGAAATGACCCAGCTTATAAAAACTAACCAGGCCCCATTTGGCTGCTGCACTCTGTGGAGTGTGCCTCTCTCTGTAGCTGAATAAATTCATTTCTCACCTATCACTTTGTCTCTCACTGAATTCTTTCTGCCATGCGACATGAAGAACCGGAGCTTCATTAGGTCCTAAAACCACTGTGGGTTTTGGCTGGGTTAGAGTCCCAGCTATATGGGTTCAAGTCCTAAGCAAGGTTTTGACTGGGTTTGAGTCCCAGCCACGTGAGTTCAAGTCCCAATCTGTTGTAAAAGGTTTCACTATTATCCCCCTGCTCTACTAGAGCCCAGCTGCTAGTCCCCTCTCCACATGGATGGGCAGCAGCATCCACCCCCACCTCGGCCTGCGCCGTCTGCCCATCCTGCTCCTCCTCCTGGTGCCCTGGGCGGAAATTACATCCGTGCTGTAGTGAACACTGGAAGTGGCAGTTGACTGACCCAAATTCACACGCGTGTTTTTGAGGGGAAAGAAGGGTCAGAGTGCAGCCCATTAGGCCCTGCACGGTCCTCATCTTCCACATGGTCCACCTCACGCAAGCCCCCCAACCATAGGGTAACTGCTAGGGAGGATTATCTTCACCTCCGTTACAGGAATTAAGGTTGGGAGGGGAAACTTGCCAGAGCCAGCTGTGGTGAAGCCAACAACGCTTTCCTGGACGCCTAGCCTGGACCTCCGTAGCGCCCACCCAGCCTCGTGTTTGCATTTCACCCGCGCGCCCTCCTTCACCACCTCCCCCTGGCTCCCGCCCCGGAGCCCCAGCCTTGGGGTTGGGTGCGGGCAGAGTCGGTGGGCGCAGAGCTCAGGCTACGGCTAGGAGCACGGGTCCGAACCCTCCGTGCCAGCCCGAGCGCCGCTGGAGACTGCTGAGCCGCCTTTTGTTTCGCGGCTTGTGCGGAGTCACGGTCACATGCGCTTCCGGCACGGGGTGTTCCGGGCGCAGCGCCAGGGCCCGGGGACTTGCCCGCCCCTCGGCCCAGCCCGCGCGGGGCCGCCCTTCTCCGCTCTCCCACCCGCCCGCAGGCCGCCGGCTTATCTCGGAGCCCGCATCCCTGGAGCCTCCCTCCCGGGGGCGTGCCTGTGGGCAGCTCAGCTCCGATGGCCTCTTGTCTTCTCTGAACAACGCGTGGATCCGTCCATGGCAGCCTGGCCCGGTTCATACCCAGATGTTTCCTGGGGTCCGCTCCACCCCAGACAACACCCAGCGCTCAAAATCGGGCGCATCCCTCCCAGATGGAATGCTAGGGCGGTAAATGGGTGGTGGGCAAGTACTGAGCTCTGTTCTCGTCATTTCATGGGGTGGCTGAGCAGCACCGAGCCTTTCTCCTGCCCCTACCCTGACTCCCGCAAACAAAAAGAAACAAAACTCAGCCCACCCAGGGCGGCTGCCACAGACCATCTAAGGGCCAAAACCCCAGCCAAAGGGCAGAAAAGGGGCCGGCCCTTCTGTCCTGGCCTGGCCACCACTGCTCTAGCACTCCCAGGCCCAGGCTGTGCCCTGGAACACTTGAGAACCTCGGCGCCTCACGGAGGAGGCTGTCTCTGCTTCGCTCAACAGAATTCAAGAATTCATTCAACAAATATTTATTGAAAGCAAAACTATGTGCAGGGCCACCAAGTCTCTCCCAGAGGCCAGCTCCCTGTTAAACCTCCTACAACATGCGGGTGGATTCTCCTTGTATTCAAGCAGGACTGCCCAGACTCTAACCTGTGAGGTTCAGCTTCCCCCAGAAGAGCTTCATTCAGAGCAGCTTGGGAGGCATGCCTGGGGGCCAGGAATGGGGGCCCTGCCTGTCCCCTGCTTCCCAGTGGAGAGGGAGCAGGGAGTAGCAGTGTCAGGCTTTGGGTGAGAATGGAGTAGGGACTTGGGGGCACTTTCTGTCTCTGGGCCATCCTTCCCAGGGGCCTGGAGGGACTGGGACAAAGGATGGGGGAATCTGGGGGGTGGCAAACTGGAAGAGAAGAGGGAGACAGCCCTCGGGGCAAAATATGGGGCCAGAGGTGAGGCTGCACATGTGCTGTGGCGTCAGGGCTTGGTGGGGAAGAGCAGGCAGGTGAGCTGCCGGCTGCCGCTCTGCCTGTCCAGGAGCGGTAGGGGGTGCTGCATGTAGTGCTGGACCATGGCGGCCACGGAGGAGAAGAGCTGCACAGGGACGGGAGGGCATCAGTGAGGCCCTTGAGCCCTGTGCCAGGAGAAACTTCCTGAGGGAGCTGGGGGGCTCTGGCAAGGGCGTTTTGGACATTTTTCTACGTATTTTCCTTCCTGTTGCCCCATGAAGCTCCACTGCATCCTGCTGCCCCATTCCAGGCCTTCTGTCTGATGGCACCAGTGTGCATTTCCCCCAAACAACTCTGGGGCCCCTGCCCGGGACCTCTGGTATGGGGACCTGAGGAGTGACTGTCTCTGGTTTGCAGCCTAGCAAATGCTGGGTGCAAAGCTGAGTTCTTGGTACAGACAAAAATCTGGACTACCCAGGCCCTGCCGTCTTCCCAGCTGGGTTCATACAGGTACAAATGCCTCAACCTGGGCTCCAGGCAGGCTGGGCCTTGCAGGAGTGGGTAACTCCTCCAGAGTAGAGTGGGCCTCTTCTCAAAGTGCAGGCTTTTGGGAAAGAGTTCAGACTTGTGGCCAAGGATATTGATCACCCTTGGAGAGGATGAGATGGTTGGATGGTATCACCAACTCAATGGACATGAGTTTGAGCAGCTCAGGGAGTTGGTGATGGACAGGAAAGCCTAGCATGCTGCAGTCCATGGGGTCGCAAAGAGTCAGACACAACTGAATGACTGAACTGAAATGACTGATCACCCACTCCGGAAAAAGACAAAATGTGGTTTTCCCCAGGGAAATGCTCCCAGCTGGGCCCAGGGGCTGCTCTGCTGAGCTTCACCACTTCAGCACCCACCTCCTCATGGTTCCTGCCCTCACGGCCCAGGGCATAGTGGTGCCCATCAGCCAGCCGCCTGATGGGAATGTTGAAGACTCGGCCGTGGAGAAGTACTGCCAGGGTGAAGGGCTGGGTGCCGCGAGGGCCTGAGCTGGGGCGCACGGTATATGCTCCATCCTGGGGAGGGCGCCCATCCATTAGCCTCACATTTCCAGCTGCAGCCCTGACTCCAATCCCTGCCCAGCTGCTCCCACCTGCCAGCCACAGCCCCTGAGCAGAAGGGGTTTCTGAGAAGGCCCTGGGGGTCTGCAGTGGGTGGCCCACCTTCTGGCATCGGAGCAGGGCGCTCTCAGCAGCATGGCGGTCACAGTTCCCTGAGTACCAAGGCTGACCCAGCAGATT
Organism: Bison bison bison; assembly: GCF_000754665.1. NCBI lineage: Eukaryota > Metazoa > Chordata > Mammalia > Artiodactyla > Bovidae > Bison > Bison bison. The sequence continues at coordinate 1,997,426 of NW_011495040.1, read as the reverse complement.
GCCTTCCTGTACACACACCCAGCAGATCAGTGATATGCCAGGGCACCAGATCGGGAATGGGGAGCAGAGAACACCCCGGCGGCTTGCAGTTATTTGTGTTCCTGTCGGTCTTCCCCAGGCTGAGTCCACGCAAGCTCAACAAAACGTGTCCTGTCTAGAGCCGCGTACACACATCCAGCCCAAAAGGGCTCCTGGGTGTGGACCTGGGCTCTGTTCCTGAGGGCCTCCCCTCTGCCCCCCAGCTCACTTGCAGCCCCTCCTCACCTGGGCACCTGAGGTGTTCTGGGTGGCGGCTACAGAAGAAAGAGAGGTTCTCCTTTCTGCCGGAAGAAGCAGATTATAGCCCTGGGGCTGGCCAGGGATTAGACCTGGGAGGCTTTGGGCCCAGCTGCGAGGGCGGGGGAGGTCCCAGGAGGTGTGCAAAGGCTTCAAGGCCAAAGTGGACACCCAGTGCTTCACCCCTCCCCTCCTAGGGGTCCCGGTAAGACCCACCGGCCAGGCCACGCGTGACCTCCAACTGAGGAGTGATGTTAAGGTACAGACTGGGAGCTTCCCGTTTTGGTGCAGACCCTGGAAAGTGCCCAGGGCGGGTCCTCTCAGACCTGCTCTCAGCTGGAGTCAGAGCTGCAGGGACCCCCTCAACCAAGCAGGGTGCAGGCGGGCTGGGAGACAGTCTGTGGCCTGCAGAGCTGTGGCTAGGGAGGGCCCCACGTGAGTGCATGGATCCATGCTGGTAATGCCCATACTCACCTTCAGAGGTGGCCTTTGATGCTCCCTAGGACACAGGATGTTGAGTCAGGCCTGCTTCTTTGGGCGGGAAGTCCCACTCTGAGCCTCCCTTTCCCCCTCACTCCCAGCTCACCTCCGCACCCCCACCCCCAGCTCTACCCCAACCCCAGCCTCTTACATTCTGAGCTTCTTGGGGGGTTATGGTGGGCCTGTGGGGAGCAAATTGGGAAACAAGGGTTCAGGGCCTTTACCTCCTTCAAAAGAAAAGGTTCAGTGACCCCAGAGATCTCAGGGTCAAGGCTGGGGAAGCCTGGGCTGGCCATTCCACCCCCCACACACACACAAACTTGGGGCACTCACCTGGGCCCCATGGATATCCTTGGTAGAGGGACTGGGGCCGTCAGGACTGGGGAACTCAGAGTCTGAGTAAAGGCTGGGACTAAAACAGCAGGGCTGAGCATCAAGCAGGGAGCTCCAGGAGCCTGGGCCGGGGCTAGGGGGCAGTTGCAGAGTCTTCTCTGCTTCTCTGCAGCTTGACCTTTGGGGAGTCTGTCCAACCAGGCAGAGCGCTGTCCTGGCCACAACAGCTGGGAAGCCCCCACAGCCCCTGCTCTAAAGGGGTTCCCTCCGCGGCAGGAACAGTGTGGATCACTCTAGACCAGAGGCATCTGTGTGTGTGTGTCTGAAGGCAGATATGTGTTGGTGGGGTACTGAGAGAGGATGGGGCAGACAGTGGAGCCAGAAGACTGTGCTGTGCTGCTGGTGGGCAGCCGAGGACCTCAGGGCAGGGCGGGGCGGGGTGGAGAGAGGGATTCACCTGGACTGGGCTCACACTCCACATAGATGTCCTCATCGGGCTCCTTCGAAGGGCCTGGCACCTAAGATAAGGAGGGAGTGTGGTACCCAGGGTTTGAGCAGTGAGTGGGAAGGAGGACGAAGCCATCACTTGGGGGAGCTATTGGTACCTCAACCCCCCCACCCCCCATCCTAGGTGGAAATGGAATGACTAAAAGTGCTCCTTTGCCCGGAAGAGGGCACCCATGAGCACCTGCTTCCCATCCTGGGCTCAGAGAGCCTGAGAGTCCAGGAGGAACTCTGGGCAGACACCTCCTGGGACACTGGCTGACGCCCTGCTAGAGCCTCTGGCCAAAGGGGAAGGATCCTGCTACAGGCCTCTTCCCCTGGTTTTAGGGGTATTTCCTGGTGCTCCCACCCCACCCCACCACCACCACCAACTTCCTAGCCAGTCCTAGAGTGAGGGGCCACTCACCGCTCGGGCCGGTTCACCCAGCTCTGGTAGGAAAAGGAGAGACCCACCAGTCAGGAGCAGCAAGGAGAAAGGAATTAGTGAAACTTAGGCTGGAAAAGCAGAGCTTCCTTGGAGCTTCTCTGAGGGGATCCTCAGAGCCAGCTTTGAAGTCCCAGGAGAAAGCCCTCCTCACCCCTAACTGCCTTACTTCATACCCCAGGGTGCCCCTCACCTGACCCAGAGACCTCAGCAGGTGCCCAAGGGGCCGAGGAGCCAGGGACTCTGAGTGAGGGCCTCAGCCTCCTCCCAAACTGCCTGCCCTAGGGGGATCAGCAGGTAAACATGAGGAACAACTCGGGGGATGCAGCGACTGGGCAAAGCATGAGACCAGTGTGAGGCCAGCTCCCCAGTCTCATGGGAGCCAGGATTCCCCTTCTCAGGGCAGGGAATGGGTGGGCCTCGGAATGAGACTGGACATCCCTATTACCTTGCCTTCCAAAGGGCCAGCTCTGCTTCAGGGCCTCCAGTGGGCTCGGCGCTGCCTTGGGCTGTGGGCACAATGCAGTGGCAGGAGGGAGAACGGGGGTCAGGGAGCAGCAGCATGAGGAGGGCAAGACTAGCAGGGTGGGATGCAGAAGGACTGTGTATATCTGTGCAGCTTTAAAAAAAAACAAACCCAACTCTTGTGACGCCATGGACTGGCCCACCAGGCTCCTCTGTCCATGGAATTCTCCAGGCAAGAATACTGGAGTGCCATGGAGTGGCATGGAGTGCTATGCCCTCCTCCAGGGGATCTTCCCAACCCAGGAACTGAACCCAGGTCTCCTGCATTGAAAGGCAGATTCTTTACCGATGGAGCTACCAGGAAAGCCCCTGCCCCCCAAAAACTACAACACAAGCATTAATGTGCAAAGGAGGCAGCTCTCCTCTTTACCTCTGTTCTGTGGCTCTTTCTTTGTTGTGAGCCTCTTTTTCTTTTTATTCCCATACAATATAGGATGAAAGTGGCAGCTCTCAAAGCCCACACCCGGGATCATGGAGGGATGACAGCTGGCAGTGACTGGCAGCTGAGCGAGGGCTTTCTTCACTCCACAGGCAGGGAGGGTCCTGAGAAGCTCTCAGCTTCAAGAGGTAGGGGAGCTTCAATGCACCCACCCACCCCCACTCCCCACTCCTGGCCCAGGCGAAAAGGCTGAGTCTTAGGTGATGCTGATGGGGAGGGTGCAAGGACCAGACCAGGCGGGTGGGAGGAGCCACTCTCAACAGGGCTCTGGCTTCCGACGCAGCTAATTTTTCAGGGGCCTCATGAATGCAGATGTGGGGGAATTTTGCATACGGGATGCCTCTTAGATTTACTCACTGGAAAATGGTGCGCTGGGGTGGGGCGGGCAGGGAGGCTGTGTACCATCTCCGGCTGGGGCTGTGGTGGTGGCAGTGGTGATGTGGGAGGGCCCAGGGGAGCAGAGTGATCTGGAAAACACTCCAACATTGTGACTCTGTGGGCTCCTCCCACATAGGTTCCTGTTTTCCTCTGGCCCCCTCACCCAGTCTGTATTCCCTTCTCCCTCCCTCCCCTCCCTTGCTCTCTGGCTTCCCGACTGCCCCGTCGCCATGGCAACTGGAGGCGGCCAGCTTCCCTGCCCCCACCTGGCCAAGCTGGGAGCTGTGGGGGTGGGATGCCAGCAGCGACTGGGACTCTCCTGGCATCCCTACCCTTGCTCCAAGTTGTACAGGGATCTCGGAGGGGGGTCTCCAGGCCCCAGGGACCCTGGCAGGCCTCCTGCTTGCCTGCTGTTGCCGTGGTTACACGGCCCCTCCAAGGCTCGTCACCCCTTCCCACTCATCCTCCCTTTCCCCTCCTC
>NW_011495040.1:1988191-1993486 GCF_000754665.1 Bison bison bison | reverse complement strand
CCTCCCTTCCTCTGTCCCTCTCTGCCCAACCAAGAGGCCTCAGTGACTGCCAGCTGGGACCTCCCCTCACTGTCCCAGGCCAAACAGAAGGGGAGGAAGCAAAACCTGGGTCCTCTCCCCTTGTGGGGACCCTCCTGTTCTGCCTGATCCCCACCTCTCTGCCTCAACTTCCCAGCCCTCACCCAAGTACAAAGAGTCCTCCTCAGTGCCAGAAAGGTGGGCAGGGGTGAGATGGCGGAGTAGAGCCTCACAGGGGGGCAGCTCATATTTATCCTCCTCCTCTTCCTCCTCCTCTGGGGCTTCCAGGAAGGAATGCTGAGCACAGGAAGGACAGAAGGGATACAGGAGCAGTGGGGGCAGCCACTGCCTCCTCCCACCCACCAGCTCTGGCTCAGCAGCTGGACTTACCCTGTGTCTCCAGGTCCCTGGGACAGACAGAGGAGATGGGCAGGGTTCATCTTTTCTCCAAGCTTGGGAGTCTGAACAAGAGACTGGTGAGACTGGCCTCATCTCCTCCCCGCCCAGCCCCTCTCTAACATAATGACTTGCTCTCTTTCCCAGATATAATAAACTATCTGCACTTTTCCAGAGGCCTCAAAGGAACCATTCATGATGGGCTCTTTCCCAACACTGCAGGAGGACCAGTGAGGCATTTTGGAGATAAGGGGCCCTAACGGCCTGTTCCGTCTATGCCAGTCCTCCACTGAGTGCGTGCTAAGTCACTTCAGTTATGTCTGACTCCTTGCGACCCCCAAGGACTGTAACCCACCAGGCTCTTCTGTCCATGGTAAGAATACTGGAGTGAGCTGCCATGCCCTCCTCTCCAGGAGATCTTCCCGACCCAGCAATGAAACCCGTGCCTCTTCCGGCTCCAGCATTGGCAGGCAGGGTCTTTACCACTAGCGCCACCTGGGAAGCCTGCCAGTCCTCCACCCCATGCAGCTCTAATTCTGAACCAGACAGATGAAAGAGCTGGGCCCAGTGACTTAGAAGCGCTGAACTATAATGAGCAGGAAGTATCCAGAACCCCCAGGGGAGACTCTGAAGGGACCCCTGCACATCCCAGACTACAGTCCAAGGGGTCACCAAGAGTCAGACACAACTGAGTGCACACACACGCACACACTACACATCTGGGGGGTGATCACTTACTTGCACATCTTGGAGGTGGAAGCGGTGGCCCCGACCTGCAATTGGACTCTAGTCAGCTCTGCCCAAGGAGCCCTGAGTTTGTGTCAGCCAGACATCGCACAGCCCAGGGACATTCACAGACATGGCACTGCCCCCTGGAGTTGTGCGACAGCAGCCTGGGACCAGGGAAGTGGGAGGAAGAGTCTGGGAGCAGAGCTCATGCCCCTGGGTGCACAGCTTGAGAACTTGGTGCTCCAGGGAAGCCAGCAGCAGGGGAGCCCTTGTGTTCCCTGGGCAGTGGAGGCACATGAATGATCTCGCTGGGCGTGGTAGGACCGGGCAGAATCAGCACCACTCTAAGGATGGCTATACCCAGGAAAGTTGCAGCGGGGTGGAAATGAGAGGAGGGTAGAGAAAAGAGAGGAACCCGGGGACTCACCTGGCCTTTCTCCAGCTGAGCTTCTCCTGAAAAGGGTCAGGGAGGGGAGTAAAGGGGTAATCAGTATATCTAGAATGACTCTCCGTGTCCAGAGTCCTGGGGCCCCAGGGTGGGCAGGTCTGTATATCAGGGGCTGCCCCAGAACCAAGTCTCACCATGGCTAGGGTGAAGGAGCTCTGCCTCCCCTGAGCCCAGGTTCTACCGCAGATGGCCTGGTGACAGGGGCCCTATTGTTCCTATCATTTGCATCTCTCAAGCACCAGGAAGGAGGACCTGCTGTGGCCTCCAACCCCAGGCCAACTTCACCCATGCCACGCCCAGCCCAACCTTCCCCTCGCCTCCCGCCTCCCTTTCATCGCCTCCCACAGCTGAATCTCTAGCCCCTCTGCCCCACCCCCTCAAAAAAAAAAAAAACGGGAGGAAGAACTCCCTCTTCAAAGCCCTGGCCCACAAAGCTGGACCAGGGGCCCCCAGTTTCCTGATCAACGTTCCCCTCCTCCTAGAGTTTCAGACTCCACTCAGGATCAGCCAGCCCACACCCTTTCCCAGTTGACAGAAGACAGGGCATTAGATCCAATTAAAAACAGGAGATAGGCTTTCCCTGGTGGCTCAGTGGTAAAGAATCCACCTGCCAGTGCAGGAGACAATGGTTCAATCCCTGATCTGGGAAGATCCCACATGCAGCAGAACAACTAAGCCACATCGATTGAGCCTGTGGTCTAGAATCCAGGAACCCCAGCTACTGAGCCCACAGGCTGCAACAATGAAGCTCATGCGCCCTGGAGCCCGTGCTCTGCAACAAGAGAAGCCACTGCAATGAGAAGCCTGTGCACAGCCACCAGAGAGTAGCCCCAACTCTCCTCAACTAGAGAAAACCTGCACAGTAACGAAGACTCAGCACAGCCAAAAATATATAAATAAATAAAAATTTTAAAAACAACCAGGAAACGATCCCTGCAGACACTCTTCTTACATCTTTTGTGCCTGCTGTCATTTGTTGGTGACTACTGATCGATGATCAAGGAGATGAAAGTTACTGAAAAGCTCAGAAACAAGTAGTTGTATTTAGTTCGACTGCTGTCTTTTGATTTATTAATTTATTTTTGGCTTCACTGGGTCTTTGCTATGCGTGCTTTTCTCTAGTTTCAGGGATGGGGAGCTACTCATTGCAGTGCTTTCTCTTGTTGCAGGGCTTGAGCTGTAGAGAGCAGGCTCAGTAGTTGTGGCAGACCGGCTTAGTTGCTCCGTGGCATGTGGGATCAGGGCTTGAACCTGTGTCCCCTACATTGGCAGGCAAATTCTCAACCACTGACGGTCAGGGAAGTCCCTGATTCCTTTCTTGATGGATGTAGTTGTTCATTTGGTAGGTAGTTATTGAACGTCCACTATATACCAGGCACCATTCCAGGCGCTGGAGGTGCTGCAGGCAAGCTGAACAGGCAGGCATTACACACACATTTCCTCACTGGATTCTCACAATAGCCTCATGGTGTGCTTCCTAATTGTTTCCCTGCTTTGCCGATGAGGAAAATGAGCATATTAGTCAGCTCAGGCTGCCATCAGAGAGTACCCCAGGCTGGGTGATTGAAACAACAGAAGTTTATTTCCTCACTGTTTTGGAGGCTAGAAGACCAAGGTCAAGGTGGCGTCAGGGTTGATTTCTGGCTAGAGCTCTCTTGCTGGCTTGCAGACAGTCAGCTTCTTGCTGTGTCCTCATATGGCCTTTCTTCTGTGCATGCAGGCAGAGAGAGAATTCTGGAGAGAAAGGTTTCTTTTTTTTTTTTTTTAATGTGGAGCATTTTTAAAGTCTTTATTGATATGTTACAGTATTGTTTCTGTTTTGTCGTTGTTGTTCAGTCACTAAGTCATGTCCAACTCTTTGCAACCTTGTAGACGGTAGCACACCAGGCTCCTCTGTTCTCCACTATGTCCCAGAGTTTGCTCAGATTCATGTCCATTGCGTCAGTGATACTATGTAACCATCTCATCCTTACTACCCCCTTCTCCTTTTATCTTCAATCTTTCCCAGCATCAGGGTCCTTTCCAGTGAGTCGGCTCTTTGCATACGATGGCCAAAGTATTGGAGCTTCAGCCTCAGTATCAGTCCTTCCAGTGAATATTCAGGGTTGATTTCCTTTAGGATTGACTGGTTTTGATCTCCTTGCAGTCCAAGGAACTCACAAGAGTTTTCTCCAGCACCACAGTTAGAAAGCATCAATTCTTTGGCCCTCAGCCTTCTTTATGGACCAACTCTCACATCTGTACATGACTACAGGAAAAATCATAGCTTTAACTATATGGTTTCTGTTTTAAGTTTTGTTTTTTGGTGGCAAGGCATGTGGGATCTTAGCTCCCTGACCAGGGATCAAACCTGCACCCCCTGCATTGGAAGACAAAGTCCTAACCACTGGACCATCAGGGGAGTCCCTAGAGACAAATTTCTGATTTCTTCTAATAAGGACACCAGCCTTATTGAACCGGGGCCCCATCCTTATGATCTCATTTACCCTTTTTTAAAAAACATTTTCTCATTTGCCCTTAATTACCTCCCTAAGGGCCCAGTCTCCAAATACAATCACATGTGGGGTTAAGCTTTTGACATATGAATTTGGAGGGAGACAAAATTCAGTCCAAAGCACTGAGAATCAGAAATGAAGTGACCTTCCCAAGGTCATGCAATTGGTAAGTGTCGGAGGTGGGATTCAATGCAAGCTTTGCACAAACCAGAGCGTATGCACTAGCCACTGAGCATCCTGTACCTCATCTAGGACTGGGTCTTGATCCTCCTTTCCTGTGATAGAATTAGAAACGTCAGTAGTCACACGTTTCCTTTAGACGCCCATAGCATCCTAGTGCTCCATTGTTTAGTTGCTAAGTCGTGTCTGACTCTTTTGTGACCCCATGGACTGTAGCCCGCCAGGCTCCTCTGTCCATGGGATTTCCCAGGCAAGAATACTGGAGCAGGTTGCCATTCCCTTCTCCAGGGGATCTTCTTGACCCAGGGATCAAACCCATATCTCCCATGTCTCCTGCGTTAGTAGGCAGATTCTTTACCACTGAGCCACCTGGGAAACCCCGGTGCTCTGTTACCTGAGTGAACTTTGGAACTCTAACTTCTGAGAAGTTTTGAGGCAAAAAAGAAAAGCCCAGGCCAGGCCTTGTGTCGGGCTCTGTTTAGACAGGAAATGGGGGGACACAGATGAGGATCTCGTTAAAGTAAGACCTTTCTAGGGCACTGTAGCTTTCCTGTGGCTTTTATTTTGGTGACGTCCTAGCTGTTGGCTCAAAGGAACAATGAAGGCCATGTACTTGCATCTCTGGAGGCCAGGGGCACTGGGGAGAGGACCCAGGGTTGGAGCTGGCCACAGACAATAGACAGGAAGACCAGATAATTCTTGGGACCTGCAAGCAAAAGGACACTTAAGAAGCTATGAACTCAGCAATAGGAAAGGATGAAATAGGGAACTTCCCAGGCGGTCCAGAGGCTAAGATTCTGTGCTCCCAAAGCAGAGGACCCAGGTTCGATCCTTGGTCAGGGAACTAATATCCCACATGCTGCAACTAAGACCCCACACAGCCAAAGAAAGAAAGAAAGAAAAGGGTGAAATAATGCCATTTATAGCAACAGGGATGGACCCAGAGATTATTATACTAAATGAAGTAAGTCAGATAGTAAAGATAAATATCGTGTGATATCGCTTATATATGGAACCTAAAAAAAAATA